>NC_084846.1:19302166-19621300 GCF_033115175.1 Lepus europaeus | reverse complement strand
CATGGCTTACAACATATTGGTTGACTTGAATCAATACTTAAGAGTCTTTTCTAAGTATTTCTTCCTCTTTCTGGGGCTTTTTAAGTAAATCCAGAAATACCTCTGAGTTTTTATAATTAATCATACAAGATAAAACTAGGAGGAAGAGAAATGATAGTACCAAGCGCTACATTCTTTACACCGTTAATCAGGTTAAACGCAAAAAGTATGGATAGGTTTTGCGGTACAAGAGGGTTAAGCCACTGCTTGGGTTGCCCACATCCCATATGGGATGGAGTTCTGCCTCTGCTTCTGGCCTAGCTTCCTGCTAATGTGCATCCTAGGAGGCAGCAGAGGATGGCTCAAGTCCTTGAGTTCCTGCCTCCCATGGGGGGGACCTGGATGGAGTTCTTGGCTCTGGGCCCAGGCCAGGCTGTGGTGGTCATTTGGGGAATGAACCAGTGAATGGAATGGAAGATCATTCTCATTCTTGCTCTCCGCTGTCACTCTTTCAAATAAAAAATAAATAAATTTTAAAAAGTGGGCTACTTGGGAATAAAACTAGCAGATTTCCCTACTTGCAAGATTCACATAAATTATTTTTTCCCTGAATGTGTGAATTTGATCACTACCATTTATAAATCCTGATAGAAAGATGCAGCATTTAAAATTTTGCCAATGATGTGTAGAGGTATAGTGGAACCACTCTACTTTAATGTAGAATATTTGGATTATACACAGTTTTAAAAGATAAATAATATATTTTTAATATATAATAATTACTTCAACTTAAGAGCTGTTACTAAATAAAATTTATATGTATTTGATATACATGTGTATATATATGTATATATACAGTATACAAATTGTATATCTTTATTGGTCTTATTTGTTGTATTCTTTCTATTCAATCAGGGCTAGAGGATGTGATCAGGAGTATTTGCTGATACATAAAATATGCATTTTCATTGGATGCTGACTACATAAGCTAACATAAGACTCATGGATATGTCTTTCTTCAGAGCTTAGAAATCAAAAAACAATGGATAGAATTCATGTATTGTGGACAGGAACCAAAGCTAAATAACTGCTTTTTATACCTAGGCCTCCATCAATAATTTAAATTTTATTGTTAATAAATAATTCATACTCTGCTACTGGTGGCATTTTTTAAATGTATTTCTTTGTAGCTCTCAATTTTCTTAAAACTCTCTAACGATATTTTCTTGGGAGCTCTAAGAATAAGGTTTTCAGTGCTCACTGGGTTCAAGAATTTATTTTAATTTGAGAGATGTCAGGTTCACATGAGTACCTAACTGGAGTCCACATATCATCTCCTCCTTCATCATCAATAAGTAAAACTGGATAATTAAACTTAGTCATATTAAACCAATAAATCAAATGATGGGGATGGGGAGAATCTTAGGGAGGGTCCAAAAAGGAATTTATCTGAGCCCCTTGGTAGCAAGTGAACAAGTTTGTTTTTCTCTGATCCTATCTAAACCATACGGATATAAAATCCTCCTCATTCCACTTGGAAATTCTCAGAAAAAGAGTTCAATGAATAGAAAATTCCAAAGTCATGAGTATAAAGTTAAACATCATATTTATATGTTTTAAGTGATTAGTATAAACATGTAGGGGATAGCTTAATTAAATGCAAGTAAGTTTATTTCATATTTTGTCTGGAGCTTTCCAAAGTAGAAGTTGAACTCTTCATTGAATTCATACCATTCATTCACTCATTCCTCTTCCAGGCCAGCTCTCTGCTGTGGCCCGGGAGTGCAGTGGAGGATGGCCCAAGTGCTTGGGCCCTGCACCCGCATGGGAGACCAGGAGAAGCACCTGGCTCTTGGCTTCGGATCAGCGCAGTGTGCCAGCCGCGGCGGCCATTGGAGGGTGAACCAACGGAAAAGGAAGACCTTTCTCTCTGTCTCTCTCACTGTCCACTCTGCCTGTCAAAAAACAACAACAACAACAAAAACCACAAAAGAAATACTCTCTCACAGATCCTGCCCTCTGATCACTGACGTGTTGTTTAGGAGTCATTGTGCTTCTTAGTTATAAGTTGGAATACAGCAGAACCCAGTCAGAAAGAAGGAGCTCGGCAAAACCAAGTTCAAGCAGTTTTGTTGTCTTCACCAGAAGAGCGACTCATAACTCAAACATTTCATAAACTGCATTTCTCTACCAGAAACATTGACAGGTGAGCTTTGTGACGAATGGGCTTTGTAGATAAATCACAAGGGCAGTGTGAAGTGGTTACCTGCATGCAGCCATCTGCTATGACTGCCAATGTCTTTTATTGGCACATTGATAAGTAAGACTTATGACTTAAGACTTATGACTGTGTAATGATGGTACTGTGGCGTAGCAGTTAAAGCCACCGCCTACAGTGCCAGCATCCCATATGGGCACTGGTTTGAGTCCCAGCTGTTCCACTTCTGATCCAGCTCTCTGCTGTGGCCAGGGAAAGCAGCAGAAGATGGCCTAAGTCCTTGGGCCCCTGCACCCACCTGGGAGACCTGGAAGAAGCTCCTGGCTCCTGGCTTTGGATCAGCACAGCTCCGGCCATTGCAGTCAATTGGAGAGTGAACCAGTGAATGGAAGACCTATCTCTCCTCCGCCTCTCCTCTCTCTGTGTAACTCTGATTTTCAAATAAATAAATAAATCTTTAAAAAAAACCTAAGAGTCCATGAATATTTTGTTCTGGACCAGAAAAAGGAGGGCTTCCACTGACTTAGAGAATGTCATGATTATCAATTTCTCTTGCATAATCATCGAAAAAAAATCAATAAATGGGAGGAAATTCTGTAATCACTACTCAAATGTTCTATAAAAGAAAACATACCTGTACAAATTTACAGATGGGTGAACAATACTTCGCTGAGACTCATATTTTATAATTATACATCATCCAATATATTTGCAATCCCCCAGAAAAAAATACAATGGGCTCTTATCCCTCCTATCTGGACTGTCATGTGATTCATTAAATTGTAATGTATTTTGAACTTAAGTGAGTAAACATAATTTTTAATTTGTTTAAAGAAGAGACGCCTACCCACATGCAGAAAATGTGCCAGCCACAAGGAGTTGCACCACTCACATTCTGGACTGCAAGCACTGTTGGCCACCTGGTCGACCCATTGGAGAATCGTTTGGTTTCCTGTGTGGCTAGACTTCAGGTAAGGAATACAAAGGTGGTGTGAGTCACAGCAGTCTGCTCTTGACAGTAAGCATTTGTTACTGTTAATTATAACTAGGTGTCTGCTTTATTTGGCCGTCTGTGATCCTGGTGCAGATATTGACTTTGATTTTTTAATATGAAAAAGAAGTCAAATTCCTGGGCTTGTGTTGTGATGCAGTGGGTTAAGCCGCCACTTGTGACACCTGCGTCTCATATGGGAGTGCTGGTTTCAGACTGTTATGCTTCCCATCCAGCTTCCTGCTAATGGGCCTGGGAAGGCAGTGGACGATGGTCCAGATGCTTGGGCTCCTGCACCCACAGGGGTGACCCTACTGGGGTCCCTGGCTCCTGGCTTCAGCCTGGACCAGACATGGCTGTTGTGACCATTTGGGGAATAAACCATCAGAGGAAAAATTTTTTATCTCTCTCTCCTCTCTCTTTCTCTCTCTCTTGTCTCTCTTCTCTCTCTCTCACATTGTTCCTTTCAAATAAGTAAATCTTAAAAAAAAAGAAAAAGAAAAGAAAAGAAAGAAAAAGATAAAGAAATCAAGTTTCTGAGATGTAAACACTCAAAGCTTAACCCTGGATGTGACATGCAGTTGACTGGACACATGAAGGGAATCCATGCCACCTCAGGAGCATTCATAACCCCATGAGCCCAGCCACATGCCCCTAAGGGAAATGACATTTTCCTAAAGTTTAAAAAAAGTCTGCAATTCTAACATGTAGTTTTTAAGGTGTTCATTAAAACATTTTATCAGGATCTTAGCATTTTATTTCCCAATACCGATTGGATGTTTTCATCTGATCACTGTGTAATTCGAAGGAAAGAAAAATTACTATTTTGATTTTCTGTGTTTTCGAATTTTGATGCAATCCCTTTACAAATCAGACTATATTGATAGCATAGAATTGTGATTCACTGTCAAAAAGAAAAGACAAGCAAACAAAAGGCCAGATGGGACTATTTACAAATATACTTACCTTATGATACATAAGTGTGTTGGTCGGTGCCGTGGCTCACTTAGCTAATCCTCTGCCTGTGGCGCTGGCATCCCAGGTTCCAGTCCCGGTTGGGGCGCTGGGTACTAGTCCTGGTTGCTGCTCTTCCACTGTGGCCAGGGAGAGCAGTGGAGGATGGCCCAAGTGCTTGGGTCCCTGCACCTGCATGAGAGACCAGGAGGAAGCACCCGGCTCCTGGTTTCGGATCGGCACAGCGCTGGCCGTAGTGGCCATTAGAGGAATGAACCAACAGAAGGAATTCCTTTCTCTCTGTCTCTCTCTTACTGTCTTTAAATATCTCTCTGTCTCTCTCTCTCACTGTCTAATTCTGCCTGTCCAAAAAAAAAAAAATACATAAGTGTGAATAAACTGAAGTAGAAACACTCAGTAAAACATACCCACTATTCTTTTGGTGATGGAGTACCACATAGTCCTTACAGTTTACTTCCCTTTAAAACACAATGGACCTAGTAGCTTTTCTACTTGTACATTTTTTTAGAACAACTGAACTGCTGCATAGTTTGTTCTAATATGTACTGGAAGGCTTCTTGAATTGTTATTTCTTATTAATGAGTTTTGCCTTCTACATTAGAATTCATTTGCTTTTCTAGTTTGTTGCCAAGAGGTAAACATCATAGCAAAGCTTTATTGAAAAGTGGAAGCTAGGAAAATTTGAAAATTGGGATCCTCTGTCTTTTTTCATTTCGGAGAAAATGTTTTTGTCCCTATGTGCTTCGGGGAGTTGACATTAGTCATTTGGTCTACCTTAAGAAAAGATGCGGACTAAGTCTTCTTAAAACGGATCGTTTTCGTTGTTAATTTTTTTTTTTTTTTTTGGTATTTATGTGCAAAAACTGATTTAAGCGGTTCTACCTATCTGGCTCATTTTCCCTCCATGAGGAAGCCCATATATTTTTAAAAGTTATCAATCTTAGTACCTATTTGTTAACATTTCCTTCTCTGTGTTTTCTCCAGATGTTGGGAATAAAAAGGCCCTTGTTATTTTTTCCATTGTCACTCTCGACTCCTTCCCATAGGCGGCAAGGCCTGCAGGAAATCACGGACGTGCGAGCCCCGAATTATAGGCACAAAAATAACTTTCATAAAATAGGTTTTCAATGACACCACTTTCCAAAGAGCCAGCCCTAATTGACTCAAGCCTAGAAAGCAGTAACTTGAGGGAACATCACACACAAGTCCAGCGATCCCAGAAAGCGTTCCGCGGTGTGACATTAAGTGGCGATGATGACATTCCCAGCTTGCTGCCAGCACATTCCAGAAGGCAGCCTGGGTCTCTGGGTACTGGGCAGGCCGGCCCTGCTCAAGAGGGCAGGGCTCTGCCATGGCTGAGCAGATCCGGCTTCTGCTCCTAGGAACTCCCAACTCCACTGCTAACTCGCAGCGGATAAAGCAAACAAAAAAATCATAAATAATAAAAATTACTTATATAGAGAGAACCCCCAGCTTTTCCTTTGCAGACACAGCACTCACCCCGGGTTTGGGGACTGCAGTGCAGGGGCCCTGCCGCTGCAGAATGTTCCAGATGGCTGCCCGGGCAGGAAGCCTCTCTCTTCCTTTATGGTGCTCTGGGGAATGCAGGGGGCCTGGAACCAGCCCTCTCCTTCCCTTCCAAACCTCTTCTCCAAACCCCTACTGAGTTTAAAAAAAAAAGAGAGAGAGAGAGAAGGAAAGAAAATAAAAAAAGAAAAAAACCATCTATGCACACACACACACACGCACACGCACACACACTCTCCCTGGAAACATTCTGCCAGTCTGTGTGTGAGTGGAATCTGAGTTAACCTCTTCCCTCCCGAGGAGAGCTACGATTTATAACTTGGCCGGCTTCTCTTCAAAGTTCTGAGTCAATTTCTCCAGCGCGTCGAAGCGCCCTACCATTTGGCTTGAATTATAAGAGCACTTCTGAGTTATGCAACGATTTCAAGTAAGCAAAAGCAGGTTTGCGTTCTAAAGCAATTAAAAGGGTTTTAGCACATCAGATATTGTATTAATAGTGTTCTCTCCTTTCTTCTTTCTTAAAAAGCATAATTTGGAAGTTTTGTTTTTTCCTTGACTGGAGTTACTTTTTTTTTTAGTAGTGTAAATTTTAAAAACACTTTGTCTTTTTTTCTGGAATGTATTAACAGGGGGTTAATTTCATAATGACAGTCTTTCATTTATAATTTTAAAATAATTTCATTATCACAATTTTTTTTATTCATTTTTAAGGTATGCTAGTACCTTAGTTACTTCACTTAACCATAGTTAATTGAGATGTTTCTTAAAGATAACCTTTATTTAGTCTTTATAAAGTTAGGAAATTTAGCTAAAGATTGATATACAAGAGGAAGCACAACAAATAGTTTATCCTAAAATAGAAAATGTATTGTTATTTCTAGCATCATCATTGGCATCACAATTGAAATAAAATATATCACACCAAGAAAATGCTTACTTTAGAATGTTTATATTACATTTAGTTGTTCAAACTACATATTACACACACTTGAATGCCAAGGCTAAGATGGATAGGTGTTTCCTTGTATCACGAATGACATGTTCTAATCAACTGCAGTTATGCTCAAAAACCACGAACGTGTGAAGAAGAGAAACTATTGAAAACATAATTAGGCCGGCGCTGCGGCTCACTAGGCTAATCTTCCGTCTGCGGCGCTGGCACCCTGGGTTCTAGTCCCGGTTGGGGCGCTGGATTCTGTCCTGGTTGCTCCTCTTCCAGGCCAGCTCTCTGCTGTGGCCCGGGAAGGCAGTGGAGGATGGCCCAAGTCCTCCGGCCCTGCACCCGCATAGGAGACCAGGAAGAAGCACCTGGCTCCTGGCTTCGGATCAGCACAGCGCGCCGGCCACAGCGGCCATTAGGGGGTGAACCAATGGAAGGAAGACCTTTCTCTCTGTCGCTCTCTCTCTTTGTCTAACTCTGCCTGTAAAAAAAAAAAAAAAACAACAAAAAAACAAACAAACAAACAAAAAAAAGCATAATTAAAGAATGTAACATATAGAAGAGTTAAAAAAGAGAATATCTTAATTTCAAATTAAACTATATCCAGATAGTATTGACTTTATCTATTCATTGATTAATATACCAAATATTAATTGAATATCTTCCTATTTTCAAGCATCATACTAGGTATTCAGGGATTCAGTAAAACACATCATTTGCTAGCAAGAAAGTGACAATCTGGGTTTTCATCACCTTTTGTCCAAGTCAGGGCATGTCAGCCCAGCCTCCTGTCACTCATTCTCTTTGCTTATTATACATGTAGATCCATTCCAACTGGACACAGTAGCTCTTCAGAGTACTCCCCAAATAACACTATATATTAAATCTTTTAACAGTATGCTTATTTAGACATACTAAAAGGTTTAATAATTTGTACTTCTCCAATACAAGTCTTAAAAATTTATCTTTTGGGGGCTGGCACTGTGGTCTAAAGGGTAAAGCCACCACCTGCAATGCCGGCATCCCATATGGGCACTGGTTCAAATCCTGGCTTCTCCACTTCCGATCCAGCTCTTTGCTATGGCCTGGGAAAGCAGTAGAAGGTGGTCCAAGTCCTTGGGCCCCTGCACCCACCTGGGAGACCTGGAAGAAGCTCCTGGCTCCTGGCTTTGGATCGGCTCAGCTCTGTCCGTTGCTGCCATTTGGGAATGAACCAGCAGATGGAAAATTTCTCTTTCTCTGCCTCTCCCTCTCTGTAACTCTGCCTTCCAAATAAATAATAAATAAATCTTTAAAAAATTGATCTTTCTTAACTATATTTCATTTCTGGCTAAAGAAAAACATATAAATCAATGAATATGAGAGGAAACCCAACAAGGAGGTTTTGAGAAATGTTTTTCCTTGGATACAGTTGTGTGCGGGAGAGTCAGTACCACAGTCTTCCAGTTACAAGGGAGAGCAAATGGCAGAGGTACTGATCCAGTGCCCCACAAATTTGACCCGCTCACTTAACCCTCCTGGGGAAGGCAATGTCTGAATTTCTTGTATGATCTGTTTTTATAATTTTCCTTGTTTAATCTGCTTTTGGCTTGGAAATCTGTCATCTGCAGTCCAAAGCCTCTGAATTGAAACAATAGATTTAGAGGAAGTGGAATGATTTTTTTTTATTTCCTAGGAATAAAAGTGGAATGCTTTTTGATATTCCAAATAAGGGATTTTATAATATGTATTTCATTCATGCAGGTTTGCAAATCATAAAACTTCTTGGGAGGCATATTAAACCCATAAAATCTGGATTCTAGAACAATTTCTTTAGTAGACAGCCTTCTTCCCTGTGTGCTTGGACTTCAGTTTATCTAACTGGGATAGCTAACTCTAGGTGACTCTCAGTTTGCTGGTGTGGCTGTAGACATACTTCACAATGCAATCAACCACATCATAAAACACTCAATAGAAACATTGGCTGACAGCATCAAGTGAGATCCAAGGCCCAAAGCCAAAGTCACTCTCCCTCTATGTAGCTGTCATTGATGCTAAATAAGCAGAGGAGGAAAAGGAAGGCCTACTGCTCAGATTGGAGCCTGCTGACATCAGCTGTCCAGCGACATCACAATTTCAATTCATGTGTACCAAAATGTAACCAGATAGAACTTTCCAGAAAAAAATGAGGCATTCTGTTTTTCATTGCACCTTTTGTCCTGGACTACAAGCTGCCTTGCTTTGCTCTAGCACATTTGGTTCCAGTGTACACAAAGATAATGGCATTTGAAAATATAGACATGAACAATCTGAATAACTGATGTCATATTGTATAAATTGATAAATTATTAGGGCTCAGGGGTTTTTAAAGGATGAATTGATTTCCTAAGCAGAAAAGAAAAGTCCATAGGCATCCTCAATAAAAACACAAAAAAAACAAAAGAAGCTCTGTGTATGTATGTATGTGTGAGGATGCATGATCTCATTTCTTATGATTTTTACTGGACAGTTGAATAGAAAAAAAAATCATAATAAAGATACATGAAAGTGGAAAAAAGAGCCCGCTTGTGCTGCTTAGGCATAATAGATAAAACATGAAGCGTGCTTCAGGGAAAAAAAAATCAAGTCACACTGGAAATGCCTTAAATGTCTACATGTGTAATGATTCAGCAAGGCCCAATGCGCTAATGACAGGCCATTGCCATTTGCTGCAATGCTGCAAAGCAAAGCCATTCTTTACGTTGCTCCCATCCAAGTCCATTAGGAAATAATGGTTCTAAGATGAAAGTCTTGTTAGGGTTTCCATGAAAATGTTTGGCACACCATGATGAAAAGCCAACAATCTGTTTTTAACAAGAGACACTGGAAAAACGTTGGTTAACATACCACTGCAAATATTAATCTCCTTAATGGCAGGATGCAACGTAGCTTTTTATAGTTTTTGATCCACGTCATAAATTTGGCTATGACAAAGGGGATACTCCGGCTTTAACTCACTGGCAAGAACTTTAGCTATTTTCCAGCCCTAAAAGGTTTGGCCCTTTGTATTCTTTGTTATGCGCCAGAGGGCCAGATTTCCAGTCTCGATAGACATACAGTGTATGTGCATGTGCTGTGTGTCTGTGTGTCTGTGTTGTGTGTACTTGCACATGCATGCCCACACCCATGCATGTGTAAGCATATAGTCAGTGTTTGACTGTTGAGAGCAATATATTTCTTTGAGCTTTTAGAGAAAGAAAACAAGGAAAATGTTACAAGTCCTAAATCCCAGGTCCTGTTGCACTGCTAGAATTCCAAAATTTGCGAAGTTGTATCTCTGAGGAAGGTAGACTTATACATCACAATGAATTGATCTCTCTTTGCCCCATCGTACCCTGTCCATATCAACTGCATAGTGTTGGAAAAGGCATATTTTTTCTCCAATATAATTATAGAATTTCAAGTTTTTAAAAATATATTATTTATGTGAATGGCCATTATTACAAGAGAGATGGACAATCAGAGAGAGACTTTTTTTTGCCATCCATTCGTTCACTCTCCAAATAGCTGGGCCAGGTTGAAGCCAGGAGCCAGGAAACCCATCCTGGTCTCCCACACAGGTGCCAAGGGTCCAGGCATTTGAACCATCGCCTGCTGCTTTCCCAGGCACTTGAACAGGGAGCTAGGTTGGAAGTGGAGCAGTTGGGACTTGAACCAATGCACATATGGGTTGTCAGCATTGCAGGTGAACGCTTAACCTGCTGTGCTAAAATGCTGGCCCCAATTATACAATTTCAGACCTAAAATTTTTATTTATTTATTTTATTTATTTTTTAACATACACACACACACATACACACACAAAAATAATGAGAGAGAGAGAGAGGGTGTGCACTCCCATCCACCCATTCACTCCCCAAATGTGTGCAACAACTGGGATTGAGCCTAGCTGAAGCCAGGAGCCCAGAACTAAATTTGGGTATGCTACACAAGTATTAGGGACCCAAGTACTGGTATCATCACCTGATACCTCCTAGGTGCACATTGGCTGGAAGCTAGAATCAAGAAAGAAGCTAGGACTCAAACCCAAGCACTCTGACATAAGATACTGAGATATGGGCATCCCAAGTGGTGGCTTTACGTTGCACAAGTTGGGTGCTCCTGGTATTTCAGACTTTATGTAGTTCTGTCACGAACTCAGAGATCACCAAGTGGGGATGAAGAAGTTGTTTAAAAAATCCAGATTTCTAGATGTAAAGAATCTAACCCAACAGGTCTGGGAGAGAAACCAGTAATCTGCATTTGGGCTGGCACTGTGGCGCAGTGGGTTAACACCCTGGCCTGAAGTATCGGCATCCTGTATGGATGCTGGTTTGAGACCCGGCTGTTCCACTTCTGATCCAACTCTCTGCTATGGTGTGGGAAAGCAGTAGAGGATGCTCCATGTCCTTGAACCCCTACACCTGTGTAGGAGACCCAGAAGAAGCTCCTGGCTCTTGGTTTCGGATTGGAGCAGTTTCAGATTGGAGCAGTGGCCAACCGGGGAGTGAACCAGCGGATGGAAGACCTCTCTCTCTTTCTGCCTATCCTCTCTGTGTAACTTGGATTTTCAAATAAATAAATAAGTCTAAAATTAAAACGATCTGCATTTAAACAGTTTATTCCTGCCACCATTCCAGGATATGGGTAACACTGGTCTTTTTCTCAACTTTGAGACAGGACTGTTTTATATCTTATTGATAATTAAAATTTGTACAGAAGGAGTTAGAATTGTTGATGCCCCAATCAGTTTTCCTGCTGGGGGAATATCTTCATACCCTCAAGTGTGTTCATCCTAAAGACAGGGAGCATTCTTCTATTCAATTTTTGTGTATTGACAGAAGGGAGTATCATGAAAATAACAGAAATGTCCAAGGGACAAGTCAAGTAATTTTTTTTTTAATTCCACATTTATTTTATTTTTTTAAACATTTATTTAATAAATATAAATTTCCAAAGTATAGTTTTATGGATTACAATGGCTTTTCCCGCCCATAACTTCCCTCCCAACCACAACCCTCCCATCTCCTGCTCCCTCTCCCATTCCATTCACATCAAGATTCATTTTCAATTATCTTTATATACAGAAGATCAATTTAGTATATATTAAGTAAAGATTTCAACAGTTTGTACCCACTCAGAAACACAAAGTATAAAGTACTGTTTGAGTACTAGTTATAGCATTAATTCACATTGAACAACACATTAAGGACAGAGATCCTACATGAGGAGTAAGTGCACAGTGACTCCTGTTGTTGACTTAACAATTGGCACTCTTGTTTATGGTGTCAGTAATCTCCCTAGGCCATTGTCATGAGTTGCCAAGACTATGGAAGCCTTTTGAGTTCACCAACTCCAATCTTATTTAGACAAGGCCATAGTCAAAGTGGAAGTTTTCTCCTCCCTTCAGAGAAATGTACCTCCTTCTTTGATGGCCTGTTCTTTCTGCTGGGATCTCACTCGCAGAGATCTTTCATTTAAGTCTTTTTTTTTTTTTCCAGAGTGTCTTGGCTTTCCATGCCTACAATACTCTCATGGGCTCTTCAGCCAGATCCAAATGCCTTAAGGGCTGATTCTGAGGCCAGAGTGCTGTTTAGGACATCTGCCATTCTATGAGTCTGCTGTGTATCCCACTTCCCTAATGGGATTTTTCTCTACTTTTTAATTCTATCAGTTAGTATTAGCAGACACTAGTCTTGTTTGTGCGATCCCTTTGACTCTTAATCCTATCATTATGATCAATTGTAAACTGAAACTGATCACTTTGACTAATGAGATGGCATTGGTACATGCCACATTGATGGGATTGAATTGGAATCCCCTGGCATGTTTCTAACTTTACCATTTGGGGCAAGTCCGATTGAGCATGTCCCAAATTGTATATCTCCTCCCTCTCTTATTTCCACTCTTATATTTAACAGGCATCACTTTTCAATTAAATTCAAACACCTAAGAATAATTGTGTGTTAAAGAGTTCAACCAATAGTATTAAGTAGAACAAAAAAATACTAAAATGGGTAAAGTATTAAGTTGTTCATCAACAGTTAGGACAAGGGATGATCAAGTCACTGTTTCTCATAGTGTCCATTTCACTTCAACAGGTTTCCTTTTTGACGCTTGGTTAGTATACTATACAGCAGTGAAAAACAATGAAATCCAGTCATTTGCAACAAAAGGGAGGAATCTGGAAAACATCATGCTAAGTGAAATAAGCCAGTCCCAAAGGGACAAATATATGTTCTTCCTGATCGGTGACAAGTCAAGTAATTTCATGTTCACTTCCAACACTGACTTTTATGTCATGAGTATTGTAAATATTCAGCATTGACTTTTATAATTATGTCTAAGAAAATGGAAAATAATGAAAAAGAGAAGTGCTACACTACTTTTTTGTTGTTGTTTTTTTTTTGTTTGTTTGTTTGTTTAAACAGCATAATTGAGAATTCTTATCATGCATCTTTCTTGTAGTGGTCTTGATTTGCATGGGGTTGAAATAATCTTACCCTTCAGTCATTGCAGGCATTTTTTGGTTTATCCGTACCATACCCTAGCAAACTCTGTAATGTGTTACATGCAGCAAGCTCTCACAGTGTTGTATTCTATATTGCATTCTCTTCTGTATTTTCCGTGTACCATCATGGTGTTGAGGTCAGCTTACACTGCAGTCTCGCTCCTGCTCCATGATTCTGCCTACAGCTCACCTTCCATGTGTTATCTGAAGCAGGAGTCCCAGGTGTCCCACATTGTCTTCACTCTGGCCCCAAAAATATGCAGGAATGAACATCCTGTCACATATTTCTGTGCACATCAGTGTCAAGGCTGATCCTACCAATGTGCATCGAGAAATGAACTTTAGCATGGGAGAATGTATTCAGGTTTCCAATTTGCTATTACTCACTTGGTGCCCTTAGGGAAACTGAACAGAATCTGTTTGTGATAACCTCTGGGATGTGTAATCTGTTTGTGATAACCTCTGGGACGTGTAGCTTCCCAGAAGTGACTGTGCAACTGACTCCTTTTCCCCTGTTGCTCTCTCTAGAGCCATAAGCTGATTTAAACAAATATAACACAAAAAAAGGAAATAAGGAGGAAAAAACCCTTAGTTTTTTTTTAAAGATTTATTTATTTGAAAGTCAGAGTTACACAGAGAGAGGAGAGGCAGAGAGAGAGAAAGATCTTCCATCCGATGGTTCACTCCCCAGATGGCTGCAACGGCTGGAGCTGCGCCGATCCAAAGCCAGGAGCCAGGAGATTCTTCTGGGTCTCCCTCGTGGGTGCAGGGGTCCAAGGACTTGGGCCATCCTCTACTGCTTTCCCAGGCCATAGCAGAGAGCTGGATCGGAAGTGGAGCAGCCAGGTCTTGAACCAGCACCCATATGGGATGCCAGCACTTCAGTCCAGGGTGTTAACCTGCTGCATCACAGCGTCGGCCCCTAGATTTTTTTTTTAAAAGATAAACAAGTTTTACTTCTCCTCCCCACCCCCAAAATCTACAAAAAGAAAGTGAATTGTGCTATGATTTTTTAAAAATGCAGTTCAGGGGTAAAAGCTACACCTGTGATGCCAGCATTCCACATGGGCACAGGTTCCTGTCCCAGTGGCTCCACTCCCAACCCAGATCCCTGCTAATGGCCTGGGAAAAGCAGAGGAAGAAGGCCCAAGTGTTTGGGTCCCTGTCACCCTTGGGGGAGACCCAGATAAAGCTCCTGGATCCTGGCTCTGGCCTGGCCCACTGCTGGCTTTTGTGGCCATCTGAGGCGTGAACCAGCAGATGGAAAATCTCTCTCTCTCTCTCTCTCTCTCTCTCTCTCTCTCTCTCTCCCTCCCTCTCCTCCTCTCCTTCCCCCTCCCTCTGCTCCTCTCCCTCTCTCACTGTAACTCCGACTTTCAAATAAATAAATCAATCTTGGGGCCGGCGCCTTGGTATAGAAGGTAAAGCTGCCTCCTATAGTTCAGGCATCCCATATAGGCACCAGTTCAAGTCCTGGCTGCTCCATTTCTGATCCAGCTCTCTGCTATAGTCTGGGAAAGCAGTAGAAGATGGCCCAAGTGCTGGGCCCCTGCACTCACGTGGGAGACCCGGAAGAAGCTCCTGGCTCCTGACTTCAGATCAGTGCAGCTCCGGCCATTGCAGCCAACTGGGGAGTGAACCAGTGCGGATGGAGGATGTCTCTCTCTCTCTCTCTCTCTCTCTCAGCCTCTCCTTCTCTCTCTGCCTCTCCTTCTCTCTCTGTGTAACTCTGACTTTCAAATAAATAAATAAATCTTTAAAAAATGCAATCCAAACATATGTAATGGTCTGAATCGAGTTTTGTGAAAACTTGCATTTAAAAATTATTTTCAGCAAATTTGTAGTTATATACCTAAAAACACTTCTTGCGAGTGTTACATCTCTTACTAAGGCACATACTGAGTAGGTCAAACTGCTGTCTTCATAGTTACAAGTGCCCTTTCACATCCTTGCGTCTGATGAAGTGTTACTGCACTGTGACTTGTTTATCTGGTGCCTCTGTCTCTGTATTTGGAATTCTCCTGCCAGCAAACACACAAAAACGCCTGTGCAGATATCAGCAAATATCCTTAAAAGCATCACAGCCACTTAAAGGACCCATCAGAAAACACTTTGGAGGTCCTTGCACCCCTCGAAAGCCCCCCGGGGTCTTCTCTCTCTTGATTTGATTTCTGCGCACTTTAAACAGGAGAATGCCCAGAATGAAGGCTTGAACCACATATGAAGATCAAGGGAGATTAAAATATACTTTACTCAAATTCACTAAAGTGTTTTTAGTAGTTAGACATTTTAACAAGACAGGCGAGAACAACAGATGCTTAAAGGAAGCTACTAGGAAGGCCAGGTAGAGCTGAAATTTGACATGAACTTGCCACTAACTACCCTATCAAAGAAATATTAATAGAGATGGTAGGTCTGCCGTTATCTATTCTTTTTTTTTTTTTTTTTGACAGGCAGAGTGGACAGTGAGAGAGAGAGAGAGACAGAGAGAAAGGTCCTCCTTTGCCGTTGGTTCACCCTCCAGTGGCTGCCGTGGCCGGCATGCTGCAGCCAGCGCACCACGCTGATCCGAAGGCAGGAGCCAGGTGCTTCTCCTGGTCTCCCATGGGGTGCAGGGCCCAAGCACTTGGGCCATCCTCCACTGCACTCCCTGGCCACAGCAGAGAGCTGGCCTGGAAGAGGGGCAACCAGGACAGAATCCGGTGCCCCGACCGGGACTAGAACCCAGTGTGCCGGCGCCGCAAGGCGGAAGATTAGCCTGTTGAGCCACGGTGCCGGCCCAGTTATCTATTCTTTTATGTATTCATTGATTGAGGACTGATACAGAGAAAGTTTCAAGCAGGGCTCCTTTTCCCGTGGTTCTTGAAAGCAACAATGAGCACGCTTAGCTGTAAAAGTCTTTACTCCACAGAAATCGCATTGTCAAACAATGAGTGTGAGTGAGGATGAATAAAAACTGCTTAGGTGGAATCAGAGGCCAAGTCTGGCTGACCTGTTGGGTGCCAAGGCCCACAGTCACAAGTCCTCTGAACTGGTTTGGAAATCCCTACTTCTTTCTTTCTCTCTCTTTTTTTAAGATTTATTTATTTATTTGAAAGGCAGAGTTACAGAGAGGCAGAGGCAGACACGGTGTGTATGTGTGGGGGGGTCCTTCCATCCTCTGGTTCACTCCCCCAGTTGACCACAAAGGCCAGAGCTGAACTGATCCGAAGCCAGGAGCCAGGTGCTTCTTCTGGGTCTCCCATGCAGGTGCAAGGGCCCAAAGACTTGGGCCATCTTCCAGGGCTTTCTCAGGCCATCGCAGAGAGCCGGACAGGAAGTGGAGCAGCCGGGACTCGAACCGGTGCCCATATGGGATGCTGGCACTGCAGGTGGCAGCTTTACCTGCTACGCCACAGCATCGGCCACATGGAAATCCCTAATTCTAAAAAGCAAAGGCCAATAAAGGGATGAGAATACAACACCTTTGTGCCTGCTTGCTCTGATTTGAAGCCAGCTGAATCTCCTTGAACATGAGATTGGAATCCAGAAGACTATCCTTGCCTTGGAGCTTATAAAGACTTCAGAAATTCCCTGAGTAAACCTTAAGTGTGTGACCCATTTCTTTTCCAGTATAATACAGTCCCCACGTCTGGGCCATGCGCACACAAAGGACAACGTAAGTTTAATTTCAATGGGTTGTGTAGCATGTGACTAATTCTAGACAGAGGAAGCCTCCCCAGTATTACGTGAGGTTTTGTCACTTATACTTCATTAACTTCCAGGGTAGGCATATGTCACCCCGCCCCCCTTCAGATGAGGGAACTGAAGTTCAAAAGAGTAAAAAATGTTTGTGTGTAAAATGGTTCTATCTCGGGCCAGCGCCGTGGCTCAATAGGCTAATCCTCCGCCTGTGGCACTGGCACCCTGGGTTCTAGTCCCGGTCGGGGTGCTGGATTCTGTCCTGGTTGCTATTTTTCCAGTCCAGCTCTCTGCTGTGGTCTGAGAGTGCAGTGGAGGATGGCCCAAGTGCTTGGGCCCTGCACCCGCATGGGAGACCAGGAGAAGCACCTGACTCCTGCCTTCAGATCAGCGCAGTGCGCCAGCCGCAGCAGCCATTGGGGGGTGAACCAAAGGCAAAGGAAGACCTTTCTCTCTGTCTCTCTCTCTCTCACTGTCCACTCTGCCTGTCAAAAAAAAAAAATGGTTCTATCTCAACACTGGTGAATTGACAACACAATACAGTACAACACAGAAAATCCCTCTGTGTGTGTACATGCTCACTCATGGGCAAATTCCTAGCATTTTTCTCAATTCTTGGAAAACTTCAAAAGTAGGTTTTACAGGTGGAATTTATATGAAAAAAAAAAAAACCACACAGGAATCACAAAGAGAACGGTTTTATTGGCTTATTCAAAAAACACAATAGTTATTTTCAAAGGGAAATAACAGATAAACACTGTTTATGTAAGGGTAATTCAGCATTACTTGGCTGCGCTCCTGTTTGTTGATAAAGCTGAAATGAACTTTCACTCAGTCTTTGAAGTCCAGCTCTGGCCTGCTTCCCAGGGCGGAGGGAAGGAGAGCTTGGCTAGCAGCTGGTCCTCTTTTCATGCAGCGTCCTACGTGGAGTGCAGAAGACCCCACGTTTCCTTCCTTGTACAGATTTCCAAGAGAAGGCCATGTCTCTTCCCTACTGTTTCTAATACCGTTTTAATTTTCTCCTCCTGTCTGATGGGCAGGCTGGAGGAGCAAACGCTCTGATGGTGCTGCTTAGAGATCTGACAACTGATACACTGCTCAAATGCATTCGCTTGATACCAACTTGATACCCATCTCCTTAATTAGGCTGGGCAGACTCTCTCACTATTCCTGCAGTTGTCTCTAGAAATGATTGGATTTTGATAGGACTAGTGTTGTAAACACACCACATGGACGTGTCCTGCCTACACAAAGGGTCTGCCCAAAGTGCATTTTCCATCAGCTTGCTTTCAGAGCCCTGGACTGCAACACTCTTATGTCCTGCAGAGTCTATATAGCTCACATGTATGTATCGTGAATCTCTAAGAAAGGGATAGCAATGCATAACATCCCTAAATATATTCTATCTTGGAATCCCAGAGCTCAGCAGTCACTTAATTTAATGTTTAGCCTCAGAACGTTGTGTCATCTGGGTTATATGAGGAAGCTAATCAATGAATAAGGCATTAGTTAATCAAATTTCTGTTCCTCAGTGATTCTCAACGCTGGTCGCATGATAAAATTATATGGAAAACTTTGAACACGTGGATTCCCAAGGTTGCAACAGAGTGATTACATCAAAAATTCTGTAAGAGGGGCCAGTGTTGTGGCAGAGCAGGTTAAGCTGCTGCTTGAGATACCACTTCCTACATTTGAATGCTGGTTCAAATACTGGCTGCTCTGCTTCCAACCCAGCTTCCTGCTAATGTACCTGCCACCCATGGAGAAGAACTGAATGAAGTTCCTGGCTCCTGAAGCTTGGCCCAGACCTGGTTGTTGTAGCCATCTGGAGATTGGTGCAGCAGATGGAAATCGCCCCCTCTCTTTCTGTCCCTTTGCCTTTCAAAGGTATACATAAATCTTTTTAAAAATTAAAAATAAAACAGTACAGAATAGATATCGGCAAGATTTTAAGATTCTCCTGGTGCTGTCAAGGGTTGAGCATTAACTAAGCAATCTTTTATTATTATTATTATTATTAAAAACAAAGGGATAATGTATCTTCAGTACTTCAAGACACAAGATCTTGCTTACCTAACGATAGATGGGTCTGTCTGTCCATACTGAATTTAAAGTCATCAGATGACACTGAAGCCACATGCAGTCATAGGATTGAGCGTCTTAAGGGAGCTCTTACTCAACAAAGTGTGCTTCACAGCTCTGAGAGCTTGATAGAAAAGCAGAATCTCGGGCTACATCCATGAGCCATTTCAGTTTGTGCTGTTTTCAAACACTGTGGTGGAAAAGAATTTACATATGTGTGTGTGTTTATATATATATATATATACACACATATATATATTGTATATATAGTGTGTATATGTATACACATACACACATATATATATATTGTATGTATGTATGTATATATATGTATATATATATATATACATACATACACAAACATACACACATTCACATTTCAACTATAGGGAAACCTTCTGAATGTAGTGGTTCATTGTTTTTTGATCCATTATCACATTTGACAATGAAAAGGGTCCAGTGTTAAGGAGGGGATGGGGGAACTTTCCCCCAGTGTACCGCAGGACAGTCTGGGGGCACTTTCCCAAGGTGATTCATAGATCTTCATTTCAGTCATTAATTCTTATCACCTGACACCTAGTTTCATTTCCTAACTAATGTGCTATCTTTTCACATATGCTTTCTTTCTTTGGCACTACATTGAATTTTTCATCCTATGTAGGAAAATTGCGACAGAAAGCAATAGAGCCAAGGACTGAGGAATGAGGAGATTTGGTGACCGGTGACTGGTGACTGGGAGTCGGAGGCAGCAGAATATTGAGTTTCCAGCACTCTTCAGAGCACATACAACCAGGGTCACGTTGAGTCTAAGCAAAATATCCTTCACATACATGTGTGATGAGTCTGTCTCTTTGAGACTTGGTTTAATTCCTCTCTTTGGGTTTCTCTTCAATTTCACCTGTCCCTTCTTTGTAGCTGGGTAGAGGAGGAGGGAGAGGTGGAGAGAAGTACACAGGTGATGCTCTTTAGAAGAGTGAAATTCTTGATGATATTCATGGGCAGGTTTCTGGTAAGATCTTCATTGCACAATGTGTTTGCTCAGAGAAAAGCAGGACCCTTTGTTGAGCTATTGGTCCCTGCATACTTTTAATAGGTTCCCAATAATTAAGTTTCTTTCCTTCTCAAACCCTTTATTTCTCCCACACATCCCTGAACACAACCAAAGCTTTTTTCCTAAGCAGTTAAAAGTTATTGCACACTTATATGTACCAGAAACTAAGTACTAACTACGTATTGAAATTTACCATTCAGAAGAAAACCATGAATACACTAAAGCAGATTTCTCTTTTGTTTTGTTTTAAAGAGCTTTTTTTTGAGAATAGTTTTACATTTAACAGAAAATTGTGGCAATAGTACATGATGTTTTCATATATCCCACACCCAAATGTATTAGTATCTTTATTCTCATCACCTTACGTTAGTATGGTTACTGTTAAGGACCCAGTATCATACATTATTCTCTTTTTGTATGAAAACTTGTTTATTTACTTGAAGGCAATGTGTGTGTGTGTGTGTGAGAGAGAGAGAGAGAGAGAGAGAGAGAGAGACCGAGATCTTCCATCCACTATTCACTCCCCAAATGGTCCCAAAGGCTGGGGCTGGGCCAGGCTGAAGCCAAGAGCATGAAAGTCCATCTAAGTCTCCCATTTGGGTGCAGGGGCCCAAGTACTTGGATCATCTTATTCTATTTTCTCAGGTGCATTAGCAGGGAGCTTGATTGGAAGTCAAGCAGCCGGGACTTGAACTGGCACCCATATGGATTGCCATCAGTGCAGGTAGAAGCTTAACCCATTGAGCTACAACACCAGCCCCCAATGTATTATTCTTAACTAAGGTTCACACTATTCAAATTTCCTTAGTTCTTTTTTATAAATTTTTAAAAACATTTTAGTTAAGTTATGTGTCATATATTTCATACATACATAATTAGGAATATAGTGATAGTTACCCCAGTTCTTACCTAATGTCCTTTTACGGTTCCAAAGATCAGATTTTTTAAAGCAACCTTTAAGATTAAACAATGGTAATTGAAACAGCTTGGATATAAATCCATTCTAGCTCCAGAGGACCAAAATTTTAAGTCCTGCTTTATAGTGGCTTGTGAAAGAAAGGT
The DNA here is from genome assembly GCF_033115175.1 of Lepus europaeus. Lineage (NCBI taxonomy): Eukaryota > Metazoa > Chordata > Mammalia > Lagomorpha > Leporidae > Lepus > Lepus europaeus. The sequence continues at coordinate 19,600,286 of NC_084846.1, read as the reverse complement.
ATACCCATTAAATCAGTTATCTCTACAGAAAACTGCACCAAGTAAAAACAAGGTTAAAGAAGGCCTCGCACAGAGCTTTGGGAAAGCAAGTGCAATCTGAAGCATCATCCTGATGTTGCAGAAAGCTCATAGCTGGGATCTGTCATGGAATCGATCGAATCCATCTTCATTGAGTCTAAGTAGACAGACCCACTCTTTTACCTGAAAAACAAGCCTCAATGTTTATCTGAAGAAAGTTTTCCAACTGAAAACAATATGAACATTCAAGGACTATTGAATGGACTTTTCATAAAGGGGAAGAAATTATTGTTCACCAACCCTTTTTTTAATGCATAAGGCTGAACTACTTAAAGAGTATTTTCTCAGTTCCTTCCTGTCTTGCATCTCCCATACCCATATTTGTCTATATTCACTCTCCTAAAGGGAAATTTCATGACCATAACGTGAGGAAATGCAGGAATGGCCTCACACAGAACTGTTGTATTTCACTTTGCATTGAGGAAGCTGGATGGCTCATCTTCTGGCATGAAGCTATCATTGACCTTTTGACAGTATCACAAGGCTTGATCCAAATGAGCATTTTGGGGCAGTTCATTTTTATGGTAAAACGTGCTGTCTCCCTAGCTTAGTTTCAGGATATAACTTGATATAAAACCTCAGAAGAATTAACTCAGTATTCTGGAGCTTCTTTCCAGGAGCTGGTCTGGTTTTGTAGAAGAGCTGACTCCCAGTGTGTTCATCTTTGCTTCCCAGTGCCCATGACAGCGTCAGGAAAAGGACACTCAATTTTCACACACACAAATGGCTTTGGTAAACAAGGCAGAGTGTCTGTCCAGCCAGGAAGAAACAATCTCACACTCCATGTTCACACTGCCCATGTCCAAAAGTCGGATCCTGGCAGCTGTGTGTAGAGTTGTCATCGTGTTCTGCAGAGGGCATAGCTGAGACACATACTTTGCAGTGTCTCAAGCCCAGTAAGTTTTCCTTTCTTGGTCCTTTCACTTCCCTTCCCAGTCCCTGCTTCTGTATTCCTCAATATGTCTGTGCTATGAGAAGCCTGAGATGATCATTTAATTACTTTCACCAAAAATACGCCAAATGTGTTAAGACCATGAAAATGAACTTCAAAAAAATAGGTATGTTGAACTCTGCTCCTCCACAATCCCCTCATCCACTATGGGAAATGTAATCTGAATTAAATGTTTATCAAATAATTTTAAAGATTTTTTTTCCAGGACATATAAATAGGCATAAATGCCTAATTTGGAAATTCAGAATTATTTCCCACTTAGGATACCAGTTATTTCATTTTCCACATGAAGGAAAACCCATCTATATAATACACCAATGGATTTAACAACTCAAGTTGTACAACATTAGACTAAAAGGAGGACCACGAAATGTCATAAAATTCACCCAGAAATACCGAAGCCATTCCAAATGATATGTTGACAATCTCTAGTAAGAAGTTTTATGACTTTCTGTAGTGAAGTGATCTATTTTCACAAATTCCTCCTGTCTCCTGTACTTATCCCAGGGGAATCAAGGATTATAATTTCCTATTAACTTTCCTACAGGCTTACATTAGCTCCACCTAGGAGTGTAGGGAACTCATATGGAGTCTGATTGTCTGTGTGGATCAAGATGGATAAACAGAGAGACCAGGAACTCCTGGGCAGCAGAGCAGCAGAATGGCTTCATGTTACCAGAGTGTCTCTGGACACACTCTAGGAATTGTCTGGTTCTGCAATGTTTTTTTGCTTAACTCTATGACCTCGGAAAATTACTAATTCCATCACCTTTAATGAATGTAATACTACTACTCACCTCATCAAGTTGTGACAGAGGAATAGTACATTTACAGAGGTTAGAAACATAACCAATGGAGTTATTATCTTCTCTTCTAGACACCACTTGTTGAGAGGTTGGGAATGTGTACCTTCCATCACATCTCCATATACATTTTTTCATGAGTGGTCATTTTCTTCATTCAGTGGTTGAAGAAGCAAGGCTAAGTAAGTTTCCAAACTTGCTGAAGAAGGCAAAGGGGCAGAAGACTTCAGAATGGGGAGCTGAACTCAGGGTTACTTCATCTAAAAGCCCTTTTTACCTCTATGAGGAGGCAATTGTGGAGGTCATTCTGTATCTCCCGTGAGTGTGAGCCAATTTGCATTCACAATCATTTGAACTTTTTAATAGAAAACTATCAGCCAAGCCCTGTCCAACTCAGCCAAGTTTTTCATTGAGCCATTTAGATAATTTCTCCCCCAACATGTGTCAAGTGCCTTATAGTGAAAACCAGTTTCTAGACCTTTTTGCTTTATTTTCCCTGTTTAGTCATACATTATTTTTGTTGAGTGCTGCAATGTTAGAGGTGAAAGGCAGATCAAAACTACTCAGGCTCATTGCCATGTATTAAAGTGTTATCTAAGCAGAAAGACTTGTCAGTCTTCATTTACTGGATGAAAAATATTTGACTTTATGTGATTAACTACTAACCAGAGTAACACAGGGTAGTAAATGTTGTGCATTTAGGTAGCTCAATGAAAGAAGTCTTGAGCAAGGGAAAGATAATGAAGAGGGGCCTGACTTTGTGAGGCAGCAGGTTGAGCTGCCTCTTAAGGACTGCATATCTGAGTGCCTGGGAGCCAGACCTGCCTTTGCTTTCTACCCAACTTTTTGCTAATGCCCTACCCTGGGAAGTGACAGATTATGACTCAGCAATTTGGCTCCCTTCCAGCCTACGTGGATACCTGAATGAAGTTCCTGGCTCCAGTCTTCATCCTGGTTCACTCTGGATGTCATGGCCATCTGGAGAGTGAGCCAGCATATAGAAGATCTCTCTCCGGGGCCGGCGCCGTGGCTCACTTGGCTAATCCTCTGCCTGTGGTGCCGGCATCCCATATGGCCGCCGGGTTCTAGTCCCGGCTGCTCCTCTGCCAGTCCAGCTCTCTGCTGTGGCCCGGAAAGGCAGTGGAGGATGGCCCAAATATGTGGGTCCTGCACCCGCATGGGAGACCAGGAAGAAGCACCTGGCTCCTGGCTTCGGATCAGAGTAGCTCTGGCCGTGGCAGTCATTTGGGGAGTGAACCAACTGAAGGAAGACCTTTCTCTCTGTCTCTCTCTCTCTCACTGTCTAACACAATCTGTCAAATAAATAAATAAAAAAGTCTCTCTCTCTCTCTCTCTCTCTCTCTCTCTCTTCTACTTATATTTACATTTATACTTAAGATTTGTTTTATTTATGTGAAAGAGTGAGAGAGAGAAAGATCTTCTTTCTGCCAATTCATTCCCCAAATGGCTGCAACAGCCAGGGCTGGGACAGGAAGAAGCCAGAATTTTGGAACTCCATCATGGAACTCCCACATGGGTGGCTGGGGCCCAAGTACTTGAGCCATTTTCTGCTGTTTTCCCAGGTCCACTAGCAGAGAGCTGCAATGGAAGCAGAACAACCAGGAGTGGAACTGATGCTCTGATATGGGATGTTGGCATCTCAACTGTGCCAGAATGCTGGCCTTTAATAATATTTTTTAAAAGAAAAAAAAAGTGGGGAGGGGAGAATTTACCTACAACATTCAAAGGATTCCTTTGAAACAGTAAGGGCAAGTGTGCAACTATGATGAGATATAACTTATTTGGGCAAAAGTGAGGGAACAGTCTTACATGAGAGAGAAACTGTTGAGAAGGTTTTTGATCTGGAACTGGAAAGAGCATTTTTTTAAAAAAATCGTACTATGACGAACCTTGCATGATAAATTGAAATGTTTCAATTTTATCCCATAGGCATTTTATCTGCCAGAAAAGCCACGGAGTCATGTTTTCTGTGAGTGGCGAAATTCTATGTCTAGCCAATTTCATTTCTGTGTGAGATGAATAGCTTGACATTATTAGGTTTTCAAGGGTTTAGGAAGGACTCTTATATACATACTTGTCAGGTACAATGACTTAAATACATGCTACACTAGGTTGGAAACTGAAGCAAAATTTCAAGAGCTTGGAAAGTAAGTTATGAAAGAAATTGTGGTATGTCACAAAACCAGTAGGGTTAAGTCTAAATAACTGATTTCAGAGGTTGTATAACAATGTATCATTCAAAAAATTCTTACACTATTGTATGTATGGTGGAAAAAATTAATGACAGATGCATATATCAATCAAAACTAGAAAAAGTAGAATGGGCTAAGGAAAACATAAAACTGCTACAGTTATCATTTTATGAGATATATTACATAGATCCAATACTGATGTTGATAGTAAAAAATCGACTTCCATATTTTTCAGTTTAAAAAGGAGTAAAAGACATAGCAATAGCAACATCCTACTTAAAGCTGCATGACATATACGAGGAGCTCTGGTGAGCTTTTGTTTTAAATTTTAGTATGTTTTTATATTGTCATATTAAAAATTACCAACGTGGTCACAAAACTCACCTACAATGCTTTTTTCATGGAATACAGCAATTGGATCCATAAAGACATTGAGAAAGAATTCAAGTAATATTGCTCTAACTCAGAAACAGATACTAGGAAGATACATCTCATGGAAAAATCCTGGCACACACCCCGAAGACAACAGGTGATGGTTCCCGTACTTGGATCTCAGCCACCCACATGAGAGACCCAGACTGAATTCCTAGCTCCTGGCTTTGACCCTGGCTCAGGCTGTCATTGTGGGCATTTGGGGAATGAATCAAAAGATGAGATCTCTCTCTACATTTCTCTCTCTCTCTCTCTTTCTCTCTGTCTCTACCTCTCTCCACCCCAACCCCCACCCCCCGCTTGTCCTGCTTTCTCTCAAATAAATGAAGCTACTTTTTTCATTTATTTACTTTATTTGGAAATGTTTGCACAGAAGAGCGAAGCTGAAGTTTAGAGACAATAGATATTAGTTTAGATATCATTCGTTTCTTATAAAAGAGACATGGAAATTATTTACATGAAGGAACATTTCAAAGCTTCAGTGGATGGCAGATCCATACAATGCCATTTCAATAGAGAATTCGTTCTACCTATTTTCCAAGAATTTCACCATCTCTAAAAAAAAATCCTTGTCAACTAGGACTATGTTGGTACCTCTACATTAAGGAGAAAGACTTTATCTCCAATTTTCACAAACACTGGTTGCATCTCTTGATGCTTTCCTTTAGAATTTGATCTAACAGCTACTACTGTTGCTTGCAAAACTTTTCCCTGAGATTTTCCTGGGCACTTAATACCACTTTTTGGTTATGGTTTCCGTGGCATTCCTTTCAACCAATGCTCAATCAAAGAGCACAAAATACTTCCTAAATGCCAGGGTCCCTGCACTGTAACTCCCACTCTGCTGTAATGAAAATTTTAAGAGAAGAAAAGTTTATTTTAATGTAAAACCAAAATTTGAAGTCCATGCATAGTTTTATCATAATACAAATTTTCCATGAAGTTTTTTGATATGATTAAAATGTATTGTGATGGGGTCGGTGCCGTGGCGTAGCAAGTGAAGCCACTGCCTGCAGTGCCATCATCCCATATGGCCACCAGTTCGATTCCCAGTTGCTCCACTTCCAATCTAGCATCTGGTATGGCCTGGGAAAGCAATGGAAGATGACTCAAGTCCTTGGGCCCCTGCACCTGCGTGGGAGACCCAGAAGAAGCTCCTTGCTCCTGGCTTCAGATCTGCACAGCTCTGAGCTTTCTCTCTCTCTCTTTCCCTCTCCCTCTCTGTAACTCTACCTTTCAAATAAATAAATAAATCTTTAAAAATGTACTGTAATAACTAAAAAGCAGTTACAACTTCTTTAAGAAGAATAGTGCCAAGTATCCAAAATCCTTAAGAAAAATGCAAGGAAAGCATGATCTAAGTAGTCAAAGACAAGGAGAGAAAAACTAGTAGAAAAAAACAAGCAAAGGGGAACATAGAATTATGAATAAACAGATTTCAGTTTTAGAAATATTTGAACAGGTTAAATTTCTCTATTGAAATGACATAAAATAGATCTGGCATTTACTAGATAAAAAAGACATTCATTAAAAAAATGATAGGCACAGGTTAAAAATTGAAAAAAAAATATAGGCAAGTAAATGCAGCCAAAAGAACAGGCAGGCATTAGTAGCATCTCTTACAGAATTACAAAAGCACAAGGGGGGGGCGGGCATTGTGCACAGCAGTTCACCTGCCCCTTGGGAGTCCACACCCCACATCAGAGTGCTGCTTCGAATCTGGTCAGCTCTGCTTCTGACTCAGCTTAATGCTGATGCATCTGGGGAGCAGTGTTTGACAGTTCATATGCCTGGGCCCCTAACCACCCCCTGGGATAACTAAATGGACTTACAGCCTCCTGGCTTCAGTGCAGTGAAGTTCTGGCTGTTGTGGGTGTTCAGGCAGTGAACTTGGATCCATGGAAGATCTCTCTCTTTCTCTTTTCCCATCTCTGTTGCCTTGTCATTCAAGTACATAAAAAAGTAAGCAAACAATAAAAAGAAGATAGTACAAATAATCCTACCAATAAGGGTCTAACAAGCTAATAATATGACTAAAATAGAAAACTGTGAGTAGCATATTCACAGAGATATCTAACACTCATTTCATAATTGAAACAATATTCCCTCATATGGAATCACGCACATCTATACAGTTTTCAAATGTAAATCTATGCAATTATTCTAGAAAATAGTCTTAAAGAAAACCCTCAATTCTTTAATAATATGCATAGCTTTCTGTTCACAAATTCCTTTGTGATCACTTTGTCCTAAGGAAAGAACCATCAATGAATACAAAGATTTACGTAAATAGATGAACTTATGTTTGTTTAAGCACATAGATAATGAAGATGAATTAGAAAAATCTAAATAAAACTTTGCAGATCAAGTATGACATGTCCTTAGGATGAAATATGATGAAATAGCATGTAATTTTTAAAAGTTATAATCTTTAAAATTTATAATTGAGGAGGAAATTTACTGATAAGATAAAAATGTCTCCAGCATATTAAATTTATAAAGTGGATGTAAAGGTAAAACAAAAAAAAGTATACACACGCATACACATGCATACATATATAGGTATGTCAATGTGGTGATATTATTTCACAGTTCTAGTAGATATGCTTTTCATCCTTCTTCTCACATTGCATTATTTAATTTGTTCTGTAGTAGCCACTATGTTCTGTTCCAGAACCTCAAGTACCAGCAATGCAGGGCACCAGAAAGCCAATTACTGTATCTGTGGGCCAGGAAGTGGCTCAGCCCTGGAATCAGGATCAAGATTGTCTCCACTGAGAGTTGTGCTACCTGTTCAAAAGGGGAATAAAATGTTTTGTATTAAATCTAAATTCACCAGGAAGTCCTTGAATTTAAATCAGGTTAATAATGAAGACTATGAAGAAAAATTCCATTTTTCTACTTCTTTGGGTAAATTATTTGCTTGGAATCAGAAAATAAATCAAGTGAGAGTTTATCAAGTTACATTTCTCATGTACCCACATGCTTAATGGAAATATTTATACTTGCTACATTAAATTTTTTTAAAGCAGTTATGGAATATGTATACTATGGAATAGTACACAGCGGTTAAAAAAATGAAATCCGGTCATTTGCAACAAAATGGATGAAACTGGAAAACATCATACTTAGTGAAATAAGCCAATCCCAAAGGGACAAATACCATATGTTCTCCCTGACCTGTGATAACTAATAGAGTACCTAATAGGCAATCTGTAGATAACTAACAGGCAATCTGTAGAAGTGAAACTGACACTTTGAGAAGCAATGACTTTGAACAGCACTTGTCTTGACTGTTAAGGAACAGGTTTTTTTTTTTTTTAATCCTTTTTGTTGAACTCTTTACTTACTATAGAGTTAATTGCATGTGTATAAAGTTAATTAGATCTTAGTAAAAAAAATAAAAGTGAGAATAAGAGAGGGAGGAGGAAGTGGGGTAAGAGTATGGGTGGGAGGGTGGGCAGGGTGGGAAGAATTACCATGTTCCTAAAGTTGTAATTATGAAGTGTATGAAGTTTGTAACTGTAAAGCTGTATAGTTCTGCATGCATTCCCATAGGCTTACTTCTAAGGGTACAGTTAAAAAACTTGCCAGGGGACACCAAATCCCCATAAGCAAGGTAGTTAAAAAAAAAAAAAAAGCATTCTAAGTGTCAAATTGATCATAAGGATAGGATTAAGCACTAAAGTGATCAGATGGAAAGGATTAAGTGTTAAAGTGATCATACAAACATAATTAAGTGTTTGGTAATAACAGAAAAAAAAGCAGCTCATACAGCAGACTCATAGAAAGAAAATCACTTAAAGTAGCACTCTGACCTTAGAATTAGACCTTGAAGCATTCTGGTCTGGCTGAAGAGCCCACAGGAGCATTTCAGGCATGGAAAGCCAAAACACTGTGGCAAAAAATGTCCTACATGAAGGGCCTCTGTGGCTGAGATCCCTGTGGAAAGAAGTGATCATCAAAGAAGAATGTAATTTTCTCTGAAGGGAGGAGAGAACTTCCACTTTGCACATGGCCTTGTCTAAATATTGAAGGAATTTGTGGATTCAAAAGGCTTCCATAGCTTAGGCAGCTCATGTCAAGAGCCTCAGGTGGTCACTGACATCGTATATGAGTGTTAATTGTTAAATTAAGAACAGGAGTCACTGTGCACTAACTTCCCATGCAGAACCTTTGTCCTCGAAGAGTTGTATCATGAGAGTTAATAGTAAAACTTGTTCTCAAAGATTTAATTCATATCAGTGTATTAAGTGGAGGATTTTCTTACGTCTCATAAATTTTAGATAAGCCTAGGTGCCCAACTCCATTGCCTATTTTCTTGAGTGCTTCTTTGATTAGTGGTAAAACTTGTTCTCAAAGGGAGAAAACTAGATTATCACAAAAATTAAAAGAAAAATAAGAAGGGAAGTCAGAGAAAGGGTGGGAGTGAGGGAAGGAGAGAGGATAGGTGCGAAGTGTCATTCTGTACTTAAAACTTTATCTATGAGATACATGAAAGTTGTCCTATTTATATAAATAAAAATTAAATTTAAAAAAATTTTAAAGCAATTCTTTTGAATAATAACTTTATGTTCAAAATTTTAGCAACAATAGCAGCATTACCTTACATTTTGTGAAATCTCTTTGATTTCTTAATCAGACAGCTGGGTACTTCTTCTCTAATCTCTGATGGCAATAGTTTTCCAGTTGAAGTACATGAAAAATTTCAGTTTATACAGATACATAATCGACTAAAAGAATTCTCAGGTAATTGTGGGTATTTTTATTTGATATGACACCAAACCTGCCAAGTAGTAATTTCATTCAAGTTAACAGGAATGTGGAACCTGAAATTATTTCACCAAACTCTTCTTACCCTATTACTGCAAAACCCACTGATTGTTTTATACTTTAAATTTCTTGACTCATAAATGATCTTATTACTTCATGCATTTGTCATTTGGAAAACAGTAGATCAGTGGTTTATGTGGCTCTTGCAAAGGTCATTACATTTCCTTATACATTGTCAAAAAATCACATTTGCTAATGTCATTGAGAAGGCATTCTAAGTATCAAGAAACTACCAAACTCATAGTAGTCAATAAAAGTTTTCCAAAATTCTTGTTTTCTTTTGACAGCTCAATTTTTATCACACCTACTACCAGTTGTATTTTACATAGTGCCAGGCTTGGCTCATTTTTAATGAAATGTCTGCCTAATGAGTGGTAGATCATCTGTCAGTCATTATTTCAAGTAAAATATCATGCTGCATGATGGTATTTGAAGCCAATTTAGAAGGACTAATAAGATCATAAACAGCCTTGCAGAAGAAAAAGAGCATTTCCTGAGAGAAGACACAAACGGGCTGAAATGGACAACATCATGTGGACCCTCTGTTTATATTATTCTACCCAAGTAAAGGATACAAGCAAGAACAAGGAGCTGAAGGTAGGTGTCATGTTATGAGGAACTGTAACATCTTGAATTTATGCAGAAATTTGGGGCATAGGCATATGACTTAGAAGTTAAAATGTGATTTGGAGCACCCTCATCCCATACCAGAATGCATAAGTCTGAGTACTGGCTCCACTTTGAATTCCAGATCCCTGCTAATGCACACCCTGGGAGTGTTGTTGGCTCAAGTACTTGGGTCCCTGCCACTCACATGGGGGACCTAGATTAAATTCTAGGCTCCTGGTTTGACCTGTCCCAGCACTGGCTGCAGACATGTTGGGAGTGACTCAGCAAATGGAAGATGTCTCTCTGAGCCTCTTTCAATGAGAATAAGTTTAAAAAAATCAAGGCTGGCCGGCGCTGTGACTCACCTGACTAATCCTCCGCCTGATGCACTGGCACCCCGGGTTCTAGTCCTGGTTGGGCACCGGATTCTATCCCATATGGGGCACCAGTTCGATTACCTGTTGCTCCTCTTCCAGTCCAGCTCTCTGCTGCGGCCCAAGAAGGCAGTGGAGGATGGCCCAAGTGCTTGGGCCCTGCACCCGCATGGGAGACCAGGAGGAAGCACCTGGCTCCTGGCTTCAGATCGGCGCAGTGTGCCGGCCGTAGCAGCTATTTAGGGGGTGAACCAATGGAAAAGGAAGACCTTTCTTTCTGTCTCTCTCTCTCTCTGTCTAACTCTGTCTGTCCAAAAATAAATAAATAAAAAACAAAAAATTAAGGCTAAAACTTCATCAGCTAACTTTTCTACTTATTGAACCACTAGTAATCTACTGAAATTTGGATTATAGGTCATAAAATGATGGCAATCTGTTTTTTACATATTGAGCAGTGTATTTACTAGATCTTTATTCTGAAATATGATAGATATTTTCTAGAAAAAGCTTGAACAGAAATATCAAATTGAGGCATTATAGCATTAAATCTGAACTCCTACAAACCCACAAGTATTTTTGATGATTAAAAACACTTTTTTTCCTTTTGGGTAAACTACTACATTCTCTACAGGTAAGTGGAGTGTATAAATTTTACCCAAAGTAAGAAAAGGCAATCCTTGCAAATAGCTTTACAGACTCAACTTTTTCTCTTAATATAATAGGGAGCTGCATTTGTGGATTTCTGGTCTTTTTTTTCCCAAAGATTTATTTATTTATTTATTTGAAAGGCAGAGTTACAGAGAGGCAGAGGCAGAGAGAAAGGTCTTCCATCCACTGTTTCAGCCAGAGCTGGGCTGATCCGAGGCCAGGAGCCAGGAGTTTCTTGCAGGTCTCCCATGTGAGTGCAGCGACCCAAGCACTAGGGCCATCTTCTACTGCTTTCCCAGGCCATAGCAGAGAGCTGGATCAGAAGTGAAGCAGCTGGGACTTGAACCAGTGCCCTTATGGGATACTGGCAGGGCAGGCGGCAGATATACTCACTGTGCCAGAACACTGGCCCCTCCAGCCCATCTTTTGTTCTGCAAATCACTGCCTACATGTTCCCTGAGATTCTAGAGAACTGTCCCAGTGGTAGTACAACATAAATTGAATGTTTAGGTCAGACATTGCCTTAACAAGATGAGTTGAAGATAAAGAAAATTATCACAGGGTGAAAAAATTCTTAGCTGTTTAAAGTATTTCTAGCCCGATCTAAACCACCAATAGCTAAATGCTTTCTTTTTTGTGATTTTTGGATCAGATAGGAGCTTTATCCAAACTATTTATTCTAATCAGCAGTTGGAGGAGAAGAATGTTAAATAAACGATTTTATTTTGATTCTTTTCTCTGGCTATTTACCAAGCTGTTGACAAAACCCAGAGGATGTTTGATGACTTGGTGGGGAACTTGAAACAGAAGTGGGAACTGCTCACAGGGAGACTCATTAGCTGCTTTTTTTCTCCCCCACCCAGTACAACAAAAGGAAAATGATGACAGGCCACCTCTTGGTACCCAGTTTGAATTAGAAAATTCATCATGCTCCTTGTCCAGAATTCAGTTCTCTCACATTGAATTGAATAAACATTTTCAATGAAAGCCAGAAAGAGGCAGATAAAATTCAGATGTCTTTAAAAAAGAAACTTGACACAGGGGATGGAAAGAGATAGCCGCTCCAATGTTCCACACATGGACTTATGCAAGGTTCCTTGTGCTGTGCCAAGAAATAAGGCATGTGGCCTCAGCCCTGCATTGTATCTGAAACCCTATGGGCACAAACTTAACGAGAGTTATCACTTAGGAATGTGATGATAAACAAGCAGTTACGATATTAACCAAAGAAACGATTTGGATGCACAGCCATTAAAGGCATTACTGAGTGATTCAATTTTTAAATCCTTATTAATCTTTTTATATCTTGGGTAATACAAATTCCCTAGAGCATGCTATTTAAAGCCCAGGGAAAATACATCCTCAAGGACTTACTGCCAGCAAAGAAGCTGCTTTCAACATCTGGGAATAAAAATCACCACCAAATATAGATCACTGGGTCGACATGTTTTGGGAAACGGTGAAAGGCAAAACGTGAGTCCCGGCACTTGCATGAGCTTGCTGGCTTCATGGTAACTTATTTAGAGTTTATTCCTGGATTTGCCTGCTGACTGAGAAAGTACAGATGTGGCTGATGTATCACTTTTGTAACTGCCTCCAGAGGTCTGGAAATCTTATCAGTGGATCAACTATTTGCCTCAATGTTCTTCTGAGTTACTGCGTTTTCCTCATACTGATACAAACATTCAACCAAAGGGACATATTTTTAATTATCGGTCAAATATTCTCATCTCATTACTATATATAACTTGACATTTATATTAAAATGCTGCTATCACTTTACATTGGTAGCTAAGCCGACAACTTCAAACCACTAATTTTTTAAAGTGCTTTTATTCTTTGCTATTCATTTCAAAGGCCGAGTGCCAACAAAAGGGAGGGAGACACACACAGAGAGGGAGGGTGAGAGTGGAAAAGAGAAACAGATTGGGAAAGATCGATCTTCCATCTGCTGGTTCACTCCCCAAATACCCACAACAGCTGGGAGCTTGAGCCAGGCTGCAGCCAGGACGCAGGAACTTCAAGCAGGAATCCCCATGGATGACATGGATCCAAGTACTTGAGCCATCATTCACTGCATCCCATACCAGACCCATCAACAGGACACTGTACAGTAAGCAGAGCAGCCAGGACTCCAGGGGTCATCCTACTCTTGCATGCAGGCACTGCAGGAAGTAGCTTAACCAGCTGCACCACAGTGTTGTCCTTTTCCACTTATTTTTTAATCAACCCTCTTTTAGTATAACCCTCTTCTCATCTAGGTTTTGCTTCTGCTGTACTGCATGTGTCCTTCTACTGCTCATTTAAGCTTCACCAAAGAGTGGCCAGCCATCCCTTCTCACTGGTAACCAACTCTTAACTTGCTATGATAACTTCTCAACCCAACAACTCAGCAGAGATCCTTCTCCTGACCAATAATGATGTCACCATCGTCCAATACAGTGGCAAGCTGCTGCACTGAGCATGGTTCTGTTTATTGCTCCCTTCTTGAAATGACTTTTGTACATCTTCACTCCTTGCTGGTTCTTTATCCATCTCTTCCTGGCATGTTTGTCTTCTTCCTCCATTTTCCCATATTTCGAGGTTCCCTAGGTTTTTTTTTTTTTTTTTTTAGTATGTTCACATTCCTTTTCCACTCTCCATTTTCCCTTTGGTCAACAGTTTTCATTCTTATCACACGCACACATGCACACACACACATGCGTGTGCACACGTGAACACCCTGGAATCCAGAATGCAGAATTCCTGTTAGGCAACAGCAGCAGACTCACTCAGCTGCATCCTGCACATGTCCATGTGACATGTCCATAAATAACTCAAATCCAACATGTGCAAAGTTGACCTTTCCCACTGGCTTTTCTCAATGTTCACCAACTCTACTGGTTGCACCAGCAGTTTTAGAAACCTGAGAATTTCTAGATCTTGTCTGCTCCATCCCTCTCACCCCACTTCCAGTTATTCTCACACGCCTGGTAGTTCCAGATCTGAAGCATTTTCTTCTCTCCTCGCCTCTGCCCCAACCCTATCACAACTTTCTTACAATGTACTTTCAGTCTCCTTTTCTTGGATTGCTGTAACAGTCTCCTATTTTTCTGCCTTGAATATTGTGATTTAAAAACATATATTCCCTTGGGCTGGAGCTGTGATATAGTGGGCAAAGCTGTGATGCAGTGTGGCGCCAGCATCCATCTCCCTGGTAATGCGCCTGGGAAAGTAACAGAAGATGGCCCAAGCGCTTAGGTCCTGGATGAAGCTTCTAGCTCCTGGCTTTGGCCTGACCCAACCCCAGGCCCTGCTGTTGTAGCCATTTGCAGAGTGAACCAACAGAAGAAAAATCTCTCTCTTTCTCTCCCTCTTTTCCCTCTAACTTTGCTTCTAAAATAAATAAATAAATCTTTGTGTATATATACACACATATATGTATATATGTATACATATATGAGTGTGTATATACACATATGTGTGTTTGTTTATTTATTTATCCCCCCCAGGGCTAGTATTATGGAGCAATAAGTTAAGCCATGTCCTGTGATGCCTACCATCCCATATTAGAGCTCGAGTTTGACTCCTAGATGCTCTGCTTCTGATCCAATTTCCTGCTCACGTGCTTGGGAAGGCAGCAAAGAATGATCCAAGATCTTTGGCCTCTACCACTCATGTAGGAGACCCAGATGGAGTTCATGGTTCCTGGGCCTCAGCCTAGATTGCCCTGGCTGTTGGGGTGGTTTGGGGAGTGAATCAGCACATGGAAAATCTCTCTCTCTCCCTCTCTTTCTCTCTCTTTCAATTGCTCTGCCTTCCAAACAAATAAGCCTATAATACATGTATGTATGTATGTTTTATATATAGGGATATTCCCTGTACTGAAGTTAGCAACATCTAAAACAGAAGGTCTAATCTATTCTACCCTACATAATAGTGTCTTGGCAGAGTTTATGGTGAACTTAGGAACAAACAACTAAAAATATAGGGTATTTGAGTATTTGCAGTTAAGGGTTTTGGATTTATTTTGAGTCAATAGGAAAACCCCAAATAATACCAGAATAACTTATGAATGCAAAGATTGCATTTCTATCTCAATTTAAATAAAGTCAGGGCATGGGTGGCAGGTATTTCAATCAGTGGTTACTATGCCACTCAGGATACCTGCATCCCAGTTTATAGTGTTTGAGTTGGAGTCCTGGCTTTGCATCTTATTCCAGTTCCCTGCTAATGGGCATCCTGGGAAGAGCAGTGGTGGCTCGAGTATTTGGGTCCCTGCTACCCTCATCGGAGACCCACATGGGATTACCAGATCCTGGCTTCAGTTTTGCTCAGCTTTGGCTGTTGTGAGGATTTGGAGAGTGAAGTAGATGCAAGATGTGTTTTTCTGTCTCTTTATCTTTGCCTTTCAAGTGAAAGTAAAATTTAAAGAAACATTTCAAATGTACAATAAAAAAGTGTGGGGAGAGGCAGACTCGGGCTGATATGGATGTTTTTCAGGGTTCTCAAGGCTGCAGTCTCAATTTTTATTGCTCTGCTATGCTTAACTTTCTGTCTTCAAGGCAACTTTTGATCCAAGATGGCCATTTTGTGTTTCTCGAATCAAAAAGGGGGAGATGCCAGCTGAAGCTGGAGAGAGAGGAGCATCTCAGATAACTTCTGAGGATTTTTATTTCAAAGCAACACATATTGTATTAGGAAAACAATGAGGACTTCAAAAGATGGGACCCAAATAGGAGACATTCTCAGTTATTTATTATGCTGTGTGTATTCCAGTACCTTCCCATATGTATATTTAATATATGATTTCTGTTTTGGTCACAGATTTTTCAGTAATAGTATATCCTCAGTTATTGGTTACAAGACTTTCTTCAGAGAATTACATCAGAGATTAAACCGTGTTGTGT
Organism: Lepus europaeus; assembly: GCF_033115175.1. Classification (NCBI taxonomy): domain Eukaryota; kingdom Metazoa; phylum Chordata; class Mammalia; order Lagomorpha; family Leporidae; genus Lepus; species Lepus europaeus. Next base: position 19,584,455 of record NC_084846.1, on the reverse strand, counting down.
GCACATGGTGCATAGAGATCTTTTCCATTGCTTATGACACTTAAGGAGGAGAAAATACCAGGAAAGTCTTCCCAGGGAAGTTAACATAGGAACAATTCCCTCTGGACTCTTTAAAATTGCTCCACCTTTTTGTAGCTATTGGACTCTCTGCTGTTCTTTCTTCTTCTAGAACCAAAGGTCAACACAAGTAGGGTCAGGAAAAGAAAAAACATAAAATTGAGGGATCCAAAGGAACTTTGGTGCTTTGGGAGATAAGCCAACAGCAGTCAAGTGTACATTTCAAGACTAGAGAACTCCAGAGCTAATAAATGCAGACAGGTGGGGGCAAGCAAAAGCAACCTAAAATGAAACCAACCAATCTCTTTACTCAAAGAGAACATTTTTGGTGTTACCCAGAGGGCACATTTGGTGCAATCCTATTTTCACAGCTACTTAATGATGCTTTATGCTAATAGGCTATAAAATTTATCCCTCCTGATATAAAGGACTGTCAGTTAATCCTTAACAAATGTTAGGCAATATTTTCTACATCTCCTTACTCAGTAAAGTACTACTTGGTGGCCATTTTTTTTTTCAAATAGAGCTTCCACCATGAATTTATTGTAAAGAATAGCAGAGTTAGAAAAAAAAAAAAGCTGATGAGAATGAAAAATTGCCTGTAAAATGACTAATGCTTGATCATTGTATTTTGAAACCTTAAGTAGTTGTTATAAAATTATGGATTTATATTATTGCTTATAAATTTGCTTTATGGGAGGATTATGTTTCTTTTTTTAAAAAAAGATTTATTTATTTATTTGAAAGTCAGAGTTACACAGAGAGAAGGAGAGGTAGAGAAAGAGAGAGAGAGAGAGAGGTCTTCCATCCTCTGGTCCACTCCCACAACAGCTGGTGCTGTGTAGATCAGGAGCCAGGAGCCAGGAGCTCCATCTGGGTCTCCTATTGGATGCAGGGGCCTGAGGATTTGAGCCATCTTCCACTGCTTTCCCAGGCCACAGGAGAGAGCTGGATCAGAAGTTGAGCAGTTGGGACTCGAACCGGCGCCCATATGGGATGCCAGCACTGCAGGCAGTGGCTTTACCTGCAATGCCACAGTGCCAGCCCCGAGATCATTTTTAAAATTTTATTTATTTTTTATTTTTAAAAATATTTTATTTATTTGAGAGGTAGAGCTACAGACAGAGAGGAAAAGACCAAGAGAAAGGTCTTCCATCTGCTGGTTCACTCCCCAAATGACCGCAACAGCTGGAGCTGAACTGATCTGAAGCCAGGAGCCAAGAGCTTTTTCTGGGTCTCCCACAGAGGCGCAGGGGCCCAAACACTTCGGCCATCTTCCACTGCTATCCCAGGCCACAGTAGAGAACTGGATCAGAAGAGGGGCAGCCAGGACAGCAACCTGATGCCCATATGGGATGTTGGCTCCACAGGTGGAGGCTTTGCCAGCTATGCCACAGCGCCAGCCCCAGAGGGCAAACCCTTTTACAATCTTTTTACTGAAGATGCCAAGTTGGCTGTGCTACACTCAAACATCCATCCATTATGGCCTCTCCCACCAGCCTCTTTTCAAAGAAAGGAAGAAGGTCTGGTACTTGGTACAGATATTAAGATGCTGCTTTGGATCCCTGCAGTCCATATCAGATTGCCAGGTTTGAGTCAGACCTCTCTGTTTCTTGTTAATGTGCACCCTGGAAGACAGCAGGTGATAGCTCAAATACTTGGGTGCCTGCCACCATATGGGAGACTCAGATTGAACCCCAGGAGCTTGGCTTCAGCATGGATCAGGCACCTCCAGCTGTGGCAGGCACTTGGAGAGTGGACCAGGGGATGGAAAGATGTCTTTCTGTCTCTCTCTGCCTTTCAAGAAATTAAGATAAGTCAATAAAAAAAAGAAGACAAGGAGAGACTCAGTGACATCATAATTCTTAAGCTCAGTAGGAAATTTCTAATAGTTCTTTCAAGAGTTCCTTAAGATCCACTGACTCACAGGGGACGTGTCCTGGAGAGACTCTCACCAGGTTCAGTGTCTGCTTCCTGTGCCTTTTTAGTTGAGGGAAAGGGACTAGGAGCAGCCTGCATGCTTAACATGGATCTTCACAAACAGATGTGGAAGAGGACAGACAGCTTGTCTTGCATGTTCTTGCCAGGACCTCACTTGATTCAAACTCTTGTTTCTCCCATGGGACATACAGAGAAGCTCTTCCAAATCCCGCTGGGAGTCTCCCAGCACTTCCCCTGTCCTGGGAGATCAAACTCCAGCTCTGTCACCACTCCTGGTGTGAGAGACAATCACCCAGAAGCCAGCCCTCGTGGATGTAGCGTTGTGCTGACATTTGGAAAAAAAAAAAAAAAACAACCGTTGATTAAATTAGCTCCACTATCTGGGGAAGGTGTACAAGTGCAAATTGTTTACATTGTCTTTGACTCTGGAAAGAAGTCACTTCCACATTGATCCAAAGATCTCACTGAACGTCAGCTTACATTTGTCTAAAACATAGGACAACACAAATCAGCCAATCTGACTGTGATCTAGGATGCCAAATCACAGCTTTCTGTTAAACTCTCTGAGAAATGGGGTTTGTAATTCACACAACAGAGATTTTAGATTCCTGAGCTCTTATAATCACGTTTTCATTTTATTACTGTATAATTAAGTGAAAATATTTATTGCTCTATTAATATTCTTTATTTTTGACAGGCAGAGTTAGACAGTGAGAGAGAGAGAGACAGAGAGAAAGGTCTTCCTTTTCCATTGGTTCACCCCCTAAATGGCCGCTACAGCCGGTGCATTGCACTGATCCAAAGCCAGGAGCCAGGTGCTTCCTCTTGGTCTCCCATGCGGGTGCAGGGCCCAAGCACTTGGGCCATCCTCCACTGCCTTCCTGGGCCACAGCAGAGAGCTGGACTGGAAGAGGAGCAACCGGGACAGAATCTGGAGCCCCAACCAGGACTAGAACCCGGAGTGCCGGTGCTGCAGGTGGAGGATTAGCCAACTGAGCCACGGCACCGGCCTCTATTGATATTCTTTAAACATTCTGACTCTCATGCCTAAATTCTTTGGCTCCTCACTGGCTGCAGATATAATATCCAGAGCTCTGATCTTGCCTTATGAGCTCTGTGTAGCCCAAGACAGTCTCTCTTGCTCAATACTTCACTATTCCCCCATGTGAATCACTCACTCCTGCTTCTTCAAATTGTCTGGCATTTGTCTTCTTCTTTATACCCCCGTAGCTAACACTCTAGTCTATTCCATTCTAAAGTCACATCTGGATTATTACAATAGCCTACTTAGGTAGTATTATCAAAGCTATTTGCAAACTATATAGGCTGCTACCAGATAATTCTTCCAAAAACGGGAATTTTACCATGTCCCCGATGTAAAGACCATCAATGAGTCTCAATTCTCAAGAATAGAATCCTGTGTTAAGTTTTTCCACTCCTGACTCTACAGCCTCTTGCCACTTCTTTTACCTTCCAAATCATTTCTTGCTTAAATGTCTTTGTATTCCTATTTTCCTAACGTGGCCCCCATGTTCCTAACCTGGTGATGCTGCTGCCCAGTTTCCTGGCTCTTGGCTTTTACCTTCAGAAATCCTCCCTATGCATCCAGGCCAAGCTTTTCTCCTTCTCCCTCTCTTCCAGGGAATGTGTCTTGACCCAGTAGTTTTAATTTATCACCATACCATTTTCTCAGGCCATCAAACAGTGTTAGGAAAAAGAGCATGGCTTTCAATAACAGGAGCCCAGGTTTGAGTCTGCCAACCACCTATCCATGAAACTGCACTTGTGACTTCCCTTTTGACCTTCATTTTGCTTATCTACAAAAATGGAGTAGTGTGTTTGTTTCCAGGCTAACTGTGTGGTCTTGTGTTTCCAAATAAAATATAGCCATTTAGAAAGCAAAATTCTCTTGTCATATTTTGTGTTGCACAATGCCTTGAGCTGTTTGAAGGAAATGCTCTTACACACACACACACACTCAGCTAATTCTGTGGTCTTCCATTAAAAGGGGCCTGGAGTTGTGGTGTAATGGGTTAAGCTGCCACCTGCACTGCTGGCATCCCATGAGTGCCAGTTCATGCCCCAGCTGTTCCACTTCTGATCCAGCTCCCTGCTAGTGTGTCTGGGAAAGCAGCAGCAAACAGTCTAAGTACTTGAGTCTCTGAACTCATGTGGGAGACCCAGAAGAAGGTCCTAGCTCCTAACTTTGGCTTGGCCCAATACTGACCTTTGTGGTCGTTTGGGGAGCAAACCAGTGAACCAGCAGATGGACGATTGTTCTCTCTTTCTCTCTCTCTCTCTCTCTCTGTAACTCTGCCTTTCAAAATAAATAAATAAATAAATAACAATAATGATGATAATGATAATGATAATACTGGTAATATGTTGACATGCATAGTTGAAAAACAGGACAAATTGCCAGGTCCTCAACCTTCATCTAGAGATATTACTGGGAGTAATTTACTTAAAGAAGTGCCTATAGTCATGGAATTAATTGTTCTTTCTCCATCTCACAACAAAAAGCTTGAATCTTACTTTATTAATTCAGGACTCATGGTCTTCCGATTTCCATGGAGCAGGAAAGAGGAAGATGCAAAATATTCTAAATATTGATGCTATGACAAAAATAAAAATGACCCTAATAACTGATAAGCAAACTATTTTTTAGCATATTACATTGCTTCAAGTTCTTTGCAATCAGGAACACCAAAGTGTGCTACTGCAACCTAATTATCTACTTACAGATTATCCACAATAATTTTGTTGGTGTTATTGTTATTGCTTGTTTTAAACTTTTATTTAGTAAATATAAATTTCCAAAGTACAGCTTTTGGATTACAGTGGATTTTTCCCCCCCATAACTTCCCTCCCACCTGCACCCCTCCCATATCCTGCTCCCTCTCCCATTCCATTCACATCAAGATTCATTTTCAATTATCTTTATAAACAGAAGATCAATTTAGTATATATTAAGTAAAGATTTCAACAGTTTGCACCCACACAGAAACACAAAGTGTAAAGTACTGTTTGAGTACTAATTATAGCATTAATTCACATTGTACAACACATTAAGGACAGAGATCCTACATGAGGAGTAAGTGCACAGTGACTCCTGTTGTTGACTTAACAATTGGCACTCTTGTTTATGGTGTCAGTAATCACCCCAGGCTCTTGTCATGAGTTGCCAAGGCTATGGAAGCCTTTTGAGTTCGCCAACTCCAATCTTAATTAGACAATGTCATAGTCAAAGTGGAAGTTCTCTCCTCCCTTCATAGAAAGGTACTTCCTTCTTTGATGGCCTGTTCTTTCTGCTGGGATCTCACTCGCAGAGATCTTTCATTTAGGTCCTCTTTTTTTTTTTTCCAGATTGTCTTGGCTTTCCATGCCTACAATACTCTCATGGGCTCTTCAGCCAGATCCCAATGCCTTAAGGGCTGACTCTGAGGCCAGAGTGCTGTTTAGGACATCTGCCATTCTATGAGTCTGCTGTGTATCCTGCTTCCCATGTTGGATCATTCTCTCCCTTTTTAATTCTATCAGTTAGTATTAGCAGAAACTAGTCTTGTTTGTGTGATCCCTTTGACTCTTAGACCTATCAGTATGATCAGTTGTGAACAGAAATTGATCACTTGGGCTAGTGAGATGGCATTGGTACATGCCACCTTGATGGGATTGTATTGGAATCCCCTGGCACGTTTCTAACTCCACCATTTGGGGCAAGTCTGATTGAGCATGTCCCAAATTATACATCTCCTCCCTCTCTTATTCCCACTCTTATATTTAACAGGCATTGCTTTTCAATTAAATTTAAACACCTAAGAATAATTGTGTGTTAATTACAGAGTTCAACCAATAGTATTAACTAGAACAAAAAAAATACTGAAAGGGGTAAAGTATTAAGTAAGTCTTTTAAAAAATTGTACTTTTGGAGGTCAGCACTGCATCATAGTAGGCTAAGCCTCTGCCTGAGGCTCCCAGCATCTGCATGTGTGCCAGTTTGAGTCCCGGCTGCTCCTCTTCCAATCTGACTTTCTGTTTATGTCTTGGGAATGCAGTAGAAAATGGCTCATATGCTTGGGCCCTTGCATCCACATGGGAGACCAGGAAGAAGTTCCAGGCTCCTGGTTTCAGATTGGCCCAACTCTGGCTGTTGTGGCCATTTGGGATGTGAATCAGTGAATGGAAGACCTTTCTCTCTGTCTCTCCCTGTCTCTGTAACTCTGCCTCTGAAATAAAAATAAGTAAATCTTCTAAAAAATGTAATTTTGAAAATAAGGTTAACAAGGAGGTAATATACACATTGAAAAAAAATAGGGATGGCTTTTAGCTTAGTGGTTAACACATCAGTTAGGATGCTCATATCCCATATTAGAATGCTTGACTTCTAACTTATCTTTGGCTTCTGATTCCAGACTCCTGCTAATGCATATCCTGGGAGGCAGTATTGATGGATCAATTAATTGGATCCCTGCCACCATGTGTGGAATCTAAATATTTTATTGAAAGTTTACATGATTTTTGCAATAGGTATGATTTCCAACATATTATAAAAATTGACACTAGGCCAATTTGTCACCATTCAATTGTCTATTGTTTCAGTACATTTCAAAGCAATTTTATATTGTCTTTTTTTTTTTTTTTAGATTTTCTAAAACTTACTTATTGGCAGAGAGAAAGAGAAAAGAAGACAGATCTACTATCCTCGGGTTCACTCCCCAAATGCCGTAAGAGTTGGAGCTGGATAGGACTGAAGCTGTGAGCCAGGAACTTTATCCAGGGTCCACACAAAGACAAATCAGGACAACACAGAAAAGGAATAACAAGGGACAGTGTTTCAGCAGGAGACCTGCACTACTGGTAAAAAGGATTGTCCTGGCAAGAGAAATGGGAATTCAGATGGAAACTTGGATTTACAAATAAGACTAGGAGCCCTGGAAATAACACGTACATGGGTAGGCATGAAAGATGTTTTTCTTATTGCAAAACCCTTTAAAAGATAATTTACTGCTTACAGCAAAATTCATAGCAATGCATGTATGGAAGTTACAGCACGCACAGATGTAAATTCAAATGTAAAAAAAAAAAGGAAGAAAACAAATGAATGAATGAAAATGGAAGAGAAAATCGAAGTGTATCATAGCAAGTTTCTTGTTTACACATGGATTGATGTAAGAGTATTTTAAGTTACCTTGACATTTATAGATGTAGAAACCTAGACAGAGCTAAAACATTTCCATCCACTAAGTCACCCCCAAAATGGCCACAAGGGTCAGGGCTGGGCCAGGCCAAAGCCAGGAGCCAGGATCTTCTTCTGGATTTCCCACATGGATGGCAGAGTCCTAAGTACTTGGGCCATCTTCTGCTGCTTTCCCAGGTGCAGGATAAGGGAGCTGGATTAAAAGCAGGGCAGCCAGTGCTCAAACCTCTACTGTGATACAGGGTACCCACATCACAAGCCAAGGCTTAGCCTCCTAGACAACAATGCTGAGCCCTGCACAGTAAGCTTTTAATTCGCTTGACCCATACGTCAAATCAGTATCTTTCTCCAGGATATTTGGTGCCTTCATTGGGAAATAGAACTAAATACATAGGTGTGTTATACTTGTATTCATTCTTGCTAGGCTGTTATTATTTCTAGGGCTTCACAGAGAATGTAGCTAGGGAAATACTTGCTCATCTATACGTATAAGTTGGGTTAAAATCAATAATATAAGTCTGAACATGCAGTTTACATACATATATAAATGTAGATGTGTGTATACAGATCAGCATATACATATATACACACATTATATATATATACATACGTATCTACACATATACACACACACATATATCAAATGTCAGATTTGTTAGCAAATATCTGTGAGAAACACACTGACCAATTATCAAGTATTTTTTCTGTACAGTGATGTAAAAAATTTTTTAGAAATAAAAGGACAAGGCAGAGACTGGGGGAAAATATTCACATTCCACATGTTTCTGAAAAGAGATTGGTTTCTGGAACGTCTAAAGATTCCTACAATTTAATAAGACAAACAATGGTACTTGAAAGAAAAAGCAAAAGATTTGTTGATTTTTCATAGAAGATTTGTGAAAGACCAGTTGGTACCCACAAGATGCTCAAGATCAGCAATCATGCAGAAAATGCAAGTTAACACCACAGTGAGATGCACTCTCCACCCAGGAAGACCAATGTCATAAGCTGTGGTGGCAGTTCTGCTTCTGCCTTTGAGGGATTAAGGGCTCTGGAGCTTACTTTCCCAATGTCAACAGAACACAGCAGAAAACCTTTCCAGATATTGAACAACAGACAGTAGGGGCCTGGCATCCTGAAGAGAAGGGAAACCAACCAGGTCAGCCCTATAAACACTCCAGTGTGCCTCCTGGAAGCAATTTCCAGGCCACAGAGGAGGAAGGATGAGACCAGATGGAGCCTGGTGGCCTCGTGGACTCCAGTTTGGAAAGACAGACTTAAAGAGTTTGGAGAGGACAAGGTGTTGGAACTTGTGAGTCACGGCAAGAGGTGGAAGCTGCAGAAGGAGAGGTTTCTCTTTAGAAATGTACACGCTGATTCTGGAAGTGTATGGACAGTCCAAGTACATGCTAATCAATTTTGAAATGGAAATGAAAGTTAAAACTAACACACTACTAAAAATGACTACATTAGTAAAGCTGCAGTAGTCAAGACAGTGTGATAATGGTATTAAGGCCATAAAAGCTGAACATAATGGAAAGTCATACAAATAATTTATTTTTGTCAATGGTTTGAGGAAAAGTGTGGGTGTCACAGAGAAATGTCAACAATATTTGACAAAGCAACTCAATATTGTTGCCAAAATAGGTGAACCTGAACCCTTCCTCACACTTCAGAAAGATTTGATACATAAATATGAGAACAAAAATATGCAACTTTTAGAAGTTGCTTTTAGGAAAGATTTCTTAAAATATGTGAAGTCAAATCCCTTAAAAAAATCAAAAAGTGAACTTTACCCAATCAAAAACTTTTGGTTTTGGAGAGAAATTATTTAAAAAATGAAAAAGGCAAATCACAAACTGGGAAAAAATGATTGCAGAACAAGAAACATTAAATGCCTTGTTTCTAAAATACATAAAGAAAAATTTAAGTGGACTGAAGATTTAAACAGACATTTTGTGAAAGAGGATATAAAAATGCAAAGCAGACACAAGACACTCAGCATTGTAAGTCATTAGGGAAATGTAAATTAAAGTCACAATGCAATGCTATTACCCACACACTGCAATAATCTCATGTTGAACAATGCCACAGCTAATATCATGAAGTTTTTCTCTCATAATTTCCTCTGAATGTTTATATTGTTAGTTTTACATTTAGGTTTATGATCCGCATCAAGTTAATGATAAAGGTATGGATTACAGTTCATATTTTGCACCGTGATTAATTTTTCTGGCACCATTTGCTATTTCCTTTTACCACTGAGTTGCTATTGCCTTTCTGCCAAAAATCATTTGTCCATAGACATGCAGGTCTGGTTCTGGACTCTGGTTTGTATGTATCTCATGAATCTGTTTCTTCATTTGGATGCTATACCACACTGTCTGGTTCACTACAGCTTTGTTGTAAGTCTTGAAAGAAAATTTGTGTTCTTTTTTAAAGTTTTGGTTATTGTAAGTCATTCCTATATAAACTTTAAAATCAATTTGTCACTTTCCACAAAAATGATGAATGCTATTTTGATTGTAATTGATTTGTAACTACAGATTAATCTGGAGGAATTCATATATTAAAACACTGAATTCTACAACTCCAGTATAGGGTAGGACTGTTTATTTATTTAAATTTTCTTTCATTTCTCCCAACACTGATATGTGTCTGTGTGTATAGGTCTAGTACATCTTACGTCAAACTTATCCCTGTACTTTTCCTACCCTCTCAATATACACATACAAACCAAATTTTGCTGAGTGTCCATCCTGTTGCTCTGGTATGGCCATAACTGCAGGGATCATGTCCACTTCCCTGAAGCAAAGACACACACACACACACACACACAGAGAGAGAGAGAGAGAGAGAGAGAGAGAGAGAATGATCTTCCACCTGTTGGTTCACTCACAGATGGCTGCAACTCTGGGTCTGGCCAGGAGCTTCTGTGTCTCCTATGTGGGTGTCAGTAGCCCAAGCAGTCGAGCCATTCTTCATTGTGTTTTCTAGGCTCCTAGCATGGACCTGGATTGAGGTGCAGCAACTGGGACTCAAATCAGCACCCATATGGGTTATCGATGCTGGCCCCTGAACCTATTCTTTCTTATCAGCAAAGTAAAATCTTTCCCAGAAGTTGTGCTTAGCAAATATTCACTGGTACCTCGTTCACTTGAAATGAGTCACATGGCCACTTTTAGCCACAGAGGAGTCTGGGAGTTATTTTACCTTTCCAAATCTGAGTCAGAAAAAGGAAAGGAATTATATTTGAGTATGGGTTAAGTCCAACTACCACGGATACTCCAGTGACTGATACTGTGATTAGAGAATAAGAAAGTGTGATGACTCCAGCCTCGATTATGGCCTACCTCTGTGGTCAGAGCACATGATGATTTATCTTTACAAGAGAGAGCTAGGACATGACCAAGTTATCAGAAGCAGTTTATATCAAGGAGACATAGAGTTAAGATCTGTCTCTGGAACTCTTCTCTTGGGAAAATGGCAATCTGTTTGCTTTCCCAGCAGTATTCCTGTTTTCTAAATCAGATTAGAGACACAGTCTAGAATGACACACCACTTTAAAAATTTTGACTTATTTTGTTTATTCTTGGGAGGCAGAGAGACAGAGAGACAGAAAGAGAGAGACAAACAGAGAACTCCCATCCAATGGTTACCTACCCAAATGCCAACAGTAGGCATGGTGGAGCCAGCCTGAAGCCAGGATACTAGAACTCAATCTGCCTTTCGTACATGGAGAGCAGACAGCCAGGTCCGTGGGTCATCACCACTGCTTCCCAGGATGTGCATTAGCAGGGATGCTAGAATTGGGGGTGGAGCCTGGACTTGAACCCAGGCATACTGGTATGGAATGCCAGCATCCTAAGTGATATCTTAACCACTGTGGCAAATCCTTGCCCTAAGGAAGCCACACACCTAAAAGTATTTCTCTACAGCAGATGCACAGTGTATGGAAGAATGAAGGGTGTGAGGGTAGAGTCAACATCCTGTGTTCAAATTCTAGCTTATCTGCTCCCTAGATTTGTGATACTATGGCATTTACTTTTCTGTGCCTTGCTTCTATTAGATGTGGATAACTGCACTCAATGGCAACAGTACTTGGGAGATAAAGAGAGGTCATTTATACCCAGCATGTATTTTATTCTTCCCACTTAAAGATGTCTGTTTTCTTCCCTGTTACTTCTTGCCTCTCCTTTCTTCCTTTCATTTCTGCAGAGTAGATTTCAAGCATCTCCCAAGCCCCTATTCCCCGAAGGACTCCTCACACCCCACATTAGGTCCAGATTCTTGGAAGTCTGCATAATATTTGTGAAAGAGCCATGGAAACATATATATCTGGCCAAGTGACCTTAACCTCTCCAGATCCAAGCAGGCCACGGTGTTGGGAGGCTCAGAACCTGGCTGTGTTCAGGATGTGAACTTCCTCGTGATGGTGAGATTTATTTGCCCACTGGATGAATGTCGGTGAATTCCATCATATTTGCTCAGAAATGTCTTCCCCGATCCCCTCGTCAAGTCATAAATTTCATACGCCCTCAGATGAACAGGTACTTCTCTCTAACGTTTGGAACGATTTTAACTTTGCATCTGTATGACTTTTTGAATTCTGATTTCTGAAAGGGACAAACTTTTCTTCTGGTTGCTATTGTATTCTAAGTGCTGAGGCCAGAAGTGAGATACAGAGAACATTCCAGAAGGAACCTTCTGAGTTTTCCTTGAAGCCCATCTGCATCCCTCCCTTTTCCACAGTTTGATTTACCAATATCAGTCTGAATGTTCAGGTCTTAGGAAGCTGCCTTTGTGTCCAAGATAGTAGAATTGGGTTTGCCATCCTACCGTGTGGAGGTCCTTCCATTTATCCATGCCTTTATTTCTTCATTCTCTTTCTGAAATACTTTCAGGAAAAAAAAATCCATGCAGCTCTTTTTATTTTCATAAGTAAGAGGATCAACCTGCAAAAAGTGGGAATTGGAGCAAAAGCTTTCACTCACACTGGTGGACGCTGGAACAATGTGAACTGAATGCACATTTCCTGTCCTACAGCCACAGGAGAATGGGAGTTCAAGCTACTCATTGTTTGTTGGATCTTTGGAGTCCAGTTGGCGTTGGTATGAGCTGTTCTAAGAGGTTTCCTTAGTGTCTACCACCTCCTATTTGGAAACCCATTTGATTTTTTCCATTAGTGTTTTTCTTCCTTTTGAAGTGTTGTAACTCAGTCTCAGTGTGTGGTCTGGCTTCATTCTCACTAGAGCAGAGGCTGGGAGAATTGAGCCAAACTGCGGTGGGCCCACGATAAAAATTGCTTCTATTTTCCATTGTAACAACAATTGTTTTTACTTTAACAACTTTGAGGCTGGGACCATTTTGGGCAGGAAAGGGAAGCTTTGAATTTATATAAATAAAAAAACAATAAAGGGGTTAATGTATGGGATATAGAAAAAAAGAGGAAAAGTGATTATCTATTACTAACATTATTTCAAATTCTTGATTTTCTTTTTTTCCCCCAGAAACCTTTTACTTAAGGTACACAAGCTTCATGTATTTCATAAATACAACTTCAGGAACACAGTGATTCTTCCCACCCTATGTGCTCTCCCACCCTTCTTCCCCCTTCCTCTCCTATTCACATTCTTGTTTTTTACTAAGATCTATTTTCAATTAACTTTATATACATAAGATTAACTCTATACTAAGTAAAGAGTTCAATAAATAATATAAAAAACAAAACTGTTCCTCAACAGTGGAGACAAGGGCTGTTCAAAAAACAAAAATGAAATCCTGTCATTTGCAACAAAATGGATGCAACTGGAAAACATTATACTTAGTGAAATAAGCCAGTCCCCAAAGGACAAATACCATGTGTTCTTACTGATCTGTGATAACTAATAGAGCACCTAAAAGGCAATCTATGGAAGTGAAACTGACCCTCTGAGATGTGATGACTCTGAACAGACCTTGATTTAATTTTTAGAAACTGCTTCTATGGGATTTGCTTGGAATTGTCAAATTGACATGTGCTACGATTTTGTTGCCACAAACCAACATTCTGTGCTTTATAGATTCTAATCTGGGCTTGAATTCCTGTCTTTCCATAAGTCACCTCACTCTTGAACCTGAACCAACTCCCTGACAACACATTTTGAATGACTAAATGGGGAAAATGCCCACATGTTAGACCTCATGCTATATTCATTGCCTTTCTGGTTACCCATAATTGAATGATTACAGAAGAGTAATCTATTGTATAGTGCAGGGAATAGTGCTTCTCTCATTTTGTTGAAATTTATGTTCATCATGTAAATTATGTAATAAGTTGTATAATAAATACAGGAACAAACATGTGGCTACAAACTGAAATTCAGTATGACACTAAAATTAATGTTGAAACACTAGTTTTTACTGCCTCTACTTTTAAATTCTGCTAAATGGGATAATGATGCCTGTCTCCACCTATACCAAAGAATTATGGAGTTATTGTCTATAGTGTGATTTTTAAGACATCTGGTCCCCAGATGCACTGCTTTTTATGATAAGATTAGACATAAGTAGATAATAAATAAATTTTATTTATTATTTACTGTATGGCTCAATATTCAACTTAGCCTGAATGAAGTTTTACAGCATATCACATATTACGTTACAAAACTAATTTTCTTACAACTCACATTTACACTATTTTCATTATACACAGAGATTATATGGTTATAGTCTTTCTTTCTTTCTTTCTTTCTTTCTTTCTTTCTTTCTTTCTTTCTTTTTCCTTTCTTCCCTCCCTCCCTCCCTTCCTTCTTTCCTTCCTTCCTTTCTTTTTTATTTCTTCCTTCTTTCTCTCTCACTCTTCCTCTCTTTTTTTTTATTTCTTTCCTTCAACATTTATTTATTTGGGAGTTTAGGAGATAGATACACACACACACACACACATATAGGGAGAAATTGCTCCTATCCACTGGTTCACTCTCCAAATTCTACAGGAGCAGTCAGCAGCCAGGAACTCAGTTCAGGTCTCCCTGTGGGTGACAAGAACCCAGTTCCCTGAGAAACCGTGGCTGCCTCTCAGTGTCAGCATTAGTAGGAAGCTGTAGTCAGGAGCCACAGCGAGTATTCAACATGTGGATGGTATTTCATTCTGCCTCATGATCACCAGCTTTATTTCACTCTGAATCTGTGCTTTAATTTCAAGAGCCTAAATTACAAGGCTTTTCTTTCAGTCACTACTGTGTAGTTATACTGCATTTGTTCATTTTTCTCTCTAATTTTTCTATTTGCATTTATTGAGCATACTGTATAAGCAAGTCCTGAACACAGACCCAAAATAAGAAACAAAAAGTGCTTGGCTTTGGGTAGCTTATATTTGGGGTAGGAATAGGTGAAGTTATGAAGAGAAGCAAAAGTTATGAAGAGAAGCAAAAGAGACCATCGAGAAGGAGGAAGTGTTAGGAAGATTTGAACACAGAACCAAGTTGTTCCGTCAAGACCTGTAGGGAGAGCTTCTGGTAGAAGGAAGAGTGAGGCCCAAGCAGAACAGCAGCAAGGGGAGAGCGATAAGGGATGGATGACCAGAGACTCAGGCAAGAGGTTGTTCCACCTGGCTCTTGTGGCATAGGGTGGGTTCCTAGGATTTATGCATTAAGATGCCACTGCATGATAAAGGAAGCTTAAAGCAAATGTATCTGGTATCATTTTCTAGAACATAAAGACCTGTTTCTTTGAAAGAATCAAGAAAAACTCAATCAACAAACATGAAATCTATGTGCGGTGTTTCCTAATACACATTTTCCACAAACGCTTTGAAGACTTGTATGCATGGGTTTCAAATTTTTTTGCATCAAAATAGATGTCGTTTAATTCCATTTTCCAGGAGCTTTTTGAAGCACCCCCCCCCCCATTTATAATGTCAATGTTCACTCAAATTCTATCACTTGTTTTTCTGCTCTTTTTTTTTTTAATTTTTTTTTTTTTGACAGGCAGAGTGGACAGAGAGAGAGAGAGAGACAGAGAGAAAGACCTTCCTTTTGCCATTGGTTCACCCTCCAATGGCCACTGCGGCTGGTGCGCTGCAGCCGGCGCACCACGCTGATCCAATGGCAGGAGCCAGGTGCTTCTCCTGGTCTCCCATGGGGTGCAGGGCCCAAGCACTTGGGCCATCCTCCACTGTACTCCCTGGCCACTGCAGAGAGCTGGCCTGGAAGAGGGGCAACCGGGACAGAACCCGGTGTCCCGACCGGGACTAGAACCCCGGGGTGCCGGCGCCGCTGCCGGCGCCGCAAGGCGGAGGATTAGCCTAGTGAGCCGCGGCGCCAGCCTGCTTTTCTGCTCTTTTAATACTGTGTTTTTGATCAACATAATTTCTCCTAATTTTACTAAATTTCAGTTTATCCATTCCTTCCTGTCTGTACTGTGTTTTATTATAATTGCAATAAGTCATTTTTAGAAATATTTTGAAAATGTTTTTTCTACCCAATGGACATGTTGATATTGTTTTATCTTTCAGGGCCTTAGATTTTTTTTTTTTTTACCTTTTCCATTTAGGTCTACACAGCATAGGGACCGAATGTCACAAATGCATTGTGACACAGGGATAAAGTACCAGTTGTTCCATGAAAAGTCAATTACCCGGATGACCCAGCATCACTTGCTGTTAAGGCAAAGCTTTCTGCGTTGTTCAGTTTTCTTAAAGTATAGCTGTAGTTAAAAAAATGTGTATGTGGCCGGCGCCGCAGCTCAACAGGCTAATCCTCTGCCTGCGGCGCTGGCACACGGGGTTCTAGTCCCGGTTGGGGCGCCGGATTCTGTCCCGGTTGCCCCTCTTCCAGGCCAGCTCTCTACTGTGGCCAGGGAGTGCCCAAGTGCTTGGGCCCTGCACCCCATGGGAGACCAGGAGAAGCACCTGGTTCCTGCCTTTGGATCAGTGCGGTGCGCCGGCCGCGGCGGCCATTGGAAGGTGAACCAACGGCAAAGGAAGACCTTTCTTTCTGTCTCTCTTTCTCACTGTCCACTCTGCCTGTCAAAAAAAAAAAAAAAGTGTATGTTTAAAATTAACAACTTCATATAATGCACTGATATTTGTACATTATGAAATATTCACCACAACCAAGCTGGTTAACATATCCATTACCTCGCATGGTAAACTTTCTGTTCCCAATTTTATTGTTCATTGAGTGAGTATTTGTGACTAGGTCTGCTTCTGGACCATTTACTGCACTTCTTTGTTCAAATTTTCTGTTGATGTAAGAAACATCACACTTTTTTATTATAGGAATTTTAAGAATCTTGATATCTGGTGTTATAAATCATCCAAGTTTTTCATCATCAAGTTTTTCATGATTATTCCAAGCCATGTACATTTAGGTGTAAATTTAGATTTTTAAAAACATATTGTTGAAACACAGTATACCTAACCAGAAATTCACTTACATGTACAGAGAAATTATTTGTTGGCCCTCTGATCACATCATAGCCAACACTCAAATGAAGATTAAAATATTGCTAGTATTCCAAGAGTCCTCACTATTTCCAGCCTCTCCATTTCTTTTTCTTCTTTTTTTAAACATGGGAAAGAAGAATATATTGCTATTTACATGGCATGATTCAGTGAAGAAATACATATAACTATATACCAAATGATAACTAGCCCGCTGGTTAAAGTGAAGTTGAATTTATTGCATGCTTTTTTTTTTTTTTTTTTTTTTTTTGACAGGCAGAGTGGACAGTAAGAGAGAGACAGAGAGAAAGGTCTTCCTTTTGCCGTTGGTTCACCCTCCAATGGCCGCCGCGGTAGGCGCGCTGCGGCCGGTGCACCGCGCTGTTCCGATAGCAGGAGCCAGGGGCTTCTCCTGGTCTCCCATGGGGTGCAGGGCCCAAGGACTTGGGCCATCCTCCACTGCACTCCCTGGCCACAGCAGAGAGCTGGCCTGGAAGAGGGGCAACCGGGACAGGATCGGTGCCCCGACCGGGACTAGAACCCGGTGTGCCGGCGCCGCAAGGCGGAGGATTAGCCTGTTGAGCCACGGCGCCGGCCTAAAGTGAAGTTGAATTTAACTGAACAGCATTGACACCATGTCCAGTAGTCCCCCTTACTGGTCGGGGTTATGTTCCAAGATCCCCAGTGGATGCCTGAAATTTCACATAGCACCGAGTTTTACAGATACTATGTCTTTACCTATGCATCCATAGCCATGACAAAGTTTGATTTGTAAATTAGACACAGTAACAGAAAAACACAAATATCTAATAATTCACTATACTTCTAATTAGTGTAATCGTTCAAATAATTCTAACAGTATATTGTAATAAAATGCCCACCATCACTGTTAGCACATACAACCTGAGCACTGGACAGCAGGGCACTCCACGTCCCTGGTAGGAACTCGTGAGTCTTCATCCTGCTCCTCAGAGTGATGTACAGGTGAGAACTTGTGAGTTGTTTATTCTGACATTTGCCACGGATGTATTTCTGATGGTTGACCTTAGGCAACCGAAACCTCAGAAAGCAAAGTTGTGGATAAGGGTGGAACATTGTGTATGGTTTAACTGCTTTTATATGCTAGCTACAGACATTTAGACAGCAGAGAAAGCATCAAAGATACCCGAATCAATGAACAGGGGGTAGGGGAATGCCATGGTGAGAGATTGTAGGATTTTGTATTATTAGATGTCATTCTTTAATATTTATCTCTTACTATTAATGAGATCTCTTCCATTAATAAGATGGTCTTTGATTTATCTTTTAATGTTTTATAGACTTCCATGTAATGATACAGCAAGATTATTAGATTTATTTCCATGTATTTGTTGGCTTTTAAACCACTGTGAATTGACCTATCTTTCAAGTTTTTTTCTAAATGTTTGTAGCTAGTATATCAAAATAATTAATTTCACTAATAAATGTCAATGTTGCTAATTTTTATTCATTTGAATAGTTTATAGATTTGTGTGTTTTTCATATCTTTGTGCTTCATTCTGCATTATTTTGTACAAATTTATAGTCCAATCCTAATCTGTTTTCTGTAGTTTCTGAGATGTCATTAAATCGCCTTTTAATTCTTAAATTATCTAAGCATTTGGAGTCCTTTGTTAAAGTTCTTTTTTGACATTTTTTTTCAAATCTTCATCTATTTCATTAGATACATTAATTCCAGTTATTTTAAAATCTGTTTACCTTCAAAATTTGTTTCACTTGGGCATCTGAGTCTGTTTTGTCCTTGCCTTTGGTTATTTGGCCATGTTTATTGACATGTTTTGTAAGTTTTTATTGAATGCTGGGCAGTGTGTAGGAAGACTGGGACTCTGGATCTTGTCTTCATCCACAGAGAATTTGGTGTGTTTGTTTTCCAGCCCAAAACAAAATACAGACAAATCACTTCCATCCAGACAGAACTGGTCTATTTTTAGTTTGTTCTCACTCCTTGTACACAATGTTTGCTGGAATCTCAATTTAATAAAAAACTTAGGTGTTTAAGTGAGATCATTTGTATTTAGGGGATCTGAATGCTGTTTCTTGTCTTCTTACACCGTGAGATTTTCAAAATCTCTGCTAAGCTGTTCAGTTTCTGAGCGCGGCCTCAGCGTTTCTCAGCGTCTCAGAGCAGGTCAGTGCCTGGAGTAGAAATTACGTGTAGAATGTCAGAGTCACTTCTCTAAGTTTGCTGATGCTGGCTCCTCAAGTTTCTAGACTGCTGGTTTGAAGTCATTTTCTACATTCAGAGCTGAGAACTGGCTGCCAAGGTGAAAAACTAAACACAAATGCAGGGTTCATTCCAATGCACTTTCATTCTCTACGGAACTTGGTCCTTTATTTTCTTGCTGCCTTAGTTGGTGTCCAAAACTTTTAAACAGTTGTTTTGTTTCGCTTTATCAAACTTTCATAATTGATCTCAGTGGAAAGTTTTGTCTAAGACTAACCAACACATCACAGAAAGGAACCCAAAGTTAGAAATATAACTTTAAACGAACAAAATGATATTGAAGAAAACTTTGAGAAAGGAAAATCCTAACATTATTATATTTTACATAGTTAATGTAATTTTACAATTTCAGTGTATTAAATACAAGAAACTTCAGAATTTGATACTAAATTACTTTTCCAATCATGTCTCCTACCATATTTTCCAAACCAAACTGAATTTCTCAGTTTCTAACATATTTTACGCATTTCCTGAAACCTATATTTTTGCATGGTATCTTATATACACAGGTTTTCAACAGGTAAATCCCGAACATTTTTATTCAGCCCATGACTAAAGGTGTGATAAGATATGGGTCCCTTAGCTCATGAGGTAGCTGGTCAGAGCCAGGGGTGGCCACAGAACTCAGGAATGTTACCGCTAGCTAAATTGTTTCCCCATTTCCCAAAGTGAGCCATAAATATTGTTATATGTGTCACGATGTGAACAAATTTGGAAGCAGTGGCCGAAAATAGTTTCCTTTACCCTCTTCCACATCCCCATATAAAATCAATTTTTGTTCCGTGAATGCTTTTGCTCATTATTTAAGACCCTGCTCAAGTGCAATCTCCTTTCAAGTCACTTTCTTCATTTCTATAACAACATAATTTTGTAATTTTGTGGCTTTTGATATTTTACCAAATGTATGGGTTTTGAAGTTAAAAAAAATACATTTGAATCCTACATGAGGTCTTGTGGTCGTTTGGTAAGTTTTCTGTGAGTGTCAGTTGTCACATCTGTAAAATGAGGGAAATACAACCTACCTCATTATTTAAAAAATACTTATTGAATGCATATTTTATGTTAACCACTGAACTGAGCATCGTGTTAAAAGGGAGAAAGTCTGAATGCAAATACAATAGCACAGGAAGTAACATATTATAGTCACAATTTTAAATCTTAATGGTACTACTTTAAGATCAATAAATTGAAATAATAAGTTAATAAGGGAGTGGGTCCCATTCATAGAAATTCCAAATTTTAGAGTCTTTCTAAATATACTGTTTTTCCTGTAAGCTGTTATTGTTGTATAGTTGCAAGTAGCCTTCTCTGAAATCTTTGTCTCATGAGATTCATTCATAAGTGGTATACCCTATAAATCATAAGCATACTGTATTTGCTTCTCAATTCATGACTATCCTTAATGCCTGGGCTCATCCGTCTAACACCCTAGGTGGCCCAGAATGCAGGTCCTAGGTCAGGAAGGCCTGGGTTTGAATCCTGGCTGTACTGTCCATTGCATGCTTATAGCATACTCATTGATGGATTATCCAACATGGCTCAAGCTTCTTCCTCATTGACAAAAACTGATGCAATAGTGACTTTGAGGGAGTATAGAGGGGATTCCGTGTGCGAAACCACAGCGTGGCAAACAGTTAAGGGTTCCATAACTGCTGGCTAATACTGTTACCCTAATCTTAGGCTCTTTCCCAGGACTTCTACTATTTTAGCCAAGGAGGAATTTAATCTGTTTCCTCCCCCCACCCTGTTTTCCAGAGTCCTCAATCCCAGGTGAGAGTGTTGGACAAGGTTCCCTTTCTTAAATGCATCAGGGCAAGCCAGCTATTCCTCATAAATCAAGCACCCCCTTGAGGTTCCCTGCCTTTGGAAGCTTGGGAATGTGGGTAGTCTTGGCTTGCCTGCCCTTGTCCGGTGTGTAGGATGTCCTGGCAGCCCATCCAGTTGAGCCTGAAATCTGGCTTTGGAGCTGAGTTCTGTTCGCTTCCTCCTAACTCAGCTTTCAGGCCAGGAAAATGTTGTAACAGAGTCTCTCCCTCCAGAAGTTCCCGAGGGATTCCTCCCCTTGGACTCAAGTGCTGCCTTCCTTGGATGTTTTTTAGTTTAGTTGAGGATTACATTTTTCAAATTATCTGCCTTCATAAGTGTGTCCAAGCCTTCGATTTGTTCCTTATTTGATCTTGAGGTCAAGTGGCTGCTTCTATGTCAGCCATATTCTTCCATATTCCTTCCCTTTGGAATCGTTTGACCTACTTAAGTTTATTTATTTATTTTTTTTTAGTTAGACTTGCTGACCTTTCTGTTTCCAAGTTTAGTCTTCTTTTATTTTATATTCTAACATATGCACTAGGGCACAATGAAGTCTCTTTCACAATAACATGAAAAGCAGGGAAAAAACCAGTTTGGATGAAGAACAAAATATGTGGGGAATGGGCACAGAAAAAGTCCATTTTGAAGTTGAGCTGGAAAATCCTAGGCTCTTTAAGAAGGGAGAAAGTGTTTTTGGAGCACAGCCCTAACAAAAGAAGAGACTTGCATGGCCCCAGTCCACAATTTGTTTATTTTAGGCTTGTGTTTCTGAGTGCAATGTGAAAAATGGAAGCCAGAAAAATATCAGAACGATTTACTGTTGCACCCGTTAACCATGGTGCACAGATCTTTGAACATGCAGTGGGATGCATGCAGAGGCACCAATGACTGCCTTGACTTCCAAAGGTTAAGCTCAAAGCACCATGGTTGATGAGTCCTTCACCCAGCTGCCCTCCAGGATCTGTTGCTATTTGACTAACGAAGCTCAGAAAAATGGGGGCTACGTAAAGGATTGTCCCGGGAGCCCAGAAGTAATCCTGGAAGATACACATACCCTCCCTTAGACAGTTCAAGCAAGTCTTTGAAACTGATGGCTACAGAAGAGAATATTTTCCCTTTGGCTATGAGAGGCATGCACTTTGTCCTGGAAAAGAGAAATTCAATCTATATAATCTAGAGGTATTTTCCCTTTGAGAGGGAAAATTCCAATAAACTATTAGAATCTCCTTCCCAGGTGCTGTGCTGGATAATGCAGTGAGATGTGAATTCCTTAAAGAGAGCTCAGTGCCTTCTGGAGTGAGAGTTCTGGAGGGTTCTTGGATGCACATCCATATCACCTTAGACTGAGAAGTTGGCAAGTTCCACTCTCACTCTGCCTGTGCTTACACCTGCCCCTTCCTGTAAGATGTCTAACGTGTGTTACAGGACATGCAAAAAACACCCAGAAATTCAATGTGACTATGTCTGTCCAGGAGCAGAGCAGGAGCAAAACACACCTGCAGCTTTGCCCTGCAACCCTCCCCTGCACCTTCCATACTCCTTTCAGCTCATAATGTGTACAAAGAGATCTCCGGTTTGTCAATTGGGGCACTTTTTAGACCCTTCTAAAACGTTCTCAGGAGAGGTTTTATGTTTCCTAAGCTTTAACATGTCCAGAATTTTCCTTAATTTTAATGAGTGGGAAATTATCACCTAGTGGCATTTGTAAAATCAAAGTAGCTATGGTTCTCTCTTAAATACCAACAGTCTAAAGCAAGCTAACTGGCTTTCCTACATGTTCCTGCTTGAAGAACTTTACAACCCAATCCTGGGAATGATATAGGCTAGCTTTATTAGTAATTTTAATATTAATATTAATTATTAATTAATATTAATTGATGGTCCTTGTTGTCTATTCTAAGAATTCTGAATATCAGCTTGAATAAACCAGACGACATGGTAAGTTTTTAGCATTTATTCCATGAAAGAAATACACAGGAAAGTGAGGGCTTTGTTTTGGGCGAAGGAGCTTAGAAGTTTACCAGGCTTTTCCAGGGAGTAAACCAGAGGCTATAAGAGAGAGAATGTGGGCAAGAGAGCATGTGGGCTGGCCACCCACACCAAGAGGCGTGGGAACAAACAAGAGAGAGGGCCAAGGCATTCCAGGCCTTTTATTCACTTCCAAAGGAGAGTGGTTATGTCATCTGATTGGCAGGTGGGTGTACAGGTGAGGTCAGGTAAGGGCATGAGATCACACAGTGGGCAGGGCAAAGGCGTGGTCTCCAGCTCACAAATTTAATCAGTTTGATTCTATCTGCCTGCCCATATCAGGAAGAGTTCCAGAAGAAATTCATTGATTACTACTCAGATTATTCAGATACAGGATGACCTCTTCAGAATCCAGTTCAGGGATACTTTCATGGGGAAGCTGTAATGGAAGAGAGATTCAAAGAAGGTAATAACTATTTTTATAAATTAAAACAATATTAATTTATTTCATTTGAAAAGAAGAGAGGCACAAACTGAGAGGAGGAGATGGGCAGAAAGAAACAGATCTATTCTCCACTGGTTCATTCCTTAAATGGATACAACAGCCCAGGTCATGCTAGGCCAAAGCCAGTAGCTGGGAACTCAATCCAATCTCCCACGTGGGTGGCTAGCATCCAACTTAATGAGTCATCACCTGCTGTCTCCCAGGGGGTACATTAGCAGGAAGCTGGATTTGGGAGCAGAGACAGGACTCAAACCCAGGGAATCTGGCGTGGGATGTGGCATTCCACACAGCATCTTAACTGCTGCACCGAATGTCTGCCCAATATTTTAAAACAGTTTTCGTAATGCTACTATAAATATTTTGTGGTATAGTAAATGTCATTTTCTTTATTGTGCTAAGTTATTCACTAACAAAATTAAAATGAACGCCTTGTTCAAGAATATTACAAATGGTACGAGTATGGAAATGCTTTATGTCAATCATGCTTTTAACAGATAACATTTTTTACTTTCATCTGGGTTAAAGAAAGCACAGTGCAGACTTTTTGCTCAAGGTTTCATTTTATTGAAACACAGAAGTAAAGAAGATTTTTTTTGTAAGGCCACTTCCAAACACACCATACACCAGAGTTAAGGGAAATGTTTATTGTTGGATGGGGGAAGCCCGACAGGTCAGGGGAGAGGCCAAGAGAGTAAGAGAGAAAGAACACACATGTATGGGAAGCAGGTCTTGTTAAACCTTTGCCAGGGAGGCAGGGAAGTAGGAAAAGTGAATCCCATTAGGGTGGGGGTAGAACTGACACCTGTGGTTCAGCCTTCTGGTCACCTGGCTTCCAGCAGTGGTGGCAGAGGCTACAGCCTAGGATGGTGTCTGGGGAATTTATGGGTAGATGGTGCCACAGACAAGACTGCGCCATTTTACTAACATTTTTTTTCCTTCTGAAACTTGTTTGTTGAAGCCGGCCAAATGCATGCATATCAGAAAATATATTTTGCTGTCAAAATGTTTTTTGTATTAATATCAGGTAAAAGACACAATACTTCCAATGTGAACGATCACTGTGGCATTCCACTAAAAATACTATTCCATGGGGCTGGCGCCGTGGCGCAGTAGGTTAATACTCTGCCTGCAGCACCAGCATCCCATATGAGTGCCGGTTCTAGTCCTGGCTGCTCCTCTTCCAATCCAGCTCTCTGCTGTGGCCTGGGAAAGCAGTAAAAGATGACCTAAGTCCTTGGGCCCCTACATCCCCATGGGAGGTTGGGAAGAAGCACCTGGCTCTTGGCTTCCGACTAGCACAGCTCTGGCCGTTGCAGCCATTTGGGGATTGAACCAATGGAAGGATGACCTTTCTCTCTGTCTCTCCCTCTCACTGTCTACAACTCTACCTTTCAAATAAATAAATAAAACCTTAAAAAAATACTATTCCACCAACAGGACTTTAATAGATTAAAAGAATAGAAATCTTTGCATTAACTCCCAGTTTAAAAATATGGTGAGCAATAAGTAAAGATTTTCTAAACTGTGTATCACTTACTAGTTATAATGGAGCATTTGCAGATGTCACTTTTGTAACATAATTTATCAGCACTGCTGAAAAATTGGATCTGCAGCTGGTTCTGTGCGCTTACTTTGGTCTTCAGGACACCCCAGGATTCAATCCTTGGTCTGGGTGAGGTCTGTTGTATATCTTGATTTTATCATCAGTTCAAATCCAAGATTGCTCCTGAAAGACTTGTACACAGTGTTTAAATCGCCATTTATAGAACCTCATGTTTTTATCTTGGATAGACTTTTAATAAAAATTCAGCTCCATATTGGGCTATGTTGTGGCAGAGGCATAGCCAACAAGTGAGAAAGATCTACTGCAGAGGGCCCTGGGCTCTTGATATGCCATACAGATAAAACTGTCATGCAGGCCGGCCCCGCTGCTCAATAGGCTAATCCTCCGCCTAGCGGCGCCGGCACACCGGGTTCTAGTCCTGGTTGGGGCGCCGGATTCTGTCCCGGTTGCCCCTCTTCCAGGCCAGCTCTCTGCTGTGGCCAGGGAGTGCAGTGGAGGATGGCCCAAGTGCCTGGGCCCTGCACCTGCATGGGAGACCAGGAGAAGCACCTGGCTCCTGCCATTGGATCAGCGCGGTGCGCCAGCCGCAGCGTACCAGCCGCGGCGGCCATTGGAGGGTGAACCAACAGCAAAGCAAGACCTTTCTCTCTGTCTCTCTCTCTCACTGTCCACTCTGCCTGTCAAAAAAAAAAAAAAAAGAAACAAACAAACAAACAAAAAATGTCATGCAGACAAATCTGACTATTACAGAGGGAGCCTGAGCAGAAAATTCGAGCTTAAACCCTCTTTGAAGGGAATCTGAAAATAAGGAAGTTTTAAATATAAGTTAAGCCGAGAGAGTGTAAAGAAAAGAAATATGTACCCATGTTTATACAGTGTTTGGCCAAAGTGGTCTTAGATAAAGAACTGAAAGAGGAGCTGGACCAAGTTTTGTTACAGGTAAGTGTCCTAGTTTAACAAGCAAGGCCTTGGGTTACTAGTGCACAAATCAACCAGGGTAGCCCAGGGTAACCCGTACAGAGAGGCTTTCTGAGTTTATGCCTTCCCTGAGTTATCTCTCATACCAAAGAGCCTGGAAACTTTAATCATAAAACCAAACTGCACGATCAACTATGTCAGGTAACAAAAGACACTAATGCAATTTTTACAGTGCAATGGGTCTCATATGTTAGCACAGGCTAATGTTTCTTATTAAAAGCCACAATTGGACTCTGATATATATATATATATATATATATATATATATATATATATAATTTTGAAGTATTTTCTGTCTTCTGAAATATAAAATAAATGACCTATTTTACTAGACTTAATATTTTACATATTCTTGTGATCAAAGGGAAGAGAAATAAAATGTTTTCTTAAAAGCACCATGTTAGGAACCATGAGTCTCCATATAACTTCTCAACTTCCTAAACCACACTAAGAATCTCTCTTTTCAATTTCTTTCTTTCAACTCATGCTTCACTAAAATTCCACGAATAATTACTGACTGGCAACGATATATACCCACCTCTGTTCACAGAAATATTAACAACAAAAGTTGTCATTTCCATTAAGAATATAAAATCTTATTGGAAAAAAAAATTTAAATTCATATTATGTAGACAACAATATAACACTGCGTACCAAATTAGCTGCCAGGAAGCACGTAGAATATCACATTACTTCAAACAACATTAGAAAAATTTTTGCATAGCAGTTCAGGTTACAGAGAATGGTAGATGGAAAAAAGCCAGCTTTTACAAAGAAGAATTGTAAAATAAAATTCAGTAAATTTGTCAACAATCAGGGAATGCATTCTTGCACACATTATCAAAAACCTGTTTATTATAAAAAAGAAAGTTTTAACTGCTTTCATTTGAAAAATAGTTCAATGTCTCCACTTTTTACTGGATGATGAGTGAGTACCTTTAGACTAGAAGTTAAATGCTATTCCTATACCTTCTATTTGTGCTGCAAAAGTGCCATGGCCTATGCTTATAATACCTTCTCACAGTTCTGTAATTTTGGAACTCTAACATGGCCATTTTACAGATTATGGAACTGAGACCCAGAGCAACTAATTTGCTTATATTCAAGTACCAGAAAAGTACTAGAGTTAATAGCATCTTATCTAAGTTAGAATGGCTGTAACAGAACAGAGAAGAATAACAACTTCTGGTGAGAATGAGGAGAAAGGGGAACTCTTAGTATTGGTGGTAGATAGCATGCAGGTTCCCCAAAAAAGGATCTACCACCACATATACCACTCTTGGGTATGTATCCAAAGGAAATGATAGCAGTAGATAAAAGAGAGTGTGTACTTCCATATTTATCACAGCAGTACTCACTACAGCCAAGATATGAAATCAGCCAAGATGGCCATCAAAAGATGAGTAGACAAAGAGAACGTGGTATACACACATATTGAAACATTGTCAAGTCATGAAAAAAGAACAAAATCCCATCATTTATGGCAACCTGATAGAACTGAAGGAAATGATGGTAAGTGAATTAGGCCAGACCCAGAAAGACGAACACAATGTGAGCACATTCTACGTTGAAGCGAAAGAAGTTGATTTCATAGAAGTGGGGAGTAGAAGAGTGGTCCCTGGAGGTTAGGAGGGGTGTAGTTTTTGGGATAGAAAATAGATTGGCTAACAGGTACCAAAACACAAGTACACAGGAGGCAGAAGCTCTACTGCAGTATTGTCCATGAGCACTATTATCTTCACAGTGATTCATTATACACTTTATTAGAAAGTAGAAGAGAGGCATGGAAATTTCCCCAACACAGAGAATGAACAAGTGTTTAGACAGATGGAAATGATAATTACTCTAATTTGATCATCATATACTATGCATATGCATTGAATTATCACACTGCACCCCATAAAAATATACAATTATTGTATTGCCTATAAAAATATACAATTATTATATGCTCATAATGTTTCTTCATCAAAAATGGAGGAAAAGTGCTGAAGCTGGTCTTCAAAGTTCAATAGTCTGACCCATAAGCTAATAATCTGACCTCTAAAATATATATAAAAATATTTGGCCAACTTTTTCTTCTGGCTAAACCAGAAGATTGTGCCAGACCAATGCTGTTGCTTAGTTCAACTACTGAAGGGAAGCTAAATAAATTACAAAACAGAAAAACAAAAGCAAGTGAGCAGCCAAGGAACCTAAGAGAGAGAAAAATGCATGCAAATAGATCATTTACCACTGCAATTGCTCATTGGGACATTTGATAATTCAAAGAACAAGTTAGCAGAAAACATATAGTTAAGGTTTTTGTGATTAATCTGGGTCTGGGAGATTAAAAAAATGGAAACAAGGCCACCGAAGTAGGCAAATATTTAGGGGCCAAGATTCTAGATAATTAAGGGAATCTTAGCGTCATGAGCCCAGCATTCTCTGTACAATTTCCCCTTAAGGGGTTTCCCAAGGAAGCTATTCTTGGATAGGCTGTATTAAAAAAAAATAGTAGAAAAGAGCTGATAAGGAATTACACAACGAAACACGTATTTTATCTGTCTCACAGACAACTATTGGACAGAGAAAAATATTGGAATTTTGTGCCCATCAAGAACGGAGACCCTTCTGGAGCAGGTGTTTGGCTCAGTGGTTAATTGCCTCTTGAGACACCTGCATCCCCTATAGGAGTGCCTCCTTTGTGCACAGGCTCCTCTCTTTCTTTTTTTTAATTTATTTTTTAATTTTTTATTTATTTGACAGGTAGAGTTATAGACAGTGAGAGAGAGAGACAGAGAGAAAGGTCTTCCTTCTGTTGGTTCACTCCCAAAATGGCCGTCACGGCGGGCGCTGCGGCCATCCAAAGCCAGGAGCCAGGTGCTTTTTCCTGGTCTCCCATGTGGGTGCAGGGGCTCAAGCACTTGGGCCATCTTCTATTGCTTTCCCAGGCCACAGCAGGGAGCTGGAATGCAAGAGGAGCAGCCGGGACTAGAACCAGCGCCCATATGGGATGCCAGTGCCACAGGTGGAGGATTAATTTAGTGCACCATGGCGCAGGCCCCCAGACTCCTCTGTTTCTGATCCAGCTTCCTGCGAATGCTCACTCCAGGAGGTAGCAGATGATGACCTAAGTACCTGGGTCTCTGCCATCCTTGTGGGAGACATGGATTGAGTTCCTGGCTTCTGGTTTTGGCTAGGCCAAGCCTTTTAGCTGTTGCAGGTGTTTGGGGAGTGGATCAGTAGGTGGAAGATCTCTATTACTCCTTCTCTCTATCTTTCAAACAAAATTAAAGTAAATAAATATAAAATAAAAAAATAACCCAATGAGGCATTTGAACAACTTTCAGCCCTTCTTAAATGTAAGGACACATGAGAAGGAAGGCAACCCTCAAAGTTACTGAAATCTAAACTCAAGTTACTAAAATTTTTAATTGAAATAGCTTAGCTCACTCATATTCTACACTATTGCCAGATAAAATTAAATCTCTGATACAAGAAAACTACTCCATAAATTTTCATATACAACATTTTAGCATGCAACAAAAATGTTACCAGATGAAAGATCCAAATGAATAAAAATCAAGAGGGGAAAACAAGAAAACAGAATGGTTGCGTGGCTGATTCAGATATTGGACTTATCAGATATGAGCTTTAAAGTATTGTGCTTAATTCTTGCAGAAAAGTGGGTAAAAATGGAGAATTTCAGTACAGAAGGTAAATGTATAAAATTGAGTCAAATAGAAATTTCACCACTGAAAAGTCCAAGTTAGTTATTAATTATTATGAACTGTAAACAGGATATATTCAATGAAAACCACATCTCATTATGAGCTACGACAACTGTTGATAACCAAAATCTAAGAGATCCTCTTAATACCAGCAAAACTTCAACTCATGTTGCTTTCAGAAGTACAGCAGTGAGACTGGGAGTCAGCTTTTCAGCAGACAAAAAAACCATGGAGCAACAGACTGAAGGTGAAGAAAGCACTAGAGGAAACTAGAAGTGTACAAGCAAGAGTAAACTTCACAAAGGAAGGCAGAAAAGCAGTGAACTTCAAAAGTTTGTGGAAAACTGGTATTAAAAATGGTTATTTTGATGTAGCTTTGGAGTTCATGCACATTTTTCAAAATACATGTCTTCCATGAATTTTTTGAAGACCTCTCTTGTTCTTAGGTATATGTACCAAATAAAATGCAGTGGGGCAGGACATTGGGTCTCCCAGTTAGACAGGCCCCTAAAGATGCCCACATTCCACACTAGAGTGCATGGGCTCAATACTCACCGACAGCTTTTGACTCTTGCCTCCTATTAATGCAGACCCTGTGAGGCACAGGTTATGGTTCAAGTAATTGAGTTCCTGCAGCCCATATGGGAGACTTGGACTAGGCTCTCAGTTCCTGGCTTTGGCTTGGCACAACCCCAATCACAGCAGTCAAATGAAGTGTTTACCAGATTGGGAGCTCTCTCTTTCTCTATCTCTATCGGATGATCTACTATCTATCTATCTATCAATCTATCTATCTATGAAATCTATATCAGTTTCATTGCCTTGCTGACTCTCAGACAAATAAATAAATCTTAAAAAATGCATTGGCAAGAAATTTGTATGAAAATTGGTTCTTAAAAGAGTTTTGCTTTTGGCAGAAGGAAAAAGATCTAAGATTAAATCATAACAATATGAGCAGGAATGAAAAACAATAAAAGGATTAAAAGTAGGGGTAAATCTAAGCTATCGACTTTAAAAAGTAATCACTTGGATGTCTTACTTGTTGTAAAATGTGCGCAATTTAAATTCTGATAATGGAAAAAAGATGAAAGTGAAACAATTACAGTAAATAAGATTCTGGTATTTTAAAAGTAGTAAATTTGAAATACACTGATGATTAATCAGTAGTAAATCTGACAATTGCTAGGATAAACACAAAAATAATTAAGGAATACATAACTAACAAACCAATGAAGAGGAAATAAAGTAAGAGAATATATAGATTCAAAGGGAGTCAAAAGAAACTACTAAGAAAACAGGAAACAAAGAAAGATGCTAAATTCAGGTAAAATATATAATAAAATTTTAAATGTGTATTAACTAAGTGATCCAGCTAAAACTCAAAATTATCTTATTTAATGGAAAAAATAGTCAATTATTTGCTATTTAAGATACAGCTCTTGAATGTTTAAAAGTAAAAATGTTGAAAAATACCTACATTTTGAATGGAAGACTATGCTGAGATCTGGTAAGACAGACTTTAATGCAGGAAGTATTATTAGATATATACAGAGAGATTTCATAATGATATAGTTATCAATTCAGTGGTAAGATATACAATTCTAAATTCTTATGTAGATTAATTTGAGAAGAGTTTTAGCACTTGTCTTTTTTTTTAAGTTTTAAGCTTTTTATTCAGTGAGAGAAAGCACTTCTCTTCAGAAACAGAAAGAAAAGATTCAGGCAAAAACAACAACAAAGAAAATTAAGAACATGGTCATAATTCACATTCATATGAGTTGAACATGAGTTTTGCTGCACATATAATCTTTCATAAAATAAACTTTATTAGGGTGAGCGTAGTGGCGCAGTAGGTTAAGTCAACACTTAAGATGCCTGTATCCCTTATCAAATGCTTAGTTTGGATCCTGGCTTTTGCTTTGAATCCAGCTTTTGTTAATGTGCCCAGGAGAGAGCAGAAAATGGTCCGAGTCTTTGGGTTCCTGCTCCCTTGTGGAGTGAGTTCTTGGATCCTGACTTTGGCCTGGCCAAAGCTGTTGTAGGCATTTGGAGAGTGAACCAGCAGTTGGAAAATCTCTCTCCCTCTTTCTCTTGCTGTCACTTTTGATCTGCCTTCCAAGTAAATAAACACAACTTTAAAAAGATACACTGGATCAGCAGCCACTTCCCCTCCCAGATGTAGGTTAGGCTTGACTAACTTGCGTTGACTAATGAGACCTATGTGAGGAAGAAGTTGAAAGAAATACATTCTGTGTTACCATGTTCCCTTCTCCTTGTGCTATCAGGGGACAGGATTCTACTATTCTTGCTCAACTAGCCTGGGTACCAAAGATAGTATGACTTCTGTGAGCAAAGTCCCCTGCCACAAATGATGGACGTGTACAGTGAGTAAACCAGCAATCTGTTACTATAAAACCCTGCGAGTCACAGCATTAACCTAGCCTTCCCACCTTGACCTCTTCAACTCTCCCTCCATCCCCTACCCCATGGTCACCGTTCAGCTTTTGTTTTTTTCACATCCATTGCTACCTCTCACAGGCCACTTGTGATCCTACACAACTTGCTGGTTATGCCAAGAATTCAAAGCCCTGATTCTCTTTCACCTGGGATGTGTCTTGCAGTTAAGTTTATCCCAAACACGCTGGATGGAGAACTGAATGTTTATCTCTGAGACCAAGAGATGACCACTCTCTACTTGTCCTAAGAAGGTGATCTCCCCACTCAGTGTTCTCCATGGAATGCATGGCACCCATCTGGGCCCATCTGTACAATTCCCCATGCGGGAAACAAGACATGACAATAATGTTCATACTGAAGGAACCTTATGGGGGGAGGGACAAGAAACTAGCCCTGGGCAAATATCAGGGGCTTCTTAAGAGGTTAGATGTTCCCCAGAGTCTAGCGGGTAGGACGTTCTCTGGGAAGGAAAAGTCAATCCCCTTCAGAGAATCTCTAGGCACGCCCAGAGCAGAACTGCCCCTCCCCTCTGGGAAACCTCTGGGCGCGCCCAGAGCAGAGCTGCCCCTCCCCTTCGGAGAGTCTCTAGGTGCGCACTTATGATGTCACTGCGACCGGCCAATCCTGTAACACCTCAGCACTCTCCCTCAGCATTCTCCGGTATGCTAATTGTACCTCCGAACCAACCAATCCTGTAACACCTCTGCATTCTCCACCAGCACTCTCCACCAGCATTCTTCGCCAGCGTTCTCCCATATGCTAATGGTCCCTCTGAACTGACCAATCCTACGCATGCGCATTAGGAATATGCTAATTCGTTGCCTATATAACCTGTGTGAAACTGCCGCTCAGGGCTCCTCACTGCCTGAGGTGGGGGCCTGTTTGCGCAAACGTTCAATAAAAACCTCGTGCTTTTTGCATCAACTCGTCTGGAGTCTGGATCTTTGGGCGTCCTCCCGAGCAAGTGGGCATCTCTGCAACTGAGAGGTCCAACACTACTACACTGTGTCTCTGACCCAGGAGTCTCCTATCTTCTGCCAACATAATCACTTGCCAACATAATAATTGCTTACATCTGAATTGATACCTTTGGTGGAATGGTGATAGGAAGACAGGATGTGAAAGAATGGCAGTGAGGCAAGATTATTGCAGATTCTCTATCTCAGGAGAGTAGCAGGCTGGACAGCTGAGGGGAAGAGGGTAGAGCTCATCAAGTGGGTAGAGCGGGAGGAAATTATCAAACACTAACAGGCTATAGGGTATCTAACTTCTTAACTTACAAGTGTGCAAAATCCCAGATTCACCAGTACACTATAATATTAATTCAATCACTATGATCATTATTGACTCACTTACTATTTTTTATTTATTTGCTACTTATTAAAACCTAATAATATTATTTACCACCTTCTAAATAAAGTATAATTTGCTTGATAGATAAATCTATCATGAATGTTGTAATGCATACATCTGTATGTTCACTGAACGGCTGAGAGCAAAATAAAATAAAGGCTTGCATCTGAATTGATACATTTGGTAGAATGGTGATAGGAAAACAGAATGTGAAAGGCTGGCAAGATTGTTGCAGATTCTCTATCTCAGGAGAGCAGTGGGCTGGAAAGCTGGGGGAAAGAGGGTAGAGCTCATTAACTGGGTAGAGTGGGAGGAAATTAAAACTCAGCTGCGGGTCAGATCAACTTTAAGAAGCAGAGAATTGTGGCAGTGACTGCATGGAGCTCCCGACAAACAGATGGCAGATGAAGCAGTGCAGCCTGAACAGGCTGTGTTTGCAGGGCACTCCGTCGAGGCCTACAATGTAGGGAGAGCAGGTCAAATGAAAAAGTTCTGAGCTTTTTCTTTAGTGGGACGTGTAAGGGATGGGAAGGGACAAATGCTATTTTCCAAAGTTCATTTCTGAAGTGATATTTATGTTTCTAAAATCATCACAGTCAAAATCAAACTATCTCCAGGACTCAGGCTGGAAAAAATTTTTGCTGTTACAACAATCACTTCAAACATCAACTTGAAAAGCCACAGCTCTACTGAAAAACCGAGAAAGGATGAATTATTTTCCTTGTTTTCTTCTCGTGAATCATTAATTCTCATTTTTTTTTAATTTCAGGTTTTTACAGAAAGCTAAAAGAACACAATCATTTACTTGGGGCTAACATACTCCAATGATATACCAAGAATTAGAAATAGAGAGGAGGGAAAATTAAATTTTGTGATTTGAAGTAACTGAAAAATGTTCATGACAAGGCAAGATCTTCTGATACTTCTTTAAAAAAATAAAGGAAATTTAGGTTATAGTGCACATAGCGAGGCAACACACAATTGCAGGTATCAATAAAGGGATTGGTGACGATATGTCAGGCCAATAAAATACTTCTGGCTTGTTGCCTGATTACATTTCTTAAAAGAGAAGGAAAGCTATTTTTAAATTGAGGATCTCTAAAGCACTGGAAAAGGAAGACAGGCTGAAAAGGCAGCAGCTTTAAGATGTGTTCCCAGCCAGCGCCGCGGCTCAATAGGCTAATCCTCCGCCTGCCGCACCGGCACCCCGGGTTCTAGTCCCTGTCGGGGCACTGGATTCTGTCCCGGTTGCTCCTCTTCCAGTCCAGCTCTCTGCTGTGGCCTGGGAAGGCAGTGGAGGATGGCCCAAGTCCTTGGGCCCTGCACCCGCATGGGAGACCAAGAGGAAGCACATGGCTCCTGGCTTCAGATCAGCACAGTGCACCGGCCACAGCGGCCATTGCAGGGGGAACCAACAGAAAAGGAAGACCTTTCTCTCTCTCTCACTGTCCACTCTGCCTGTCAAAAAAAAAAAAAAAAAAAAAAAAAAAAAGATGTGCTCCCTGTAGTGGTAGGCGAGGCACTGGAAGGGGATTTCTGTAAAATAGAAGCAGAATGAATCAGACTGGCAGTGGAACAGTGTCTTAACTGCTAAGTTGTGTCTTGAATGTTACATTCTTAAATAACACACAAAAATTTTACACATTTACAGAGTGTAGAACATTTCTTTTTTTTGTTAAAAGATTTATTTATTTATTTGAAAGTCAGAGTTACACAGAGAGAAGGAGAGGCAGAGAGAGAGAGAGGTCTTCCATCCACTGTTCACTCTCCAATTGTCCATAACAGCTGGAGCTGTGCCAATCCGAAGTCAGGAGCCAGGAGCTTCCTCTGGGTCTCCCATATAGGTGCAGGGGCTCAAGGCTTTGGGCCATCTTCCATGGCTTTCCCAGGCCATAGCAGAGAGCTGGATCAGAAGTGGAACAGCTGGAACTCGAACCGGTGCCCATATAGGATGCTGGCACTGCAGGCAGCGGCTTTATCTGCTACGATACAGTGTGGGCTCCTAAAAAGTTCTTTCAACGACACAGCTACTGTGGAATTTCTAAGACAGGATTGAGCTTGGAGGATTAATGGACCTGAGGGAAAGCCAGTGTAGCTGTGGCACTAGGAGGAAGAGAAAAGAATGAAATGACAGGGGCCAGTGCCGTGGTGCACTAGGTTAATTCTCCGCCTGTGGTGCCAGCATCCCATATGGGTGCCAGTTCTAGTCCTGGTTGTTCCTCTTGCAGTCCAGCTCACTGCTGTGGCCTGGGAAAGCAGTAGAAGATGGCCCAAATGCTTGGGCTCCTGCACCCTCATGGGAGACCGGGAGGTAGCACCTGGCTCCTGGCTTCCGATCAGCACAGCTCTGGCCATTGCGGCCACTTGTGTAGTGAACCAGCGGATGGAAGACCTCCCCACCCCCACCCCCACTGTCTGTAACTCTGCCTGTCAAATAAATAAATAAAAAACCTTTTTTTTAAAGAAGAATGAAGTGACAAGAACTTACTTAACATGATATGGGATGCTGGCATTGCTAAAAGCAGCTTAACCAACTCTCCACAATGCTGGCCTCAAGATTAATTTTCAAGATCATGTGACAGATAAAACTGCAAAAAAGAAATAAATGATCAAGAGTTCATTGAAAAACAAGAACATCACTATGGAATACTTGCTATATTATGACAGGGATAATAAATATAATAGCAGACACCAATTGGCTTCAGACATTCTTCTCAGAGCTTTAATGCATGATTTAATGTAGCCAAGAACTCTTACTATTGTCAGTGCATAAATGAGGGATCTGTGGCTATGGATGGCTGTGAACACTGCCCAAAGTCATACCTGTACTAACCAGTGTTTTCATTCAAAAATTCACACTGATCAGTATCAAATGCAGTATCATGATGGAACCAGATTATAAAGTCAAAGTAAATAGAACCATGTGGAGCTGTCCTCAGCATGGACATAGCCCTAAGGGATAAGCACATAGTTCAAATGTCATTAACATGGAAGTCTTTCAAATCATCACAAAACTTAATATGGGGATATTCCCTATCCATTCAGCAAAACATAATAGACTCTACCTCATACTACCCAGTGCATATATAAACATGAAACTATAAATAAATTAGAGAAAAAGATGACAAAATGTAATTTAGTTTTGTAAACATTAGATTATGTTTTGGAGCAGTTCAAGTTCGTAGATTAAGAGGCAGGTATAGAGATTTATCTCTTGCTCCTATACATGCATAGCTTCCCTCAATAAAAACAATCCCCACTGGAGTGGTACCTTAGTTACAAAGCAGCAAGCTGTGTTACGCATCATTAAACCCAAAGTCCATAGTTCATAGGTTTCACTTCTGGTATAGCATGTTCTATGGTGTTTCTTTTAGCTTTGTAGTGGTATAATTAGCAGATAAAATTATACATATGTATACATATGTATGTATATGCTGTTCAATATGGTTCTGATACATGTACATTCTGAAGTGATTATTACTGTCATTTTAATTAGTATATCCATCACCGTGCACAGTTAGCATTTGTGTGTAGTGGGGATGAGGTCATTTAAGGTCTACCCTCTCAACAAATGTCCATGATACAACACAGCATTATTCACTACCCAACTGCCTACAACAGTCAGGACTGGGGACTGGGTCAGGCCAAAATCAGGAGCCTGGAACACCATCAGGGTCTCCCAGGTGGGTGCAGAGGCCCAAGCATTTGGGCCAGTCTCTATTGCTTTCCCAGGCATGTTAGCAGGGGGCTGGATCAGAAGTGGAGCAGCCAGGACTGGAACCAGTGGGCATCATAGGTGCTCATGTGGGCATCATAGGTCATGGCTTAACCTGCTGTGCCACAACTCTGGTTCTAAGATATAGCTTTTTAATATAGAATTGTTTGATATACTCATATGCTAATATATAATTTTTAAGCAAAAAGTAGACTCCTGGGTGATAAGATCAACTATTTTTCTAATGAATATATTCACTTGTGAAGATGTATTATAGATTTTAAGAAAATGCCTAAATCATGCCTTTCCAATGCTTATCTAATGTTATGTGTTAAAGGTTTCATTGGGGCCAGCGCCGCGGCTCAATAGGCTAATCCTCCACCTGCGGCGCTGTCACCCTGGGTTCTAGTCCGGGTTGGGGTGCCGGATTTTGTCCCAGTTGCTCCTTTTCCAGTCCAGCTCTCTGCTGTGGCCCGGGAGTGCAGTGGAGGAGGGCCCAAGTCCTTGGGCCCTGCACCCACATGGGAGACCAGGAGAAGCACCTGGCTCCTGGCTTCGGATCGACATGGTGTGCTGGCTGCAGTGAGCCACCGGAGCAGCCATTGTGGGGTGAACCAGTGGCAAAGGAAGACCTTTCTCTCTGTCTCTCTCTCTCACTATCCACTCTGCCTGTCAAAAAAAAAAAGGTTTAATTAATAGCGAGTTCCTGGATTCTCTCACTTTCCTTCTCTACCTTTCTCTCCTTTCTCCCTCTCTCTCACACATATACATTCTTACTCATGTGAGTGAGGAAACAGGAGGATTTCCCTATCATTTTTCCAAACCACCTGTCCTTAACTTACCCTTGGCAGCACACAGTTTAAAAGTTCCTACAAGTACCTGATGGACACCTGCCTATCAGTATCTGGGAGCTGATGTGTGTTTGACACAGTGTGTGAGGATGATCCCTAATGACAGGAGGCTGCTTCGAAGAGCTTGTGGAAATGCATTATGGGAAAAATACTGGGCCAAGAGTTCAGAACAAACTTTTATTTCCATTTTCCATGAATTTTTTGAAGTCCTCTCATGTTAAATAAGTCATGCTAGATTTGTTAGTGTCTTAGCTAAAAAAGCCAATGTTTTGATTATGATTGTCATTTGATGTTTTTTAAAAATTCACAATGAAAGAGATCTGATGTTGTGCACTAGGTTAAGATGCTGCTTGCAACGTGGGCCTCCCATGTTTGCACCGGCCTGAGTCCCAGCTGCTCCATTTCCCATCTGGCTCCCTCTAATGTGCCTGGGAAAACAGTGAAAGATGAGTCAAATCCTTGGGCCCCTGCACCCATGTGGGAGAGTGAAAGGGAGTTCCTGGCTCCTGACCTGGCCCTGGCTGTTAACAGCAGCCATTTGGGGAGTGAAATGCTGATGGAAGACCTCCCTCTCCCTCTCCCTCTCCCTCTCCCTCTCCCTCTCCCTCTCCCTCTCCCTCCCCTCCCTCTCTCCCCTCCCCCTCCCCCCTCCCCCTCTCTCCCCTCCCCCTCCCCCCTCCCCCTCTCCCCCTCCCCCCTCCCCCTCCCCCTCTCCCCATCCCCCCTCCCCCTCTCCCTCTCTCCCTTTTTCTCTGTGTGTGTGTGTCTTGCTCTGCCTCTCAGAAGAAAATGAAGATCTAACAAATATCTAATATTGAACATCTTTTTTCCTCTTCCCAATGGACTTAATGAAAATAAATAATCTGGAAAATCAATAACAACAACAAAAAACTCACCTAAATAATAAAGTAGCTTTGTCCTGGATGCCTGGCACCCTCCCTAAGACAAAGGACAAGGCTGAGCCTCTGCACTTATATTGACAGCTCACAAGCATTCCGTTGGTGATCCATGCGTGTGCTCTCTGAAATCTGCACTCTGAGATTAGCAGTGCCCTCTCCCCCAATTTGAACAAAATAATTAGAAAGGCACATGGGCCAGCTTCCAGTTTATACAAGTCCATTTATTTGAAATCCCTTGAGCTCCTCCAATGAGAAAACAAGTTTTTGAGTTAATATCCTTCAATTGTTAAAAACTTGCGTCACTGGGAGAGCCCAGTGAAGCGTAGAGGTCCCAGCCCGCTGGCTGCTGATTGTGAAGGGATGTGATTGTTCCACATTTAGACTGCAAAGGGTTAGGAACTCTGC
Source organism: Lepus europaeus (assembly GCF_033115175.1). NCBI lineage: Eukaryota > Metazoa > Chordata > Mammalia > Lagomorpha > Leporidae > Lepus > Lepus europaeus. The sequence continues at coordinate 19,545,359 of NC_084846.1, read as the reverse complement.
TTCCCAACGTGCTTAATGAATGAAAGGAAAATTGGACCCCCTGAGCCACAGTCACGGGCGCGGGGAGTGAAAAATGCTCCCAGGTTAACGAGGGCAGCTGTTCCTTGCTGTAATTCCCAGTGGAGGTGAATGACCAAGGGGCCAGGGGACTTGGGCCTTGATATTATCCAACAATCTGTTTTCTTGCTAGCAAAACTAACTTAGGATAGCTCTGGAGACCCTGGTGCTAAACTCTCAACCTCTGTTTGTGTTCCTTTCTTCTTGACTCACTGGTTTGTGAATAAACATTACTCGAAATATTCAGTTTATTATACGTCATTTAAATGTGCTGAGAGATCTAGCTTTTCACCCAATGCAGTTTTAAAAAGTGAGACTACACCTACATGACACCTTAAAGTAACAGGCAAAGTCAGAATCACTACCTTTAGAGTGATGTTGTAACTGATACTTCACAAGCTAATTGGTACAAATGGCTGGCAAGGATTTTTTTTCCCCATTGAAGTGGGAACTATTTCAAACTTTTATTTAAAAATGTTATTTCTCCAGAACTGAAGGGAGTTGCACAGGCAAAGCCAAGTCTCCACCCTGGTCATGTTCACAGATACAAAATCAATCCCCGATTGGCTAGTGATGAGTCATTCCTGGTAAGGAATCTTATCTTAACACCTGCCTTATCTTTAACATCCTTTTCAACTTCTTGTAGAAAAACAATAACCAGGCAGAAAAAAAAAAGTTCTTGGTACCAGTCCAGTTTTGAAACACCTGCCTTAGAGATAAAGGCTGTAATTTTAGGCCTTTGTAATGAACGCCTCTGCTTGTGGGCTGGAATTTGTTCTGCAGGCTGTGAGTATCCGTGGACTTTCTCAAACACGTGCTTGGCCGGCGCCTTCTTTCAGTCTAGTAAATTACAAAAGGATTAGATCCCGTTACCAGCACATAAAAAAAAAAATCTACATATCTAAAAATCTCTGAAGCTTTGGCTTCATGGTAAAAGCATTTTATGAGTTGGAGAAACATTATAGCATGAGCTCTAACCTATCAGTCCGGGATCCTTTGTGACTTTGTTCGCCTGACACTGATAATCTTCAACTCAAAGTTAAAGAAGATATTGCAGGTTTATAAGGCTAGAGTGAACCAAGGCAGTCATTAAAACAACATTGCAGACAGGAATCGCACAGCTGGGAGCCAGGAGCACCAGCTTTGCTTGGGCTATTAAGAAAATTCACAGTTAATGGAATAAAAAATATTTACTCTGCTTCATTGCTTTTTCCCCTGGTATTCAGACAGGTCCCCCAATAGTGCTGACGAGGTTACTGTAAGGACGTAACGCTGTTTTAAAGCCAGGAGTTTATTTGCTATAAATACATCACTAATTACTGAGCAATTACATAATTTATGCTATTATATTAATTAGTTATATCGATTTTTTTTAAATTACTGTTCACCCCATATGTAAATGTTTGGACACTAGACAGACCTGCCTGTAGCTCAGTCCCACTGAATTCTGACAACCAGAAACTGCTTGGAAGGAGACCAAAAGGGGGAAGTCTCAGCAAAATTAAGCCGCTTCGGAGAGTGTGCTTTGCAGAACCAAATTAACTGACTGATAGCAAATGGCATGGCATACTCATAGAAACAAGACATTTTAAAAGTAGACAAACCACTGCGTAGCTTTACCAGGCCCTCTTCCTGCTTTGTCTCATGCGGACATTAGAAGGGTGAGGGAATGGCAAAGAATGCATTCCAGGGCCCAGGCCAGGATGGCAAAACCTACTTTAAGTCTTCCTGGTTTCTGTGTGCAAGACTGTCCAGCCCAGGGACTCAGGGGCAAAGCCACAGGCTGTAGCTAAAGGGCAGGGCCAACTATGGGACTCAGGGGCTGTTGCTGCCATCTCTACGGGCCCTGAGGTTGGGGTTGTGGCTCACATAGGTTGGGAAGGTAGTGGGAAGGCTGATTGCCCATCCAAAGAGGATTCTTCTCTGGCTTTCAAATCTGACTAATGGAATTTTCTTAGCTAGACCTTAGGTTTGCATGGGACCCAGATCCTTTTCATCTTTCAGATTTCTTGCAGGTGGAATGGGAATGCCTATCCTTGGCCTGTCCCACCACTGTGTTTCGGAAGCTCTCAATTTGTCTACTTTCACAGGTTCACAGCAAGAGAGAAATTTCAGCTTAGAGACAATCATACCTTGAATTTCACTGGTGTTTCATCTGGGTGGTTTAATGTGACTTCAACCTTGAAGTTGATGCTGGAATGCATTGAGATGTTTGCAGTGTTGGGATGTACTAAAACGACTTTGCGTGTGAGAGGGACATGGATTTGGACATGGCCTGGAGGCCAGAAATGGAGTGAACTGCATCCTCTTCCTCCTTTTGATTTATATTTTCCTGAGACCCCTAAAGTTGAGTGTCTTTCCATGGTTCTATTTGGGATGTGGATATCCACCTTGGAAAAATGTCTATTTAAACATTTTGCCAATTTTTAATTTGGGAAGTTTATTGATTTGCTTTTTTGTGAAAGACTTTTTAATATGGTTAGAATTTCTTTATCATATGAATGCATTCCAATTGTTTTTCCATTCTTTGGGTTACCTTTTAATTTTTTTGGATGGTACCCCATGAACACAAAGTTTTAAATTTAAATTAAATCTGCTTTGCCTACTTTTTCTCTTGTCATTTGTACTTTTATTGTTATATTTGAGAAACTGTTGCTTAACTGAAAATCACAAGGTTTACTCCTGTGTTGTCATCTGAAGGTTTATACGGTTTAGCCCTTATGTATCAATCATGTGAAGCTAAGTATGTTATATTGTAAGGGAAGAGGCTGACATCTGATTTCTTTCTTTTTTCTTTTTGCATGTGGCTATCAACTTGCAAAAAACTATCTATTTGCAAAGAAAACAGTTATGAAGTTGAAAAAGACCATTTTCTCCCTGTGAGCATCATTGCCCAAAATAAATTGGCCATAGTGTGAGGATTTATTTCTAGCTCTGTTACATTGTGTTGATCTATATGTTTTTCCTTAGGTCAACACCGTATGGTCTTGAATATTGAACTATATGTTGTGAAATTAGGAAATATGATTCATCCAACTTTGTTCTTTTTCAAAATCATTTTCATTCTTTTAATTCTCCTTGGCTTTTCACAAAATTTTATTATCATTTTTAATGTCTTTAATAAAAAGTAACTGGTATTTTTATAGAGACTGTGTTGAATTGGCAGAACAATTTAGAGGATGTTGTCATCTTAGCAACATTAAATTTCCAATCCATGAATATTTATTTCTATTTACTTAGGAATTCTTTAATTCATTGATCATTTTTATCCAATGATTTGTATAGTTTCAGTGCGCAGGACTTTATTTGTTGTGTTTTATTCCCAAGTATGATATTCTTGCTGATGTTAATGTAAATTGGATTATTCTCTTTATTTTTGGATTATTTATTGCTAGTATACGGATAAACAACTGATCCTGTCTGTATTGCTCTTCTGCCCACAACCTGGCTGAACGGGGCTACTCATTCCAGAAGATTTGGGATGGGGGTGGTGGTGGGGAGACAGGAAATTCCTTGCCATGTTGGCCTTCAAGGTCATGTTGTTAATAAGTAGCTTTATTTCTCTCTTTGCAGTTGAGGTGGATTTTATTTCTTTGTCTTTCCAAATTTTCCTGGGAAGAACATCCTGTACACTGTTAAACAGAAATGGCAAGAGCCAGCATCTCTGTCCTGTTCCTCATCTTGTAAGGAAAAGTCATCTTTTACCATTGAGTATGAAGTGACTTCTGGATTTCTTATAAATATCTTTTATTATATCATAGAGAGTTCCTTCTATCCCTAGTTCCTTGAATTTTTGTCTATGACCATGAAATTGTTTTGGATTTTATCAAATGCTTTTCCTGCAGCTACTGAGATGACAAGGTACCAGGGCACAAGCTAACCCTAAGGATCTTTTTTTTTTTTTTTTTTTTTGAACAGGCAGAGTTAGACAGTGAGAGACAGAGAGAAAGGTCTTCCTTTTGCCATTGGTTCACCCTCCAATGACCGCCGCGGCCGGTGCATCGCGCTGATCTGAAGCCAGGAGCCAGGTGCTTCTCCTGGTATCCCATGCAGGTGCAGGTCCCAAGGACTTGGGCCATCCTCCACTGCACTCCCAGGCCATAGCAGAGAGCTGGCCTGGAAGAGGGACAACCGGGACAGAATCCGGTGCCCTGACCAAGACTACAACCCTGTGTGCTGGTGCGGCAGGCGGAGGATTAGCCTATTGAGCCACAGCGCCAGCCTATTGTCAGCTTTTAACCTCTCTCTCTCTCTCTCTCTCTCTCTCTCTTTCTATATATATATATACACACACACACACACACACACAAATACTTTCCAACTCCTTTGCATCTCTCATACTTTTTTTTTTTTGTAAAAAATTGAACACTGTAAATAACATAATGCAAAAAGTCTGGCAATCAGCACCACCTCTCCAACCACAGAGCTCATTGTTGTTATTTATTTATTGATTTTTCTGGACAAATTTTGTATTCTTTGTTGTATGTAAGCACTGAAGTCAATGCTTAGTCAGTTTAGCTGCCACTTCATGGTTGGGTAACAATTTATTTAAGCGCATTGAACAAATAAATTTCTCAGCATTTGCCAAGAGGCTCTGTGTATGCGTTGGGGCATGTACTCCATAGCTCTGCCTTAGTACTCACTTCCTGCTATGTAGAGCCTGAAAGTGAACAAGAAGTGAGAGATTCATGCTTCTTGGATCTTTTCTGGACATTCTTCACATAGCCCTGCCTGTAGACATGACCTTCTCAATTCCCAGTGATATGTTAGAACTTCTCCAAGTCCCCTATGGACACCTGATTCCTACTTTTTTTCTAAGCTTTATATCCAGCCTTTGTTATCCTCATAATATGTTTGGTTCAACACTGGGCCCTGATTATTTACAACAAGCAACTTGGAGATAGGCTTTTTCACACACTGAAATCTTTCAGTCATGTCAAAAATACACAAGCTCTGAGACAGGAACTTTTCTAGAAAGTTACCACAGTAATTAAGTAATTCTCTGAGGTGCTGTGAACTAGTTGATGACATTTACATAGACTGATAGGCTGCTGATTTGTATAGCTACCATGGTTGCAAGATTATTGATTTTCAAGGCTGTGATGGAGCTGGAGAGAAGGGGATGGCAATAAGCTAAAATGATGTGGACCTCTTTGTTTTTATTGTGAATCAATTATCTTTCTTTTTTTAAATTTTTTTACAGGCAGAGTGGACAGTGAGAGAGAGAGAGAGAGAGAGAGAGAGAGAAAGGTCTTCCTTTGCCGTTGGTTCACCCTCCAATGGCCACCGTGGCCAGCGTGCTGCGGCTGGCGCACCATGCTGATCTTAAGGCAGGAGTCAGGTGCTTCTCTTGGTCTCCCACGGGGTGCAGGGCCCAAGCACTTGGGCCATCCTCCACTGCCTTCCCGGGCCACAGCAGAGAGCTGGCCTGGAAGAGGAGCAACCGGGACAGAATCCGGTGCCCCAGCTGGGACTAGAACCCGGTGTGCTGGCACCGCAAGGCAGAGGATTAGCCTGTTGAGCCACGGCGCCGGCCCTCAATTGTCTTTCTATAATGAATATTACAGTGTTGTAAGCCTTTGGTCCATTGCCAGCATTATATAAATGTTGATTGTTTATACCATTTTTGTTTTAATTGTTTTTATGAAAGAAATTATTTTCAGAAGTCTGCCCCTTTCCATTCCAGCAGTAATTCTCCAGCATTTCTTTCTAGAATAGGAGATAGTCCTCCAGTATTTAGATTTAAGCAACAATATTTCAAATGCTATCTTTGAAGAATGTATCTTATATCAACAAGACAAGTAAACTTCCAAAAATTGTTGGGGCCAGCACTGTGATGCAGTAGGTTAAGCTGCAGCTTATGATGCTCCATATGAGCACTGGTTTGAGTCCTCATTGTTCCACTTCTGATCCAGCTCCCTGCTACTGTGCCTTGAAAAGCAGTGGAAGATGGTTCAAGTGCCTGGACCTCTGCCACCTCCATGGGAGACCTGGCCCTACCCCAGCCATTACAATCATTTAGTAAGTGAGCCAGTGGATGGATGATCTCTCTTTCCCTCTCCTCCCTATGTTATTCTGCCTTTCAGATAAGTAAATAAATATTTTTTAAAAGAATGCAAAAGTTTATTATTTAAACCTCCATACTCTCAGATCAGAGCTTTCTGAACAAAAACTAGCAACTATCCTACTGCTCAGAATTACTTTCCTAGTACAGTGTCCACACTCATACCTTGTAGTTTTTGCTTATGTGTTCCCTCCACTTGATGCTTAACTGATGAATTCCTCCTTCCAGTCTTTTTCCAAGTCACAATTAATATCAGAAAACAAGTGCTTCTTTTTCTGAAACCTTTTTGTAATCCCAAAGGCAGTGACTTTTCATGTGTTCATGGCATCACAGGCATTCCTTTTTAATATTTTTATAGGATGGAACAGTTGTTTCCCATTTCTGTTACCCCTGCCTTGAGTGTTAAGCTAATAGAATTTCAGTTTTGTAAACCCTGTTTTTAGAACTGTGTCTGCCATGTGTATTAACTACTTGTGTATTTGCTGAATAATTGGCTGAGAGAGTTGAGAGTCAGAGCACAAGATTTGGAGGGAGATTTTTGAGTGATTATGGTGCTGGTCATTTATTTTTAAAAAAAATTTAAAGATTTATAAATTTATTTGAGTGGTAGAATTACAGAGACAGAGGTTTTCCATCAGCTGGTTCACTTCCCAAATGGCCCCATGGGCCAGAGGTGAGCTGATCCAAGGCCAGGAGACAGTAGCTTCTTCTGGGTCTCCTACATGGGTATAGGGGCCCAACCACTGGGGCCATCCTTCACTGTCTTCCAAGGTCATAAACAGAGAGCTGGATCAGAAGAGGAGCAGCCAGAAGCTGAACCGGCACCCATATGGGATGTCGGTGCTACAGGCTTAGCTTACTATGCCACAATGCTGGCTCTGGTGCTGGTTATTTTTAAGCAGAGGAAAACATATTTTGGTTAAGTTTCCTTTCTTCCTTCTCCACTTAATGGTAAATAACTTTTCTCCTCTTTCTTTCATAGTGAGGGCAATTCCCATTAGCTTAGTGATGCCTCTGCACTAAGAGCTCAAAGCTCAAAGAAAATACTTGGCATGGGCAGGGATGGGAGGAGAATATGTTGCCAAAATATTTCTCTTCATTTTTTCCCTCAAACTCTGGGAAAAAGAGAAAACATAAAACTGAATATTATAATAAGCATTAAACAAGAAAAATATTCTCACTCTATGATTAAAGGATAATGATGCTATTGTGATGATGTCAGGTATCATAAAATAAATTGAATATATGAAGTAATTCTGTTGGTAGGAAGTTATACTAGTTGACATGTCATATCTTTTCCATTTGCAGTTTCCCGAACTTTCTGATTTGTTTCCAACAAAAATTGGTGTTGGTAAGATGAATAAAAATCTGAGTATGGGAAGAAGTTGATGGATAGCACTATGTGGTGTGCATGGAAAAATCCTCTTCAGGAAGGAATCCAAATTTCTAACTGGAAAAGGGTGGGAAGAATAACTCATGTCACTGAAGAAAAATTTATGAAAAATCAAAAGGTCAGACTTTGGGTATTTGTAAGTTAAGGTGTGTTTTAACTTGTTCTGGAGAGACTCAGCGACTACAACTGAACTTTACTATTTCCACTTTAATTACTTGGCCCAAATAATTTCCCATTCTGTTGTCTCGCTTGACATAAGAACAAATGAAACAGACCAGTGCAACTAGTGGGCCAGATTACACAATATTTTTGAGACCTTAAATCATGAAAATATAAGCTCTGTTGCATCCATATTCCCTCCTTGGGCCATTATTGTAATCAGCAATCCTACCAGTCAATCAATCAATCCTACTAAGCTATTATAGCTTATCTCAAGCATGGTTGTGCTGACTTCCTATACTTAGAAGAGTTGTACAATTTCAAGTTTAAGAACAAGAAGAATAATTTATACATGACATGCACCAATCTTACTGATTATTTTAAAACTGGAATTGAAAGCTACAAATAGTTAAAAAAAAAAGGTTTTTGGTTTTTGGTACTTCATTTAAATACTATTAACTGATGAAATTATGACATTAGTACAAATATTGGACACATTTCTATCAATTATCTGCTATTCTGATATCCTAAAGACAATTACTGGATGCATATGAAATTTCCCTTTCTCTTGCACTTATCTATCTAAGTCTTAGATTTGCAAGCTTAACATATATTGAAAACATAAATGTTCAATCATGAGACATAATAAGCCCACAACACAGAAATAATTCTTCATAGTTCTTTTTAAAAATACTATATCCATTTTTTATGGTTTTCCTTTTTTAGAATACCATAAAAATTATGCTACACAAACTTTTTATAAACATTTATTTATTTGAAATATTATTGTTTTCTAGTTGACTAAATTTTCTTCTTAAAACATCATTTTGTTCTCCCCAATACTTAAACGTAATATTCAACTTATCCTTAGGACCAAAAGTTGTTAGTGCTTCCAATCCACATGAACAATATTAGCTTTTATAGGAAGGAAAGTTACCCAGAACTTTATTTACTTATTTGTGTTGACATAATTGGCAAGAGCTCAAACTGAGCTTGAAACACAGAAGGTAAGACTTCATGCTATACTTGCTTCATCATTTTCCACTCATCTTTCTTATCATCAAATATGTGAATGTTTGCATTCGTTTCTAAATAGCCTTGATAAGACTAAGATGATATTTAAACCTTCATCGTGGATTTAAGTGGCAAATGACTATTACTCTAAATGTCAACACTAACAGACTAAGTTCCTTTACAAAATAGAAAGTATCTCAAAATGTCCATGAACAACGCACACAGTGAAGAAAACTATGGACTTCAACGTTTTGTTTGTATCAAAATAAACTTGCCTTTTATTTCTTATTTTTTCATGAACTTTTTGTAGTACCCAAGAATAATGATTTTAATTTAATTTAATTTTTAAAAAATTATTTGAAAGGCAAAATTACAGAGAGAGAGGGAGAGATCTTCCATCTGTTGGTTCACTCCCCAAATGGGCGTAGTGACCAGGGCTGGGCTAGATTGAAGCCAGGATCCTGAACTCCATCTGGGACTCCCACATGGGTGGCAGGGACTCAAGTAATTGGGCCATCTTCCAGAGCAGCTGGGACTTGAACTGATGCCCACATGGCATGCTGGAATCACAGGCAGTGGCTTAACCCATTGTGCAAGAACACTGATCCCAGTAATTTTATTTTTAAATAATAAAAATAAACTAAGAATTATGTTAGCACTTTATTTTTAATTAGTGTTTCTTGAATAAGTTCTAGTTCTAGTTTTCAAAGCCCCATTTCCAGACATCCTTCCTTCCTGTTTCACTGCCTTCTTAGTCCGTCTTCTTCTATATGTATTTTTTTTTTTTTGACAGGCAGAGTGGACAGTGAGAAAGAGAGACAGAGAGAAAGGTCTTCCTTTTGCCGTTGGTTCACCCTCCAATGGCCGCCGCGGTAGTGCGCTGCGGCCGGCGCACCGCGCTGTTCCGATGGCAGGAGCCAGGTGCTTCTCCTGGTCTCCCATGGGGTGCAGGACCCAAGGACTTGGGCCATCCTCCACTGCACTCCCTAGCCACAGCAGAGAGCTGGCCTGGAAGAGGGGCAACCGGGACAGGATCGGTGCCCCGACCGGGACTAGAACCCGGTGTGCCGGCGCCGCAAGGCGGAGGATTAGCCTAGTGAGCCGCGGCGCTGGCCTCTATATGTATTTTTGACTATCCACTAGGTGGTAAGTAATACAGTGATATGCTACACCGGAGAGAAGGTATAGATATATCTGGGCATGTAGATATAGGTATAGAAAATATATAAACATAGAATATACACTTATATATCTATATATTTATATCTATATATTACCTGTATCTATCCATCTATCTGGATCATCTATCCATCTATCTAGATCTTCCATATATCTAGGTAAAAGAAGGTCAATATCCCTGCCCCCTGGAAGCTTAAAGTCAAGTGTTCCTTGAAGTAGTCATCAGATAATGAGCTGAGCTCCACTGAATACTGAATGGGCAACCCTGACATCAAAGCAAAAGAACAGGAAGGCAGTGAGAAGAAGAAAGAGCTGCCCTAGGGTAGACTCCTGACCTGAAGACGTGGCAAGGGAAGGGGAGGCTGGAGAAAAATCTACTGAGCTATGGACTAGAAGAACTGAGAGAGTGAGGTCATGATTTAAAAAACAACAGCAAATATGTGATAATGGGAAACAAGTAGTGTTTGAAATCACAGTTAGCAAAATGATATTGCTCCAGGAAGAAAAACAAGAAAAGAGTTCAGAAGTGAGTTGAGACATATTCTGTAGAGTCAGTCAATGTTTGCAATAGGCAGGAGTTTGAATCCTTGGTTAGAAGATTAAAGTTCAACAGGCAGAACTGTGGTGTGTTTTGGTTTGGGAATGGGAAATACCATTGTTAACCTCGCTTTGGGGCAAGTGCTGGGGCATCATTGCTGGGATATCTGGAGAGAGCAGCTCTTGGCTAGAGCAAAACCGAGTTAGCTTCCTTAGTTAACAACTCCTTGTGTCAGGGACACTTGCATTTCCCAAATAGAGAAGCAGTCCTGACTTGATCTTAGTTATATGGACACAGGGACATTGGATGAGGATGCCCCAATTTCAGATGGGTCCTTACAACAGACAACAGGAAAAGAGGAATAAAAATAAGATGTGGAGAAACACCCATGGGATAGCTCTTCCTTTCTTAAATTCTGCATGACTAATTTGTCCCTGGATACCACAAACATAAATTACTCATTCCAAAACTGCTTAGGACATTTTTGTGAGGTTTTTCTTTTTTTTTTTTTTATATTTTTCAAGCATCCTTCCCAGCTTACATAAGCAGGGTTTACATACAGCCCCTGTGAGCATTTTTACTTGGTGATATATAAGATGCTGTATTTTTAAATTGGGTAAATTCTTTAGGCCCCCAGGATCTTGTTCTGTAACACGGAAGAAAGAAATCTGATTCCACGGAGGCTGCACATAAGTTACAGCATTCTCATACAGGTTTATTTGAATCACTCTAGAGAAGAAGCTGAAGAAGCTAGTCCACAGAGCCGTCAGCAAGAGCTGGCCAACATGCTCTGGTTGGATGCAGAATGGGAAGTGTGGCACTATTCACAGCAAAGTGGGTTCAGTATGGCCATCACAGTTTAAAGCATATCATTGTGGTTAACAGCATAGATGCTGAAGGTGGAGTTACTGTCTTTCAGACTGACTCTGCAACTTCCTAGTTGTGTGATATAATGGAGTCACTCAACCTCTGCTAGCTTCTTAGTAAAACAGTGATGCAAAATAAGACCAACTTCAAAGGGTGCTATTACAATTATGGAAATTAGTCTATGTAAAGTGCTTTGAGCAGAAAATGATAGTTGTTATTAATAAAACTATTTGTAAGGATAATTTGTTCATTTCAAAGGCAGAGTTACAGAGAGAAAGGGACATACAGTGAGAGATATTTTCCATCTGCTGGTTTACTCACCAAAAATGGCCATGGTGGTTAGGGCTGGGCTAAGGGGAAGCCAGGAGCCTGGAATTCCATCTATGTCTCCCACAAAGGTGCCAGGGGCCCAAGTACTTAGGCCATCATCTTCTACATCCCAGGTGCAGTAGCAGAGAGCTGGATCAGAAGCTGAGAAGCCAGCACTCAAACTGGTGCTCATTTGGGATGCTGGCATCACAGGTGGTGATTTCACTGGCTGTGCCACAGGGCCAGACCCAATATCATTATCTTTGATTAGCAATATCCTCCACAGGTTTTGATTGTAAGTAATTTCAGTGTAACCAAAGTAGAAGTATTCACATTTTCTGCTTTTGTAAATAAAAACGAACAGAAACCAAAGTGAATCTTATCACACTCCCTGATGGGGTGAACATTTGACACAGTGATTAAGAGGCAAGTTGAAATGGTTTTGAGTCCTAGCCCAGTTCCCAATTCAAGAGAGAGAGAGAGAGATGGATCTTCCATCTGCTGGTTCACTCCCCCAGTAGCCACCAAGGCAGGTTCTGGGCTAGGCCAAAACTAGTTTCCAGGATCTTCATCTGAGTCTCCCACATGGATTCAGAGGCTCAAGGACTTGAACCATCCTCTGCTGCTTTTCCCAGGCCATTAGCATGGAGCTGGAGCAAAACTGGAGCAGCTGCAACACAAACCCTCTCCCATATGGGACGCTGGCATCGCAGGAGGTGGCACTCCCTGCTATGCCACAGTGCCAGACCCAGTATAAGTTTTCTAGTAGTTTGTTGTACGTTGACCTATATTGTTTGAATTTATGGCTTACTCATTGCTCGTGTTTCTCTCCCAGTATTCCAGAAGTTTTTTCATTGATAGGCAAGATGACCTCTACTCCATTGCTTCTCTCATTCAACCAACTATTGTTTCCAGTTAAAAAGTGACCTCATGCTTACTGACACATGTTCAGTGGTTCTAAAAGAAATGTTGATATTTTGTCTTTTGTGCATCAAGTCAGTCTTCTTTTCTCACTCTCTCGCGGCTCTGCCCTCTGGTTTCTTTGAAGCCATCGTCCATTTGACATGAAAAATGTACTTATAGTCTTGTAGCTAATTATTTCAAGGGGAGGTGAAAAAAAGTCTCAAATGTGGTCTGATTAACTCCATCTGCTTCAGCCAGAGCATTGCACACTTCAGAATCTCTTTGTAATGACAATGTTTCAGCTATTGCATTTTGTTCAACATGACATTCCATTCCTGCAATACTGGATTGATGTTTCTGGATATCTTCAGAGAACTAATCCCATCCCCTATGATATTAAAGAACAACACTTGTTCCTGTGAAATGCAATTGAATTGACTGTTAGTTTTCATCAAATTATTACCATTTTTTTATGTCATTGCTCAAATCTTTAGCTCTGAAGTACTATAAATTCCCATATCCAAAGCAAGGGATCCCAGTGTGGGTGCCTGTCCCATCCTAGAGCTACAGCTGCTGCTTGTGTCCAAGCTAAGGAATGATTCTCCTCCCAATGACCCAGGACTGTTATCTCTGCTACTCAGCATTTCATCCAGAATGCATATCAGTTGCCATCACTGGAGAAGTTTTGCAATAAAAAATCTCAATGAATTAACTTCTTTGTTTTATTTAGTTAAGATACAGAAAGAGAAAGAAAGAAAGAGTGCTAGGTCACTCTCCAGACCTAAACAAGGGGCCCAGAACTCAATCCAGGTCTCACATACTGGGGGCAGGGATCCGATCATTTTAGCCATCACCTGCTGCCTCTCAGAGTCTGAATTAGCAGGAGAATGGAAAGAGAACCAGAACCAGGACTGAAGCCCAGGCATTGTGATATAGAATGTGGGCATCTGAAATGGTATCCTGACTGCTAGGCCAAATGTCTCCCCTGCAGTAAAAAAAACTTTGCAACAAACTCCAAGTCTGGATCCCATATATGCCACCTTGGAAGTCTGCCATCTTAGGTCATTTGGATTTCCCAACCCTTATATTACTCAAATGTTAATCGTGGCCAGTGCTGCAGCTCACTAGGCTAATCCTCCGCCTGTGGCGCCAGCACACCGGGTTCTAGTCCCAGTTGGGGTGCTGGTTCTGTCCCGGTTGCTCCTCTTCCAGGCCAGCTCTCTGCTGTGGCCCAGGAAGGCAGTGGAGGATGGCCCAGGTGCTTGGGCCTTGCACTCGCATGGGAAACCAGGAGGAAGCACCGGGCTCCTGGCTTCGGGCCGGTACAGGGCGCCAGTTGCAGTGGCCATTTGTGGGTGAACCAATGGCAAAGGAAGACCTTTCTCTCTGTCTCTCTCTCTCTCACTGTCTGACTCTATCTGTCAAAAAAAAATGTTAATCGTGATTAATGCTACACTACGGCTAGTAGGGTTGTTATATAGAATCATTGATGTAAATTATTTAAACTGCCCCACATAATGTCTCATTGATGGAAATTAGTAGATAAATGCTAACCATTTTTATTTCTGAAAATATGTATTCTATAAAAGTTTGTGAAATAACTGATGGTTTAGCTTAAATGATCTTGAATTAGTGTTTGAAGAACATTAAAGAACTAGAATTTGGTAATGGTTTGAAGTCAATGAGACTTAAAGGATTTTTGTATGACTGCGATTTTTTTGTTTGTAACCCGAAGTTAAAATACTGGAGAATTAAAAGAAACAAAGCACCATTGTATTTCTCACTTTTTAGGAGGCCTAAGAACCAGGAGAGAGCAAAAACCCACATTAAAATTAAAAAAAAAAAAAGCTTAGTCATTTGAAAGGAGAGAGAGACAGAGGCAGAGACAGAGACAGAGAGAGACAGAGATATCATCCACCTACTGGTTCACTCCTCAAGTGCCTCCAACATCCAGGCTAGACCAGGCAGAACCTGGGAGCCTGGAGCTACATTTCCGAGTTTCCACAAGGGTGGCAGGGGCCCAAGTACCTGAGCCATCATCTGCTGCTTCCTAAGGCTCTGATTATCTGGAAGCTGGGTCAGAAATGGAGTAGCTTGGAGCTGGTGCTGTGGTATAGCAGGTATAGCTTCTGCTTGCAGTGCGGCATCCTATGTGGCTCCAGTTTGAGTCCCAGCTGCTCCACTTCCAATCCAACTCTATGCTAATTCACCTGGGAAAGCAGCAGAAGATGGCCCAAGCACTTGGGCACTTGAACCTGCATGGGAGACCCGGATGAAGCTTCTGGCTCCTGGCTTTGGTCTGGCCCAGCCTTGGCCATTGAGGCCATTTAGGGAGTGGACCTACAGATGGAAGTCTTCTCTCTCTCTGACTCTGCCTATTCCTCTCTGCAACCCTCTCTTTCTTTCTTTCTTTCTTTTCTTTTCTTTTTTTTTTTTTTGACAGGCAGAGTGGACAGTGAGAGAGAGAGACAGAAAGAAAGGTGGTCTTCCTTTTGCCGTTGCTTCACCCTCTAATGGCCGCTCTGGCTGGCGCACTGTGGCCGGTGCATCACGCTGATCCCAAGGCAGGAGCCAGGTGCTTCTCCTGGTCTCCCATGGGGTGCAGGGCCCAAGCACTTGGGCCATCCCCCACTGCCCTCCCGGGCCATAGCAGAGAGCTGGCCTGGAAGAGTGGCAACCGGGACAGAATCCGGTGCCCCGAGCAGGACTAGAACCCGGTGTGCCGGTGCCGCAGGCAGAGGATTAGCGTACTGAGCCGCTAAAAAAGAAATGCTGTAGCTGAGAGTTGAACCATGCACTCTGATATGGAATATGGGCATCTGAAGTGGCAGCTTAATCCGCTGCACCACAACTTCCACACCTCTTATATTATGTTCTGTACCTACCAATTAGTAATAAAGTATTATGCTCATGTTTTTCTAATAATTACTTCTCATTTATTATTTTCACTTATAATAATGCTTCTGAATTAACTCAAGATCCTTGAGAAGAGAAATATACATATAAATATGCATATACATATATACATACATATATCTACATCTATATCTTCAGCTTTAAAACAAAATTATTACAGTTGGTATTTGGCATAATGCTTCATCCACTGATTGGATGCTTTTATCCTGTATTAAAGTCCCTGAGTTTGTGTCTCAGCTTAGATCCTAATTCCAGCTTCCTGCTAATGGGAACCATGGGAGACAGTAGGTCATGACTCAAATAATTGGGTTCCTGTCACTGCCATGAGAGACATGGAATGGTTCCCAGCTTCTAGCTTCATCCTGACCCCTGTGGCCCTTGTGGACATTTGGGGAATGTACCAGTGGAGGAAGTTTTCTTTTGTCTGAGCATGTGTCTCTTTCTTTAAAAAAAAAAGTTTATTAATATAAAGAGAACAGATTTGATACATTCCATAGGTACAGTTCCAAGAAGACAATCACACTTCTGTCACTCCCCTGCCACCCCCAATCCCCCTCCTTCCCTCCTCTCTCCTCATCAGTTTTTGCAAAAACATAATTTTTTTGTATTTTCATTTATTTATTTGAAAGGCAGAGAGAGAGAGAGAGAGAGAGAGAGAAGTGGAGAGAGAAAGAGAGATCTTTCATCCACTGGTTCATTCCCCAAATGGCTCCAATGGCTGAGGATGGGCCAATCCAAAGCCAGGAGCCAGGAGCTTCATCCGGGTCTCTCACGTGGGTACAGGAGCCCAAGGATTTGGGCCATCTTCTGCTGCCTTCTCAGGCACATTAGCGCAGAGCTGGATCAGAAGTGCAGCCAGTACTCAGACTGGTACCCATATGGGATGCCAGCACTGCAGTTGGTGGCTTTACCTGCTACACCACAGTGCCGGCCCCACAAAGACATAATTTTAATCCACTCTATATTAGCAAGCTTAATTCACTACTAATCATAATATTCAACAAGTAAAAATAGGAAGACCACAGTTCCACAAGAGCATAAACAAGGACTAAAAATGACAATCATATCCCAAAATGTCCATTTCATTCCTATATATTTTTTATTCTAAATTAACTACCACATATCAGAGAAAATATGCAACATTTGTCTTTTTGAGACTGGCTTATTTCACTAAGCATCATTGTTTCTATTTGCATCCATTTTGTTGCAAAAGACAGAATTTCATTGTATTTATGGCTGAGTAAAATTCCATAGTGTATGTATACCACATTTGCTTTATCTAGTCATCAGTTTATGTCTGGACTGATTCTATATCTTAGATATTGTTGATTAAGCTACAATAAACATGGGGATACAAATCACTCTTTCATATGCTGATTTAATTTCATTTGGATAAATTCCCTGAAGTGGGATGATTGGCTCATGTAGCAGATCTATTTTCAGATCTCTGAGAAATCTCTGTTCTGTCTTCCATAGTGCTTCTACCAGTTCAGATTCACACCAACAATGGATTAGGGTACTTTTTCCCCCACATCCTCACCAGAATTTATTGTTTTTTTGATGTTTGGGACCATAGTAATTCTAACTGGAGTGAGGTAAAACCTTATTGTGGTATTTATTTCCATCTTCCTGATGGTTAGTGATCTTGAACATCTTTTTGTGTGTCTGTTGGCCCTTTGTATTTCAGTCTTTGAAAAATGCCTGTTCATATCCTTTGCCCATTTCTTAACTGGGTTGTTTGTTTTGTTTCGTTTTTGTTGAGTTTCTTGAGCTCTTTATGATCCTGGAACTTAGTACTTTATCAATTGCAAATGCTTAAAATAAATAAAAATGTTTTTTAAATGTTTCTTCATCTAGTTTGGCTTTTGTGGGGGCCTACACATTCTTACACGGAGATGAATAATATGTCTCTGACAACTTAATTAATTTGACAGTTTTGTAGTTTGAGAATGTTGGCATTCATGGTGGATTTGGATTTCCCATCAATGAAAGACTTAGTTAAGTCCCCCATTATTTTAATCATTTCTCTTCAAAGTACTTTTTCACTTTGAGAATGAAGCATTGGTAGAACCATTCCATAAACTGTCACTCACACTTTCTAATATGTGTAGCCAGAGGACGATCACTTTTGTTTTTATGGGGGGGAGGGTGCAAGCTCTATTCTCAGTGCACAGCTCCTGGTTTTATCATGTGTCCTGCATCATTAATCAGTCTTTCCATGTTTTGTGTCCTGGTGCTTTTTTGGACTTTTATGGATGTAGGTTTTGCTGCACGTCTTTTTCTGGAAGAACTCAGTTCCATCACAGTTGAAGACTTGCTCTGGATGTTATCCTTTCTTCTTAATCAACTCTTCAACTCTGCTAGACACATAGTAGCATATTCTTTAACAACAGACACAACCTCTCTAGTAGTTATTATATGTATTACTCCATACGTATTTTCCAATCTGTACAACCATGCCCTTTTGCAATACAAGGTTTGCTGTCACTTGTTACAAAGGATTCCTTCCTGAAGTCTTTGCACAGGTGCATTGCTTTCTAGAGCAATATATTGCTGACAACCAGAACAACCTTTTCTATTCCTGCCTTCCATTCACAAATTCAACGTCTTTTGCATCTTAACTTTTGCAGTCTGAGGTGCAGCTGCAAAGGGAGACTGTTTTGTTGCTCTTTCTTTACAATTTCGTAGATAGAAGCTTGATTTTTATTCTTGATCTTAGCAATCTCAGGATATGATTGTCTTTCTTCCCATAAGATGAGCGATTTCATCTTTTCACTTAAAGGAAGTGCATTATGAGTTCCCATTAACTTAGCCAAATTGTCAGCAGCTCTGCTCTTGTGCTTAATAAGTAAGATCAGGGTTACTGAATACAAGCATCTCAATGCCATTACAGTCAGCAGATAGCAGAGATGCTCATGAAGTGAATAATGGACAGGTAGTGTGTACAGTGTAAATATACTAAAAAAAGCAATGAGTCACATCTTTATGGCAAGGGGAAGGATGGTGTGAAAGTTCATCATGCTATTTAGACTAGGGAACAAGGTAAAGCTTAGTATTGGAAATCAAACAAGCAAAAACAAGGATAAAGGGGCCTCTCCAGCACTGCCAGTGAGGCTGGAAGCACTGCTGGTAGCAGTGTTGAGCCTTCAGCAATGGCTGGGCTTGTGTCAGATGCAGAGAACAGCCTGACCCTAAGTCTTAATGCTTCCCAGAGTGGTCCACATTCTAGGGAGCCGCCTTTGACTCCCTTCATTATGATCACAACTGCTTTCCTGGGTGACTACTGATGCCCCTTACCTGCTTGCATCCTTTTACAGCATCTTTATCTAATTCATCTAAATTTTAATTGGTATGACATTGTATATCTTTCCCCAGTAAAATGAAATCTCAGGGAAGGCAAAAAGTATGGTCACTTTTGTTTACTGTTATATTCCAGGAGCAAATGGTTCACAGTAATTATTAAAAACTATTTAAAACATAATTTAAAATTATGTATTAAAAATTGGCAGAGTGAGTACACTACCCTCTGTAGAGAGGGGTGAAATAAGAATGGCACAATTAAAGAAACACAGCTGTGTCTTCTCCCATCCAAGTACTAACCAGGCCTGACCCTGCTTAGCTTCCAAGATCAGGCGAGATCGGGAGCGTTCAGGGTGGAATGGCCATAGATGAAACTGTGTCTTCTAATTTGAACATTTTTCCAAGTTCAGCTTTACTGATTAAAGGTGCTTATCTCTATTAGTGAAGCTCTACTTTGTTTTTCACTTGGTTATTGATCCTTGGCCATTGACATTGGTAGTTACAATCTAGAAGAGCTAAACATGGCAGCAAGCACAGCTCTGTTCTACTGTCTGTAGCAGGCTGCCCAAGGCTTCTCCATGTCTCTTTCATTGCAAAATCATGTCCATGTTCTGTTTCTTGAACTTGGCTTCTAATCTTACACAGAGTTGATGCTCTGTCACCCAAAAAACTTGACTTCACATACAGAACTGACTTTTTAAACAAAGGTTATTTTTAGTGGGATTTTTATTCAGCACCCCCCCCCCCCAATACTGTTTCAGAAATCCTCTCCTGTCCATGTCAGACACAGTTGGTTACTGATCAGGAAACCCTGCCTATTTGTTCAACTAGGATTCTGGATCATTGGCCCCAGAATCCACCCAAAAAATTGTTTCCTGATTTCTGGAAGGAGGAATTAGCTTCAAATGCTCCTTTTGTGGTGGTTGATGTTAGATTTATTGAGGTACATTGTACATACCACAAAATCACCCATTTCAAAGATGAAGTTTAATGATTATTGGGAATATTCATGATCGGTGGGAGAACACCTCAATCAGCTTGAAAGCCTTTCTAATCCCTCTATTAGGATCTCTCCTATCCATGACGAGTTAACCCCCATTCTCATCTTCAGCTTGGGCAACTATTAATCTACTTTCTCTAACAATGCTTCTTCTGAGTAGTTGATATACATAGAATCATAAAATATGTGATACCACATGCATTTGATATAAAGGGAATCACACAATATGCCATATCCATGGCATAGCATGTGTCATGTGTTTTTTATTACTGAGTAATATCCCATTGATATGTCATTGACAAAACATCATGTTTTGTCTATACACCTATTTTGTCAATGTGGTTGATCGGCAACATTTTGGCTTTGGGAATGATGAATAATGTATGATGAGTGTATGTCTTTGTGTGGAAATGTTTTCTTGGTTCCCTTGGGTAGATATTCAGGAATGGTGTTGGTGGATCATGTGGCAATTTTAAGTGTTTGTGAAACTGCCAACCTATTTTGCAAGGTGGCTGCACCAGTGTACATTCTCATCAGCTGTGTTTCTCTGCCTCCTCGCCGGCATTTGTTATTGTCTGCTTTACTTACGACAGTCTAGCAGGTATGGATGGTTTCTCACTGTGGTTTTAAACTGCCTTTCTTCAGACAAGGGGATACGATTTGATCAAGTTAAAATGAGACAAAATCTGCTGTTTTTAATGGAGTTCAGGAGTTTTTCTGGAAGAATTTTGTAACATTGTAAATATTTGGTTTATTTTTAGAGTTCTGATAAAGTGGATTTTGCTGATATTTCATTGCTTTTCTGGAGAAGAGGATTTGCTAAGGTTCATAGTCATCATGCCATAAGTCTCATCTCAAGTCTGAAGCATGGTTGGGATGTTTTTGTTATATGAACCCTAGAAAAACTCACCCTTATTCAGAAATTTGCTAAATCTCTCCTTTTACTTTCACTTTTCTATTTGATCTTTCAACATTTAAATTTTTCTCCATTAGAAATTTATTTTGACAGAGACTAGTCCATTGTATAACCACCATATGTTAAAGAATACTTTCATTTTCCACATGTTTGTCATTACTCTTTGTCAGATACAAGCATTTTTAAGCTTATATTTTTCTTAAAAAATGATTCATGACTTATACATTTCTTTAAAACACAGAAAAGTCAAAGGAGAAAGAACAGCTCACTGAAAGGTGACCAAATACTAGGACTTGCCTATTGCATTATTTATCCCTCTTTCTATTTTAGTTTGCTAAAGTTTTACATCGAGTATAATTTTTATATGATCACCCTGACCAATGAAGACATCCAATGATCACAGGAAGAATTTCCCACCTGAATATCAGGATATAGCTAAGATGATAATGGTGGTGGTGGTGGTCAGAACCACTATAAAGACAGCAAACATTCATACAGTGTTAACTAGCTGTCAGCCTGTTTACTAAGTACTTATGTATACCAACACCTTTAATTTTTACATCAACTCTACTGGGTGGGAACTATTAGGATTTCCATTTTATGGAGGAGGAAACCAAGACACTTAGCTTGAAAATGGTGGAGCTGGCTGGCGCCATGGCTCACTAGGCTAATCCTCAGCCTGCAGCGCCAGCACCCTGGGTTCTAGTCCTGGTCGGGGCGCCGGATTCTGTCCTGACTGCTCCTCTTCCTGTCCAGCTCTCTGCTGTGGCCCGGGAGTGCAGTGGAGGATGGCCCAAGTGCTTGGGCCCTGCACCCACATGGGAGACCAGGAGGAAGCACCTGGCTCCTAGCTTTGGATCAGTACAGTGTGCTGGCAGTAGTGGTCATTTGGGGGGTGAACCAGCAGAAGGAAGACCTTTCTCTGTCTCTCTTTCTCTCACTGTCTAACTCTGCCTGTCAAAAAAAAAAAAAAAAAAAGAATAGAAAATGGTGGAGCTGAACTTTCTGAAACTTAGGCTTCTAAGTGCTCTGGCTGTCCTTGTTTTGCATGATTCAACTAAGGCACAGAGAGAGCAGCGGTGTCGAACCACTGACTGGTAGAATTGTGACTCGGATTCACTGAGGCTCCAGAGAACGCAGACTAACTGTAAAGGGAGAACACACATGATCACAGGTTAAAGATGGATTCTCTGGGGACGAGAGTCTAGAGAGGGAGAGATGTATATGTCAAGATGATCTGGGTGTAAGCTGCATTCCAGAGATCCAAATCCTGTCCATCTATTTGCAAAGAGTGACAGACAGTCCCCACATACCCAGCCAGAAGGATGTTGACACAGGTAGCTCTCTTTGGCAACATCTCAATTGCCAGGGTAGGATCCCTCCAATCCTACAAAGAGATGCTGGAAGATAGGTACAGACAATATTTTTTATCAGCCATCTGCACAAGCTAGGGGTCAAGGTGACTGATTTGATAATCCAGAGTCAAGACACACTAAAGGCCTTCACATTTTGATCACTCTGGGCATGCATAATGATATATCAGACATGCTGGCCAGTTATCACACACTGGCCTTCCTAGATGACCTGAGTTGACCAGCCAAGGCAGAATCCTCCCATTGCCCTGTCTCTCTCTTCAGCCTCCAGGGAGGCCCCTGCCCATCCTGCTCAGGCAGCACACAAAGCAGAACAGGGGCCAGCAGAGATCTATCCAAATGCTGGTGAAGGATCTTCTTTTATCTTCTTTCCTCTGCATAAAACTTTTATGTTCATTTCCATAAGCTTTATCTGGACATGGTTTTCATGTGATCACTCCCTGTCGGTGAATGTGTGCCTGTTAACATTGAAATGTTGACACTGACAGGTGACAGTGAGGTAGTGACAGTTTATAAGAATTTTATGTGTTTCTAAGCATTTGTTTACATTAACTATTGAATGTAAACTTGGAATTTCCTCAGCATGTAATGTTAAACATATGCTGCTGATTTTGAGCTCAGTATAATGCATAAACGCATTTATGAAAATCATATGCACCTCAGAGTGTCACAGGGCTATACTTTGACAGGATCTGCTTATGCTTTCTGTAATATGTGTTTAATCAGAGAACAATATAGGTTTTACTCTTTCAAGAGTTTGGTTACTGGGCTTGTTTTAGTGGTGAGTACGGAACAAATGTTTTATTATATTTACCATGTATATAGCCAACCAAATTAGGCATGCTTAATAGCCTTAATCTGCTAGAATGGCACATATTATATAAGCTAACTTTGTTACAGTAGACATCAGTGGGTTTTTTTTTTTCCTACCCAGTTGTAATAATATTTCAGTGGACTTCAGAATCTGGTAGCAAACCTTACTGTAGGACTTGCACACAATAACAAAGTAAAGGAAACTATTTCATTTGGCTCAAAAGCTAGATTGTAGTGTGAATGGATAGAGGGATCCTGCACAAGCATGGAGGTTCAATGTCATGGCCAATTCCTTCTACTATGCTTGCCCTGAGTGTCAGTTCTTGACAGGCTCCAACAATGTATTGCGTGGTGTTACAGGAGAGTACAATGTCGTTTGAGTCTCCAGTTATAAATAATCCTAGTGACACATTCAAATGAGATTTTTTTCAAAAAGATTTATGCAAGATTTAACTCTCTCTCGCTCTTTGGCAAGAATATCCAGTAAATTTTCTCAACATGAGCTTCTGTTTTCTATAACAAATCATCTTCAGACATTTGCTTGTCCCACTCTGCAAAGATGCATGCGTTTTATCTCTCTTGTGTTGGAGACCTGTGGGTGAGACTTGTGCTGAAGTTTTGTGCATAAATGGATGTCTTTCTCCATGTATAGCAAGAGCTCCATGCCAGAGTGCAAATGTACCAGCAAAGAGAGAGCAGAGGCAAATTCCTGCAAGAATCTGAACTGGGCCAGGCCAAAGTAAGGAGCTGAGAATCCAATCCAAGTCTCCCATGTCAGTGGCCAGGATCAAGCATTCAACCAATCATCTGCTGTCTCCCCGAGTGTGCATTGGCAGCAAGATGGAATTGGAAGGGGAGCCAGGACTCAAATCAAGCCCTCCATTATGGGATGTGGGCATCTCAAGTGGCCTTTAACCACTGTGTCACATACCTGACCTAGGTGGTGTATTCTATGTAGTCTATATGATAGGAGAATGCGTGAACTCACATGCATTCACTTTAAATTTGTGAAAAAACTAAAAAAATGCAAATCATGCCATAGGAGGGCAGACTGGCATTGGCAATGGCCGTCTGTTGCTCTGAGGTGCACTCCATAGAGGTTCTCCAACTGAGTCTCATGCTTGATTAGCATGTACCCCATCAACTGTGCTCAGATGGTGGGGTTCATGACCAGCATGGACCACATCTTCCCACTGGAAGAGTGTAACATGCTGAAGATGTGATAAGTACCCTACCTCCCAAGAGCTCTCTTTTTCCCTATTTAACCTATAACTTTAAAAAAATATATTTATTTATTTGAGAGTCAGAGTTACAGAGAGAGGGAGAGACAGAGAGAAAGGTTTTCCATCTGCTGGTTCACCTCCCAAATGGCCACAATGGTCAGAGGAGGGCCAATTTGAAACCAGGAGCCAGAAGCTTCTTCTGGGTCCCCATCGTAGGTGTAGGGGCCCAAGCACTTGGGCCTTCTCCCACTGCTTTCCCAGGCCATTAGCAGTTAGCTGGAATGGAAGTAGATCAGCCGGGACTTAAACCAGTGCCCATACCGGGTGCCAGGCAGAGACTTAACCTACTATGTCACAGTGTTGGGAGGAGCTGACCTTAGTGCCCCATAGTGGAGGCTGTTGCTGTCCTGATCCTGTGAAGTTCTCGTGTCATTGTTGCCATTAGTGTTGGCTGCTGACAACTCTCAGGGAACATCGTTATGTAACTGGCCCAACTTAAGTTCTCTCAGATTCTAGCATGTAGCAGAATCACCTAGGGTGTGATCAAAAGCACAGCTAGTGGTGTCCCAAGTGACAAAATGCAGCATTTTAATATCTCTTGCTGTGACCTCTACAAGGGGATTGGACATGAAAGCGACATGAATCTGTGTTGGGCGGGGGGGGGGGGGGGATGAGAGCAAGAGTAAGAGTAAGACAGAGAGAGGGAGAGAGAAAGAAATAGAAGCACAAATATGCATAGACTTATGAAAAACTTACCAGCTACTAGTTTTAGTACCTGATAGCATTTTCCCTTACTTGTATTTCAGTGCTTTTTTTTTTTTAACTTTTCTAGTTTAATTTAGCAGTTTATGTGATTCCATTATCTCAGCCTTTTGAGTTTAACAACTGTATTTCCTTTATCAAGGGGTTTGGTGCTTATCTTAGAATTTTCTATATATATTCACAAATATTCACTTTTAGATCACACTATATTGCTGCGTGTGTAGTGCAGGTAGCTGGTAACCAAGCATTCTCAATTCATCCTTGCCATTCCCATGACACTGGTTATTCATTTCACAAACCTACAAGCTACAATCACCAACTACACTGTGTACACTGTGGATATTATTTATTTTTAAATTTAAGAGAGAGAGAGAGAGAGATCCCCCATTTGTTGGTTCAATCACCAAATGCCAGTATCAGCCTGGAGCTGGGCCAGGCTGGAGTCAGGAACCAGGAACTTAATCCAGGCATCTGGTATGGGTGGCAGGGAACAAACCACCTGAGTCAACACTGCTGCCACTCAGGGTCTGTATTGGCAGGAAGCTGGAATTGGGAGCCAGAACCAAGAATCCAACATGGACACTGCAGTATGGGATGGAAGCATCTTAATCTGTGTTTTAACCACCAGAGCAAATGCTTGCCCTGTTTATTATTATTAATTTAATTTTTTAATTTTAATTTTAATTTAATTTTATTTTTTTGACAGGCAGAGTGGACAGTGAGAGAGAGAGACAGAGAGAAAGATCTTCCTTTGCCGTTGGTTCACACTCCAATGGCCGCCGCGGCCGGCGCACTGCGGTCCGCACCACGCTGATCCGATGGCAGGAGCCAGGTGCTTCTCCTGGTCTCCCATGCGGGTTAAGGGCCCAAGGACTTGGGCCATCCTCCACTGCACTCCCGGGCCACAGCAGAGAGCTGGCCTGGAAGAGGGGCAACCGGGACAGAATCTGCCGCCCTGACCAGGACTAGAGCCTAGTGTGCCAGCGCCGCAAGGCGGAGGATTAGCCTATTGAGCCGCGGCGCCAGCCATTATTATTAATTTAAAAACCATACTGTCATCACTAGATCAACTAAGAGTGATAACAATAAGATATTTTATTTCACCTTCATCTTTATGCTTCTCTTCTGCTATTTCTTTGTACAGATTGTGTTTCTGTGCTATTTAATTTTTCATCATTCTGAAGAGCACAGTTCTTGCACAGAAGGTCAACTGGTAAGAAATTCACTCCTTTTGTGTTTGCATAAGATGTCTTTATTTCTTCTTTACCTTTTAATGATAATTTTATGGATATAGGATTCTAGGATGATAGTTTTTTCTTTCAATGCTAAGCATTTCATTGTGCCTTCTTCTTGCTTGCATCATCTCTAATGACAAGTCTGCTGTGAGTCTCATCCTTGTTCACCTGTAGGTAAGATGTGTCTTCCCACTTGGGTTTCTTTCAAGATCTTCTATTTGTCTTCTGTTTTCTACAGCATGGATATTATATAAAAAGGTATAGATTTGTATGTGTGTGTTTATCTTGCTAGGTGCTCCAGGAGATTTCTGATTATGTATTTTGATGTCTGTCATTAATTCGTAGCCATCTTTCCTCAAATCTTTCTTCTGCTTTTGTTTTTGTTGTTGTTGTTGTTGTTGCTGTTCCTGTAGTATTCCAGTTCCATATGTGATATACTTTTGCAATATCCAACAGTTCTTCCATGCAATTTCTTTATTTCCTGTTGCTTTTCCAGCTTGGAAGTTTCTATCTATGTGTCTGCAGGCTTTCTGATCCTTTCCTCAGCCTTGTTAATTTTGCACATGAGAACATCAAAAACCGTTCCTTATCTCTCTTATAGTATTTTATGGTTTCCTTTGATTACTTTTTAGAATTTCTTTCTCTATTTACATTGCCATCTGTTCTTGCATGTTGTGTACTTTTTCATTACAGTCCTTAGCATATTAATTATTGAAGGGCTAAGGGGTCCATGTCCTTATTTCCAACACACAAAAGAATTCAAAGACAAGAATTACAATTTACTAATAGTGTTAGCACACACTCCAGATGGAGTTCAGGTATACTCTACAGTGCAACACATGCAAAAAACATGATTTGAAAATAAGAAAAATAAGGAGCTCAAGAGGTTCAGGGCCCTCCCTTTATGTGATCTGAAGACATAAAAGGTGGGATTTGGGGCAGAGTTTTCCATGAAAAGATGAAAATTTCCAGGAACCTTCACAAGTGCTTTTCGGCTTAGGTTTCACTCCTTAGATGAGACAGGAGGTCTGAAAGAGGCTGGAACTGGTATTTCCTTCCCCAGTTCCTTTAGTCCCTGGAGAAGCCTAAGTTCTTTGAACTTTGGTAAAATAGCTTCCTTTGCAAGTCAGCATTGTGATACAGTGGGTTAAGCTGCCACCTGCCACACCAGCATCCCATATTAACACTGGTTCAAGTCCTGGCTGCTCCACTTTGATCCAGTTCCATGCAAATGTGCCTTTGAAGGCAGTGAAATATGGCCCAAGTATCTGAGCCCCTGCCACCTAAGTGGGAAACCTGGATAGACTTCCAGGGTCCTGATTTTGACCTGACCTAGCCCTGGTCTTTGCGGGCCATTTAGGGAGTGAACCAGCAGATGAAAGATCTCTGTCTCTCCCCATCTCTCCATAGCTCTACTTTTGAAGCAAATAAAATATTTTAAAAAAATAGTTTCCCTTAGGGCAGGCTTGGTTCAGGAGAATGAAAGACTGGGGCATTTGCAAAGTGGTTGCTTTTTCTCTCCTGCTGCAGAAGCATATCATGATTTCTCCCTTTATCCCAAGAACTGGTAGGCTCCTAGAAGTAAAACAAAAATCCTGTCACACATAGCAGCTTCTTTAAGGCTCTGTTCCCAGAGTGTTTACCTCTCAAACTAGCCCATGGTCAGTCTCCAGCAATGAGGCAATTACCCTGTAAATGTTCCAACCAGTTGCTGCCTTCTGGACTGCGCCTACTGGGGTTCTCTACCGCTCTCCTCTCCAGATTCCAGAGCAATGGTCTGCCTGTGACTTCAGTTCTCAGGCGGATCTAAATAGAGTTGTTGATCTTTCAGGTTGGTCAGCTTTTCTTTGCTATAGAAAGTTGATGGTTTTTAAGCCCTTTGCATGTTGGAAGTTAAGAATTCATTTTTAGGGATTGGCGTTGTGGCAGAGTGGGTAAATCTGCCACCAGCAACATTGACATTCCACATGGGTGCTGCTTTGTGTCCTGGATGCTCCACTTCTGATCCAGTTCCCTGCTAATAGTCTGAGATTTTTTCCAGTGGGAGACAGACCAAGTGCTTGGGCCCCTGACACCCACGTGGGAGACCTGGATGAAGCTCCAGGCCCAGCTTTGGTCTGATCCATTTGGCTATTTGGGGAGTGAACACCAGTGGACAGAAGTGCTCTCTCTCTCTCTCTCTCTCTCTCTCCAACCCCTCTCTCTGTAACTCTTACTTTCAAAATAAACAATAAATAAATCTTTAAAAAATGTATAGGGGGCCGCCACTGTGACATAGAAGGTAAAAACCACCACCTTCAGTGCCAACATCCCATATGGGTACTGGTTCATGTCCCAGCTACTCCACTTCCGATCCAACTCTCTGCAATGGCCTGGGAAAGCAGTGGAATATGACCCAAGTCCTTGGGCCCCTGCACCCATGTGAGAGGCCTGGAAGAAGCTCCTGGCTCCTGGCTATGGATTGGTGCAACTCTGGCCGTTGCAGCCATCTGAGGCATGAACTATTGAATGGAAGACCTCTCTCTCTTCTCTCTGCCTCTGTCTCTGCCTCTCTGTAACTCTGCCTTTCTTCTGCCTTTAAAGTAAATAAATAAATCCTTAAAAAATTTGCTTTTATTTTCAGGGCACTAATAAAAATAATTAAAACCTGAAACAATGTCATCCATTCTTTTTTTTTTTATATGTAAAGGAAGATTTACTAATACAACTTTCCAATACCTAACCAGAGGTAACTGTGATAATATTGCATTTGACCTTAGTACTTTGTTAAGACAATAATGGCTAAGAAACACGCAGCAGGGGCTGGCATTGTGGTGCAGTGGGTGGCTTAAGCCAAGGAAGCCTGTGGCCACTTCATCCCCGAAATGGAGCAATGGTTGGAGCCCCAGCTGCTCTGTTTCTGATCCAGCTCCCTGCTGGTGCACCTGGGAAGGTGGTAGAAGATGGCACAAGTGCTTGGTCCCCTACCACCCACTTGGACAACTTGGATGGAGTTCCCCACTCCTAGCTTCAGCCTGGCCCAACCCCGACCATCGCAGTCATTTGGAAACTGAACCAGCAGATGGAAGATCTCTTTCTCTTTCTTTCTCTCTGTCTTTTGAGTAATAATAATAATAAAAAAGAAACATGCACCAATCTGGTTTTTGAGTGCTCCCTCTCTCTTTTCTGTGTCCAGAAAGTGGCTTATAGCAAGAATTACCCTCCCAAATACAAGTGGGGATGCCCTATCCTCTTCCTTGTGACTCTCTGAAGACTCACAGACATCCTCTTGTTTAGTTACTCCATAGCTCAACTTCCCACTCTTCAGCTCACAAATAATTAGCTGAGATATTGATCCTCTGATCCTAGCTAGACACAAAATCAGCATTTCTTACTCAGCTGACTGAGACTCTTCCTGAACACAGAAAAATTCCTCAATGTGTCATTACCCCACCTTTATCCGGTTCATCCCCATGGATAAATGTCAAAGCAAAAGTGCCCTGGCTAGATACTCTACGATTCAAACCTAAAGTGCTATTCTCAATGCAACAGCATGAGTAAGATTAGTTTTCACTTGTTTGGGTTTTTTTTTTTTTTTTTTTTTTTTTTTTTACAGGCAGAGTTAGACAGTGAGAGAGAGAGACAGAGAAAAAGGTCTTCCTTCCATTGGTTCACTCCTCAAATGGCTGCTATAGCCGGTGCACTGTGGCTGGCGTGCAGCGCCAATCCAAAGCCAGGAGCCAGGTGCTTCCTCCTGGTCTCCATGCGGGTGCAGCGCCCAAGCACTTGGGCCATCCTCCACTGCCTTCCCGGGCCACAGCAGAGCTGGACTGGAAGAGGAGCAACTGGAACAGAATCCAGCGCCCCAGCTGGGACTAGAACCCAAGGTGCCGGCACCACAGGCAGAGGACTAGCCAAGTGAGCCATGGCACCAGCCTTGTTTGGGTTTTTATCTTTGACTCTCCTCCTGGAAAATTTGTACATATTCTCCTCAGCTTTATGAAAATGTCTTAAGCCTTTATCATTTTAATGCACTTCTCAATTTTAAGAACTCAGTAGAAATTTCAAGGCATTGTAAAACTGCTTGGCATTTAGTTCTATTATCTCATGCCCAAGATAATTAATCATAAATATTAGTTGCAAGAAACAGGCTATGATTTTAATGTCAAGTTAGATTCATCTCAAATATTATAGAAGAAGCTGTTTGAAAACATGATTTTTACTGTGATAACTTTCATGGAAAAGTTATATTAATAAGACCGCTTGCCAGTATTTTGACATTTTTAGAGTTCTGCCTGGTCTTGTTTTGCTGTCCACTCCAAATCCTATTGCCACATTAGCACGGAGTCAGAAACAGATGCAAATACAAAGAAAATTAACTAATCCAACTCCAATCACGCATTCTTTCAAGACGCTGGTAAGTGATGCCTCCTATAATTTCACATCCTGAGAAACAGATTTTGATAGTCAGAGTCAATTCCGTCTCATCCTTGGCAGCATGCCTTCGTAACAGGATGTGAACATGGAAACCTTTCTCTTCAGTTTTGGCCCAGACCTCAGATTCCAAGAAGAAAACAATAGTTAGTGCAGTACTCCCACACTCCATACTGAGGTGACCTCCTGCCCAACAGCAGTGGTGAAGACAACAGCCAGGCAGTGTTTGCGAACCCTAGCTAAACAGGCTCTGCAAAAGTTTTAAGGTGTCTAGGAAAACGAGAGAGAGCTTTGAGGGGTGGGTAGAGCTGCCTGATTGCTGTGCCCTCCATTCAAAGTGGCAGAAAAGCAAGGGAGGAGGGTACCGTATTGTCAACAGAAGAGACAATTCTAGATCAAAGAAACACACAATGCAGTGACGTGTGTGGAGCCTCCTTGGACCATTTCTCTCAGGTGGTCCTGGACTCCTGGGGGGCTTCCATATCAAGCATGGGAAGAAGGAAGATGCAATGGTTGCAAAATAGAGATGATGGAGACACATTTGGTGTCTCCCTGCGGGTTCCATAGGTCAATGGATGCAACAAGGGAGGGGTGGAGAGGCGTTACTGAACATGAATGAGATTGTGAGTTGTAATGGCTACTGAGTGTGGAGATTCTAGTTCCTGAATGAATACTGAACAGCGACAGGAGAACAGCCTTAGATATCACCAGGCCAACTGGAAATAACAAGCCCCATTTGAGAGTTTTGAGAGAACAAAGGAAAACCAAATGCAATTGTTCTCTGCTCTCTCCATAAGCAGACATACCCTATTAGTGTCAAGTTATAGGATACTGCTGGTGGTTAGCACCTCTCAAAAGCAGGGCCCAGTTTTGAACCCTAACTTCTCTTCATTGAGTACAAGACATAAACTGAATTCTCGTACCTTATAAAATACTTCCTGCAAATGCTTCAGTCCCCCGGGGTCAGAAAATCCTTTGAATTCCTAGAACATAAGGCTTTGTATTTTGAATTTGGCCTAAAACATCTAATGTTGAGATAGTTGACATTTTCTTTCTATCTATCTATCTATCTATCTATCTATCTATCTATCTATCATCTATCCATCTATGTATCATAACTCATCATTACACCCAAGATAATGAACTTAAGTAGTAATTTGTCCCTCACTACTATCCCCTCTCCCCAGTAATCACCAATCAACTTTTAAAACTAGGCAAATCTGAAACTTCTGAAACATTATATAAATGAGATCATTTACTGGAAACTTTTTTTTGTCTAGCATCTTACATTCAGAATAATTATTTTTATTTTATTTTTAAAAATATTTATTTATTTATTTGAAAGACAGAGTTACAGAGAGGCAGAGGCGGTGGGGGAGAGAGAGAGAGAGAGAGTCTTCCATCTACTGGTTCACTCCCAAATGGCCATAACAGCTGGAGCTGTGCAAATTCGAAGCCAGGAGCCAAGAACTTCTTCCATATCTCCCACGTGGGTGCAGGGGCCCAAGGACTTGGGTCATCTTCTACTGCTTTACCAGGTCATAGCAGAGAGCTGGATGGGAAGTGGAGCAGCTGGGACTCAAAATAGTGCCCACATGGGATGCCGGCACTGCAGGCAGTAGCTTTACCTGCTACACCACAATGCCAAACCCCAGAATAATTATTTTTATATTCATCCATGTTTCAGAGTAGAACTTCATTACATGGATATTCTAAAATTGGTTTATCCATTCACACTTTGATGGATATTTAGGTTGTTTTCAAGCTCTGTTATAAATAAAGTTTCTATGAGCATTCATGAGTCATATTTATATAGACATCACTTTCAGTGCTTTTGGTTAAATGTCTTTTTGTTAACTGGCTGGTTCATGAGGTAAGCATACGTTAAGCTTTCTGATAAACTTGCAAACAGCTACCTCAAGTAGTTGTGCAATTTTTAAAATCCATGAGCGTTCCAATTACTTCACTCTATACAAATATGTGTTAATTTCCACCTTTTGCATTTTACCCATTCTAGTGAGCATATATTGGTATCTCCCTGTAGTATTAATTTGAATGTTTGAATTATTCCTTATATGGAACATATTTTCATGTGCTTATTTGTTACAAATCAGAGTGCTACAGCTAAGAACCAAAGCAAGTTATAAAATGGAATAATTAGAATACTTAGTTATCTCAAAAAGGGAAAAAAGTATGAAAATAAGAAAAAAAATGGGACAAATTAAAAACAAATAGTGAGGAAGTAGTATTAGTTGGTAACATTGATGATAACATTAAATCTAAATGGTCCAAATACTCAATTAAAACATGGAAATTGCTGGATCAGCTAACATAGTGAGAATCAACTATCTCTGCCTAAAAAAAATCTATTTTAGAAATAACAAAGACAAGTCAAAGTAAATGAATGGGAAAAGTTATCATGCTGCAATTTTCATATTAATGAAAACAATGCTAATAAGATTATGGTCATTCTAGACAGAGCAGATTTCAGGGTTAAGAATATTGAAAGGGATAAAGAAGTCATTGCATAAAGATCTGAAAATAGATGTACCATATGACCCAGCCATCCCATTCCTGGGAATTTACCCAGACAAAATGAAATCAGCACATGAAAGAGCTATCTGTACCCCCATGTCTATTGCAGCTGAATTCACAGTAGCTAAGATATGGAAGCAATCCAGATGTCCATCAGCTGATGACTGGATAAATAAATTATGTTATATACATGCTATGGAATACTACTCAGTGATAAAAAAATGAAATCCTGTCTTTTGCAATAAAAAATTTGCAACTGGAAACCATATACTTAGTAAAATAAGCCAGTCCCCAAAAGACAAATGCTATGTGTTTTCCCTTATCTGTGGTAGCTAATAGAGTACCAAAAATGTAATGCATTAGAACAAAATTGACATTTTGTGATTCGATGATTGTTCACAGCCCTTGTCTACTGTTGAGGAACACTGACTTTTTTCTTTGTATCATTTGGTGAACTCTTTACTTAGTTTATGGTTAATCTTATGGGTATAAAGTAAACTGAAAATAGATCTTTGTAAAAACTAAGAGTGGGAATAGGAGAGGGAAGTGGAAGGAAGGTGGGAATGTGGGCAGGAGGGAAGGATAGGTGGGAAGTAGTACCATGTTCCTAAATCTGTGTATATTAAATACATGAACTTTGTGTACTTTAAATAAAATTTAAAAATAAAAATATATAATAAAAAAGAGTCAACTGATGGAGAAAATATCATAGTCCTAAACTGTGTATACCTAAAGTAACAGAGCTTTATGATGCATGAAGAACAAAACTGATGGTACCGTAAGGGAAGTATGGGCAAATTCACACATGTAGGATGACCTTTCACCCTTCATTAAGGATAAAGAAAGAAATCACTGGCTGACACGTTGGCTCAATAGGCTAATCCTCCACCTGCGGCGCCGGCACACCGGGTTGTGGTCCCGGTTGGGGCGCTGGATCCTGTCCCGGTTGCTCCTCTTCCAGTCCAGCTCTCTGCTGTGGCCCGGGAGTACAGTGGAGGATGGCCCAAGTCCTTGGGCCCTGCACCCATGTGGGAGACCAGGAGGAGGCACCTGGCTCCTGGCTTCACTGGGGGGGTGAGCCAACGGAAAAGGAAGACCTTTCTCTCTCTCTCTCTCTCTCTATCTCGCTCTCGCTCTCACTGTCCACTCTGCCTGTCAAAAAAAGAAAAAAGAAATCATCAACTGACTAGAATACATTGACATCTATAGGAAACTAACAACAAAATACATACTTGTTTCAAGTGCAAAGATCACTTATCTAAAAAGATAATATTTTGGGTTGTGAAAGAACCTTAATATATGTGGAAAGTCTCTAATCACACAGCATATGCTCTTTGACTAAAATGGAATTTAATTGGCAACCAAGAGCAGCAATGTATTGGGGAAATCCTCAAATATCTGGAAATTACAAGAAATACTTTGAAATAACACACAGATCAAATAAGACATTTAAAAAGCATTTAGAAACCTTTTAAAAACAGAAAAACTGTAAAAGTAAAAGCTACTCCTTGGAAACCACTAACCTGGTTGATAAACAAGAAAGAAGACAAATTATCAAGTTAGGAGTGAAAAAAGTGACATTACTACAAATTTTATACATAGTAAAAGGGTAATAAAATATATAATACATTTTATGCCTATAAATTCAAAAAATTCACTAAATGGATAAATTCCTAGAGAGACACAAACCAAGAAGTCTCACTCAAAAAAAAAATAATATGTAATATAAATAGCTTTAAATCTATTAAAGAAACTGAACTTGTAGTTAAAACTTTTCCAAAAAGAAAACCAAGGATCAGATTGTTTCAGGGAAAAATTTTACCAAATATTTAAGGAAATAATGATAACCATCCTATGCAAACTGTTCTAGAAAATTGAACAGGAAGGCATATTTCCAAAATCTATGAGATCATAGCAATGCTGATACCAAAAACAGATACAGAAAAGTTGAGATGAATATCCACCATAAACACAAATGCAAATATTTCTAATAAAGTTTTAGCAAATTAAACCCAATTACATTTATATTTTGTATATATATATTTATATTTGTAGCTATATCAATGCATACACACAAACATGAAGAGATTTCAAAGACTCACACAAAGCAGGAATTAAAAGATCAAAATGGGGTGGATATTTGGTGTTGTGGTTAAGACACAGCTTACAGTGCCCACATGCCATATTGTAGGGCCTGGTTGTAGTCCCAGTTCTGCTTTGGATCCAGCTTCCTGCTAATACACAACACTAGAAGGAAACAGATAATGACTCACGTAGTTGGGTCCCTGTCACCAAATGGGAGACCGTGTTTGAATTCCTGGTTCCTGGTTTCAGCCTGGCCCAGCTCTGGTTGTCGCAGGCAGTTTGGAAGTGAACCAGTGAATAGAATATTTCTCTGTTTGTATATATCTTTTTGCTTTTCAAATTAAAAAGGGATGAAAAGGACAAATATTAAAAATGCAAACTTTGTTTCTCTGCATAAGACCCATCAAGTTCAGGACACTTTTGTAAGCAATGACATCAGTCACTCAGTCCATCCCTGAAGAATGAATGCTCTGACAATTTAACAGTCATTTTTACATTATCAACTGAAGAAAAATGTGTGTCCCTTAAAGATTTTAAGATTAGGAAAACAAAAAAGAAGCCCGAAGGAGCCAAATCAGGATTCTAAGGTGGATATCCAGTGATTTTCCATTGAAACGCTTATCAAAGTTGCTTTTTTTTTTGGATGAGAAAGTTGAGTAGGAGCATTGTTGTAGAGAGGGACTCTGGTGGAAATTTTCTGGATGTTTTTCCATTAAATTTGTGGCTAATTTTCTCAACACTCTGATTAAGTAGATATGAGTCTTCTTTGGTCCTACAGAAAGTCAACAGGCAAATGCCGTGAGGATCCCTTCCAACAATGTTTCAACAACCTTTGCTCTTGCACTGTCTGCTTTTCCCTGAACTGGACAATTCCCACCTCTTGATGGCCACTGCTCTGATTGCACTTGGTCTGATTGCCATGTTTCATCTTCTAACAATCCTTACAAGGGCTTCAGTATCTCATCCCATTTGTTCAGAGTTTCCATTGAAAGTTCTGCCCTCTTCTGCAGCTGATCTGGATGCAAGAATTTTGGCATTGATCAAGTGGAAAGTTTACTCCAATCATATTTGCAGTGAGGACTGTGGAAAGTGAGCCAGTTGAGATGTTGGTTTCTATTGTTTCTTACGTTACTTGTTGGTCCTCTTCATTTAGGGTCTGAAGAAGCTACTTTTTCTATGTAAATTGACACAGATGTTCTGCCATGGCAAGCTTCATCTTCAACACTATGGTATCCCTTCTTTAAATGAGTTACCCACGTGTTAGATGGGCATTGTCTCCACGCATGCTTTGTAAAGCATCAATGATTTCACCATTCTTCCACTCATGCTTCAGCATAAATCTGATGTTTGCTTTGCTTCAGTTTTAGCAGGATTCATGTTGCTCTGCTCGGGAATCTTTCCTCACTGACGTCTTCTTCTTCTCAATGTCTCAAACTAGGTTCTGCTCTAATCTAACAAATCAATACAAGTTCAGTTTGATTTTTCTTGAAATTCATGCATATTTTTTCAGAATATGTGTTTTCCATGAACCTTTGATGACTCTGTGTGCGTGTGTGTGTGTTACTGATGAAAAACAAGAACTACTTCAATCTATGTTTCTGGGACAACTCAATAGACATACACTTTGCCTGTTACTACATGTCACATACACACTTAATGCAGAATTCATCAAAACTTTACAGTATAACTTTTGAAAGAAGACACAAGAGGAAAATCTTTTTTTTTTCCTTAATAAATTAGTGTAATACTATTGGAAGGGATGGCATTTTGTTCTGTTCCTTAGCAGCATTGTCCCATGTGCAGCCTGGTGATCTCCTTCCCTGGGATATTTAAAAAGCCGTCCCCTGGTTGTTAGCTCTGATGTAAAATTATAAAATGGAAATCTGGTAGAGTTTGTTTTGTTTAAAAAGGAAACGCCCTGGTGAGGCAGGGCAGTCCCATGTTAGCTCTGGCTGTAGGGTCTGCCCACGGTGCTCCCCCCAGGAGGCTGGATCTGGATGGAGTCCAGGAGGGGCCGAAGTGCTTGTCCGAAGGGCGTGGAGAGAACTTCAGAGGGCAGGTCAGTGATGTAAGATGGGATTTTTCGCCCCGTCAGGAACTGTGCCACTTCGTTGCTGAAGGTGTTACAGTTGTGTTCAGAGAGGTTGCAGGCCTCACCTCGGAACAGAGACTCCCCCAGGGAGGACAGGTACTCCAGAAAGATTTCTTCTGTGACTTCTGTGCTGCCCACATCAACCACAGAGTCTGCGGGCCCAAGCAACGTCCCTCCCGGCGGGCAGCTGGAGACCCCACCACTGCCAAAGAACTCGTGCTTGTGCACAACTATGGAGGTATGCCAGATGCCTTCCAGTTGTTTCCCCAGCATGATGGGGCTGAGTCGCCGGGCCAGGCCCTTGGACAGGTCGTACACGTAGAGCTTCACCGGATAGAGATTCGGCGGCTCCATCGGGATCCGTGACGGCAGCCACGACGGCCCTCGGGCACCCGGCAGCGACTTGGACCTTCCCGTACCGGACCCGGGCGGGGAGAGGAGAGAGCGGGGGACCGAGCCCGGGGCCCGGCCTGAGGGGCGAGGGAGAGGCCGCCCTGCGTTGCTCGCGACCCCGCACCCGCTACCGGCAAGGACTACTGTCAAGAAGAAAATCTTAATGACCTTGAAGATATTCTAACTGGAACATAGGAAAGAAGAAATTTCCTTTATGAGTGAAGCTGACCATGTTTTCATTTGATTATTGTTTAGAGCCCTTTCTATCTTCCTGCTAGACTACAGTCATTTTATTTTTCATTTGTTGAACTCTTTATTTACTAGAGGATTAACTCTTTGACAATAATGTAAATTAAAAATGCTATCTTCACCGGCGGCGCCGCAGCTCACTAGGCTAATCCTCCGCCTCAGGGGCTGGCACCCCGGGATCTAGTCCCGGTCTGGGCGCCGGATTCTGTCCCGGTTGCCCCTCTTCCAGGCCAGCTCTCTGCTGTGGCCCGGGAGTGCAGTGGAGGATGGCCCAAGTGCTTGGGCCCTGCACCCCTTGGGAGACCAGGAGGAAGCACCTGACTCCTGGCTTCGGATAAGCGTGGTGCGCCGGCTGCAGTGACCATTGGAGGGTGAACCAACGGCAAAAAGGAAGACCTTTCTCTCTCTCTCTCTCTCTCTCTCTCTCACTGTTCACTCTGCCTGTCAAAAAAAGGAAAATGTTATCTCAAAAATAAATAAATAAATTATTCCCATAATAGGGAAAAAATTCAGCAAATGATACACCATCAAAACTTAACATGTTTATAGTTCAATATACTGTTAATAAAAACAAAAACACATGCAAAACACTGAGAAAAAGTATTTACAAAGTATGTACCTGAGAAAAAAAATCTAAGATACATGAATCCTTCTTTAATAATCAAAAGCTAAATAATGCAATTTAAACACAGGCAAAATATTTTCACAGACATCTTGGTGGTGCTTTACTTTTTAATGTGAGTAAATCTTGAGTAGCCTACAGTTCTTTACATTATCAGCATCAATGACAGTTAATAAATATGCTTAAAATATGTCCAAGCTGATACAGAATGATTTAAAGTATGTTTGTTTCATAGAAAGTTATATACAGAGATATGTGTGTACCAAATACGTGTTTATCATGTATGTATGTGTATATGTGCATATGTATGTATGTGTGTATAGCATACATATATTAATATCTTTATGAAACCTACCAGTGGAATAAACTCATAGGTGTGTGCAGACTACCGAATACAGCAGTTCAACAGAGCTGTTCCACTGTTTCTGTTTGATTTTGGTGCCTTTGCGTTTGGCTGTCTAGACATAGCCTGTGTTTTTTAGACATGTTTATAAATGAATTGGAAAGGTGGTCTAAAT
Organism: Lepus europaeus; assembly: GCF_033115175.1. Taxonomy (NCBI): domain Eukaryota; kingdom Metazoa; phylum Chordata; class Mammalia; order Lagomorpha; family Leporidae; genus Lepus; species Lepus europaeus. Next base: position 19,506,431 of record NC_084846.1, on the reverse strand, counting down.
ACAGGCATCACTGAAATACAAAGCTTCTTTTTGTTATCCAGTGCTGCTAGTATGACAGGATTCCAAAAGAAGGCTTCTGGCAATGAATCACAGATTCTGACAGATGTTTTCTACAGATGAGAGCTCAGCTCCACCTTTCGAAAAAATGTAGGTTTCGAAGGAGCGGCCTTTTCCTCCAGAACCCCTGGGAAATAAGCTGTAGCACAGGCTGTCTAAGATCCAATGGCAAAGGCCTTTCCTAGTAAATACATCATTTGAAATGTGGAAACTTACAAGGCATTTTGCTTCCAGATTCAGAACTACAGCTTTGCAACAGAATTTTTAAAATAAAAGAATGGGAACACCCTGAGGAAGCTACTTCTCCCTCATGAATGTGAAATCAAATGTGTGGACACAGGTTCTTGGTGTCCTAAAAAATGGAAGAGACTTCAGAATTTACCTTGTCCCATCCCCTTACCTCACAGAGGACTCTGGGGCCCACAGCATGTAGGTGTTTGCACCAGGGGCAGATCCTACCAGCCCCAATTCTGCCTTACTTCAGTGTGCTCTCCTTTATGCCTTCAAATGATGGAAGGAAATCATCCCAGACAACACAATAAAAGACCACTTTGAAGGTCAAATAAATTGTCCTCTGTCACAGAGCTGGTAAGAAGGTATGGTGGGGCAAGAGTCCAGATTGTAAGACTCTAGCGTATATATATATATATATATATATAGCGTAAATATATATATATATATATATTTGTTATATATTATTAAAAAGCACATTAAAATATGTTTGGGGAGTGGCATTCAGCTCAACATTGGTTAGAATGACTGTGTCCTGGGTTCAAGTTCAGACATTTGATGCAGGAATTTGCTCTGAATTGCTGATTCCTTCTAATGAACACCCTGGGAGGCAGCAGGTGATGGTTCAAGTATGTGGGTCCCTGCCACCCATGTGGGGGACTCGACTGAGCTCTTGACTCCTGGATTCAGCCTAGCCCGGACCCGGCTGCCGTGGGTATTGTGGAGAAAATCAGAAGATGAGTGATCTCTCTCTCTCTTTCTCCCTCCCCCCCTCTCTTTCTGCATCTCAAATAAATAACACTAAGTAGATAAATCAAAATTTTAAAATATATTTGAACTTCATGACAGAAATGTTATGGTTTTTCTCTTCCATGTATTCTTAGGTATACTGTAAGTACACAATAATCATTGGATGCTCATCCATCAGTTCATATCATGTATTGATCTTAATGTATGTAACGCTTACCTGAACTCCTACAATCTGTGCACTCGGAAGACAAGGGAACAAATCTTGGTAGCAGGAATGTATCTGCTCTAAAAGACTCTTAGAAATACCTTGTCATGACCCAGGATGCCCTGACCTGGTGAGCAAGTTCCCAGCTGATCTCTTCCCTCAGAGGAAAGAAACAGAAAGGGCAGGACAGGTCTCTGAGCAAACTCAGAGCTCTGCACCAATTTCATTTTCCCAGATTTCAGAGAGCTCACAAACAGCAAGGTGAGGAGTTGAGGACAGGGGAATTTCCCCTGCGCAGGTACAAGTAAAGCTACCCTGGGCCTGGAGGAGCTGGCACTTTGCCCTCTGGTCATCTTTCTCTAACTCTATTTTCTCATTTCCTGTTCTCTCCCAGCTCCCCAGTCCCCATCTCTCAAAGCATAGTTACTGACACCTGATTATTGCCCATCAGTCTGGTCCTGAACTTCCATCACAATCCCTACTATATTGAAAATCAATATGCAATTAATTGTGAAGCAATATTTTTGAAGATAATATCATACACTTGTTTATGCACACCACTTATTAATATGCTGAAAATTGGCTGAGCATATGAACAACCATATAAAGGATTCTGGCAAGCATCATCTCATTTATTTTATTCTTTGTAAATATTTTCATCGTCTGCTAAATAGCTCTTCAATTTCCTTTATCATACTGCAATGATTTAGAACCAATGATACAAGGCTGCCATAATTTACATGTTTTCAATATCTAAGATATGTGCATTTTGAATTTGTTGTAACTCTATGTGCCTTTAGATAAATTAAGTCTATTTATCCAAACGGTGCTTATTTAATTTACATCTTTAAAAAAACAATATGTGGTTGTTTTTAATGTAATTTTAAGTGTTCCAAGTACAATCATTTAAGTTGTTCAGTTTCTGATATATTCGAACAGAAGAAGACATTTAATTAATCTAATAAAATACAGCAAAGTAATGTATCAGTAACAGACTAATAAGCAGTAGCTCTTGAATGTGACAGTTAATAACATTTGGGAGTTCATAGAAAATAAGATATATATATATATATGTACATATATATATATGATGAAAGAAAAAAAGATGAAAAGTAATATAAGAAAAATATAAATTATTAGTAAACACATAGATGTCCAGCTTCATCTAATAATCTTCCAAATAATAAATGTTCCATTTTTTACCTAACTACTTAATCAAATAAATATTCAGTGATAGTGAGAAAGTGATAGCACTCCTAAACATTTGCTGTGGGTAGATATGGGTTTTGAATAGCAGCCTGGAAATGCATTTATAATTTTTAAATTTGTCTATTCTGTCCCAAAAATTCATCCTCTACAAATCTACTCTCCAGTTATCTGAGCCCAACCATGACAGCATGCATGCACACACACAGAGACACACATATACACACACACAATCATAGACCATTATGTAGAATGATATTCATTGCACATGGTACCACGGTTTCAATATCATTAGCAATAAAATGTGAGAAAGAATTGAAGTAGCTACATTTAAAGATTTCTGTAAAACTATTAAAAAGAAGGAGGTGGTGACATGTAAAGCTGTATATAATTTAGTGAGTGGATAAAAATGGCAAACCAGGATTTATAACATGAATCTAATTTTTTAGGCTTATTAATAATTATAATTATTATATAATTATAATTATAATAATTAATAACAAATACAGCAGATGAATATGTGTGTAGATATAAATAAGAAAAATGTATTTAGGAAATTTAGTCATAGTTACTTCTAAGGAGTAGGATTGACCAAGTCAACATAATGAATTTCACTGTGTAAATTAGAAAAAAATGAGGTTATATATTATTTGCTTTTGTTCTAAGTTTCAAAAGCAAGAGAAAGAAAAGATGGTGATATTTTTAACATGAGTCTATCTATTTTTACAATTATATCTATTAAATAAAATCAAGGCCATCTAAATGTATGGAAGAACCAAAGCAAACATGTATTTGGATGAAATGGCTGAAAATGGCTCATCCCTGGAAGCCTGGTGGTTACCACTGATGTTTATTTTTGGAAACAAATTTACACAGGGGCAATTATAAGTTAAAGTACTGGAAGACAGGCAGAATATGGCACTATAAGAACAAGGCATATCATTCTTTAAGCCAAAATTCAAGAATAAAGAAAGTTATTATAAAAAACTACTAGATAGACTCAGCAGTGACTGGACTAAGCTTCAGATCTTCAGAATCATATATACTTTTTGGAAACAAAGTAGAATTTCAATGCACAGAATAGTGCACTACCCATCTATTGAAATCTGGGTAAGAAATGAGAAGATACAGCTTCCAAAAGCAAGTCAAAAATCCACAATAACAGGAGCTAAAATATAATCTGAGGTTAGATACTGAGCCAAAACTCAGGAGACATCACTGGAACAGGATAGAAAGACTCTTAATTTGAATAACATCTTTACACCATGAGAAATAGGGATTATTTTCCTTCTGTTCATCCAAAATTAGGCACTTTTCAATGTTCCTTTTTGTTCCTAATGGCACCATTTCTTAGCACACTATATTCAAAATTTGAATGATCTATAAAGTCCCTTTTTCTCCTTTTCCAATGTGTTAGTGCTCTACAGACAGATGGAAGCAGTAGGATGTGTATATGGATTTGTGAAGGGAGATTTGTTAGGAGAATTGGCTCACAAAATCATGGCAGCTTCAGATGTCCCACTACAGATCATCTGTAGAGTAGAAAACTGAGATACTGGGAGCATGGTTCATTCCAAGTTCATGGATCTTGAACCAGAGAAGCTGAGGTTGCAACTCTTCATTTGAGGTTGAAAGCCTGAGCACCAGCAAGAGGACATTGGGTGTAAATACTGGAGCCCAAAGACCAGGAAGCCTGGTGTTTTGTGCAAAGCAGTTTTTTTGAGCACGTCAGATGTGGTTCCAGCTCTCAGGTTGAGAAATCAATTCACCTCTGTATTTATCCTCCAGAACCCCTGCTAACTGATGGTGCCCACCCACTCTGAGGTTGGGTCTTATCACAAAGTCACTCAAACTCACAAGCTATTCTTGTTTGGAAACAGCCTCACAGACACACCCAAATAATAATGCTTTCCCGGGTTTCTAGGTAGTCCTGAACCTAGGAAAGTTGGTACCTAAATTAACCATTGCAATCAATTTCCACAAACCTTGACAGCCATAAAAAGAGTTAAGACTCTTTCTCAAGCTGGATCTTTCTTCTAAAGTCCTAACTCTTCCCAAGACCCCCACGATGACTCACCTAGCCTCCTTCCAAGGCTTGCCTCTTTCCATTGGTCAGTGGCCTGGATGCTTTTCCCTTCTTTGGCTCTAGACTTTGAGGAGAGTTTTCCTATGTGTACGGTAAAGCAGAAAGACTAAGACTGTCTTAGAAAGACAAAGACAGTCAAACGAAACACAATAATTTTGCAATTTGAACCCATCACAAAGTATCTGACTATGACTTTGCCTGGTGCTTTACCCACCCTCAATCTCAGTTCCTTAATCCAGAGAACAGGCAGAATGATATTTCCAAATTCACACAATATTCTGAGAATTCAGTGTCATCATGGACGTGAGATTTGTGTTTGCTGTCACAGATGGCCACAGTCATCCACATAGCCTTCATTCCTAGGAACATCAGCATTTTTCTTCTGTGCCTATTTCTTACCAGTGTATGCAATAGAGCTCTGAAGATATACAAAGTATTTTTTGTTCATTTAAAGAAAATTACTGTGTAAATAATATAAAGTGAAGTCATTTATAGATATGGTGTGACACAGAATTTAACTTAATTTGCCTTCAAATTCTCCTTGTTTTTCCTCCCCAAACCTAGCAGTCTTTGCACCATCTCGTCTTTTAGGTAAAAAACCTCTCTTGGAAATTTGTCAGTCCAGGACAAAAGAATTTATTTTTTCCTAAATGAAATTCAATGTGCAGATTAATCTAACTGTTTCTATTCTGGAACTCTTTATTATTCTTTTATTTTAGTTATATGAGAGAGAGAGAAAGAGAGAGAGAGAGAGGCAGAGATAGAGAACTTCTATCTGCTTGTTTAACTCCCCAAATGCCCACCATAGACAGGAGCCATAAACTCCATCCAGGTCTCTACATGAGCGGTGGTGACCCAAATACTTGAACCATTACGGATATCTCCAAAGGTGAGCATCTGTAGGAAACTGGAATCAGATATGGAACCGGTGCTCAAATCCTGGTGCTTTGATGTAGAACATCGGCACCTTAGTCACTGTGCCAACCATCTATCTACCCCAGAATAGTGCTAGTTTAATAAACTGAAAGTAGCTAAGGAAAAATGAAATATTCGGATGAATACATGGGAATCTCACCAAATGATCCAAAGAATGAATAGCTATGACTCCTAAGAACTAGATAATCAGGGGGTGGCTTGTCTCTCCGTTTTCTCTTTGTCATTCATTCTAAGGTATGTTCATTAAGCCAAATGTTCAATTCATTTTATTTACAACCAGATTTCTGCATAATTATCAACTTACACGTAGCTAAAATTGACTACCAGCCCTTAGAATGCACATATAACCTAACGGTGTCAGTGTCCAAAACCCTCTGTATAACTCTGACTTGTTACTATCAGTCATTGAAGAAAAAGGTCCAATGGCCATTGGACAACCCATAAACTGAATAGCATTTACCCCAACTGCTCATTGAACAGATATTACAGGTTTTCTGTATTTAGCAACATCTCTATTCCATAACCCTCCACAAACCCCCAAATAAATATTGCAACAGAATCATCAGTCACTCCATAAATGACAATAACTGATTACACAGTCAACGGACATCAGAGTGCTGTTCGCTTTTCTTCTGTTACACCAATACAGGCGGTTGTGCATTTTTCAATACGGGTCTACTATGTCAATGCTAACGGTTTAATTGTTTAATTTCACTAACAGTTGACATTAATTTAGGACCTATTCAGATCACATATTCAATGCAAAGGGGGTCTGAATTTAGGGAAATGAGGACTCAGTAAGAAAAATCTAGAATTAAAGAGAAATTGGGGAAAATCATTCCTTTCTTTGGTTCTCAACTTCTTTCCCCTCATGCTTTGGCCTGCTGTGAGAGGATGGGGCTTTCTAGAACTGGGCTTTCCCAGGTCTGTATCACATTCTCCCAAAGATCACGTCAGACACCAATAGCAAGGAATCCAATGACACCTTTTTTTATTCTATCGATCCCGTTAGGCATTTTTGACCAATCACGTCTTCAAACTAAAATGCAAATAAATTCCCCATATCATTCATTTCGTAGTTGAGTAGCCAGCATGTGTTGAACACGCAGAGTCTCCTGCCCTGGAAGATATCCATGGAAGTGATGTGCAAATGTAATAGAAGGCCAGGCCATTCCTATATTCTACCTGAAAAAGTTGAGAAGGGAGATGGCCATATCTAGCCACATAATAGAATCAGATGGGACATTCTTTAACCTATGTTTGCCTAAAGCCTGCCCCCAACCAATTTAATCAGATTATGGGATTGTGGATTCACAACTTTTTTGAAAAAGTTACCTTGGAAATTCTAATGTGTAGCCAGGTTTGAGAAGCAGCGGCTAGCCCTTGGGGAAATAAAAGTTATTAGGAACACATGGGAAGCATATTCTAGCCAGCTGGCTATACTTGTTCATACTTAAATAAATAAATAAATAAATAAATAAATAAAAACTGGAGAAAGCATGGAAAACTCCAAGTATCCCAGAAACCGAGGAGGAGAGGGATCAGTGGTGGCCTAGTTCCTTTATTGGAACAGCAGCCACACAGTCACAGCTCCAGAAGCTGCGTATTTCACCCCAGGCCTGGAGCACAGGGCCCCTACCTTGTTCTACTGGATCACACACTCTCTTTAAATGCAAAGGAAAAAGACATGGAGTGTTACTCCTACTGGAATATTATAGATCACTAAATGTAGCTGCATATTAAATACTGATACTAAAATTTGGGGGCTTGTTATTAGGGATTATTGTCAAGACACAAGGGGAAGAAACAGAATTAAATGCCCGTCATGGTGGCCTTTCTCCAAAAGTGTCCTCAGAGAGTCTCTTTCCCAAAATACCTCCCAGCTTCTTGGTTTCTAAAGCTCCTGAGTTGATCAGTTTGTATATTCAGTAATTTTTTCATTCGATTAAATGATACTGATGAATTGTTCCTTGTCAGGCATTGTCTTCAATATTATGCTCCTTCAAGGGCTCCCTGTGTGTCTGCCTAGAAACTCCTTATAATCTGGTGAATTACAATCGAGTGCTTATAGTACTACATGAGCTGGACACATGAGGAGCTGGAGAGAAGGATCCAGAGGTCAAGAAGGATTTCTCAAAGGAGCGCCATTTTAGTAGATGTGACCATGAATGAGTATGTCCTAAGCATGGGTAGAACAGTGAGATAGATGAGTCTTTAATAGAACTGTCGTCAGATCAGTGTGTCTGAACTGCATATTTGCAATGGAGAAGTGGGGAGACAAAAATCTCCCCATGAGTAAAGATTGTTGAAGAGCAGTGCGTATCTATATACAGTGATGATAGGATAATGAGATGAGAAAGACAAATCTAACTGTGCAAAGGATGGACTGAAGGATAGTGGGGCTGGAGTTAGGGGCACAAAAGGGCAGCAATAATCCAGAGGAGAAATGATGATGGCTTGAACTGAAGACCTTCCTGGCAACACAATTCTAACTTCACGTGAGAAACTGACAAGGGAAAATTAAAAAAAAAAAAAAAAAGGAACTCATAACCCCCAAACAAAGAATATCTGGAATGTGTTTAATGATGTGTAAATGCTGTTTTTCTAGCAATTCAATTTCCAAAGAAATAGGTCAATATTACAAATATTGAGGCCAAGTTTTTGTTATTTTCCATTAGCTACCAGTAACAAGATTATATTAATGTGGGACTGACCAAGTCTATCGGGAAGTTAACTAATAGTCCTGTGTTTGAGGATATCCACAGGTTTCTTCACAGCTCTTAACGTCTTTACTTATCTCATCTCTGACATAGCTCTGGGGTTTTCAGAAAAGTGGCGTGTAACGTCAGCTCTGTACTTAAATCGTAAGCATCAAACCCTTGGGAACTATCAAGTTATCAGTCTTTACTACTGAAAACATAACACAATTCAAGTGGAGCTACTCAAAATGGTTCAGGTTACACTTAGGTAATATTTAGAGTGAGATGAAGACAGAGAGATTTTCACCCAAACGACTCGTTTAAATTGCCTACATTTGTGTACCAGATTGTGTTATTGTGTGAAGTCAACCAAGGGTTTAAGAACGCTTCCTTCCCAAGAAAGGAATGGTTCTTTATGTTGAGGAGGTCTAGACAAGTACAATCTCAATACTTTTCTTCCAAAAAGAAACAGAAAAAGGGACATTATTTGTGACCCCTTAAACTTCTTCATAAAATTTTAAAACAGTTAACCCCACAGGTCTTTGGGATTCTACAAATATTCTTTCATTTGTAGTTCATCTTGGAAGTGACATGCAAAAATTGAAATACCCCAAGGTGAATAACTGATGCTTTTTCTTTTCTTTTTTTTTTTTTAAACTTTGAAAGACAGAGGCAGGGAGAGAGAGAGAGAGGTCTTCCATCCACTGGTTCACTCCGCAGATGGCTGCAATGGCCAGAGCTGTGCCGATCCAAAGCCAGGAGCGAGGAGCCAGGAGCTTCCTCTGTATCTCCCACACCGTACAATGGCCCAAGGATTTGGGCCATCTTCTATTGATTTCCCAGGCCATAGCAGAGAGCTGTATCAGAAGTGGAGCATCCGGAACTCAAACTGGAGCCCATATGGGATGCAGACACTGTAAGCAGCAGCTTTATCCACTATGCCACAGCACCAGCCCCTGCTGCTTTTTCTTGTGTGTGCTTATAAGCAGATTTTCGTCTTCCATTCTTAGAGAAGATCCAAGCGTTGAGTCTGTTCAGTGACCCCCTCAACGTGCTTCTGCATCACCTTGGAGATTTGCTGGCTGCTCGGCCTCACAGTCTGGGCTGGTCCCCAAGGTGACAGAACCTTTCTGCTTCTCCAGTGGGGTATAGAAAAGTGAGACATCTTGGGCCCCAAAGGACATTTACTTTAAAATGCTCAAATAATTCCTCTGCTTCTTTCAGAAGAGGAGGAGAAGGTGGGTAAGGCAATGAGGGAGTGTGCAGCCAATTGATTGTTGGTTTTGGACAGCAGCACTTACACCACATGCCCATGAGATACTTTAATGTCTTTTTACTACAGCAGGGCTCCAAAGCAAAACTTAAAATAGTTCGCTTCCCATCCTGCAGGCTCCAAACCAAATGACTACCCAAAACCAGCCTGTGATAATGCCTTAATGACTTAGTAATGTCTCATTTCAATTACATTCCAGTTCCACAAGAGGAAAATAAAGGCCTTTCAGGCCTGTATATTTCAAGCTCAAGTCCCTGCCAGGGAGAGAAGATGGGATTTTTTGAGATTTTAGCATACCATGCAGAGGCCAGCAATGCAGGAATGGACCCTATATTTCCCCTCGTAGTTTATTGGAAGTGATTCAAATAAGCTGAATTTTCAAATAGTAACTGACTTATGAAGCTGTGTTTCTGTGAGATCTTAAGATCCCCATGGTGATTCACAAACTGCCTACATCGTTTTCGTTACCTAGAAACAGCCTGCAGCACTTGCTATGAGGCCATAGTAAAAGTACAAAATAATGACTCCAAAAAGCGAAATGCGCCTTGTGTTAGACACAAATAGACATTGCATAGTTTCAGAAGTTCGTGTTGGTAGTTTAGAGTCCAGTTTGAACAAGGCTGGGAAATTTTTTTCCACTGCAGTTTGCGCTGCAACAGGTAGGTGGCGCTGTCCGGATGGAGTCGCTGCTACCGGTGAGCGCGCGCCCTAACTCCCAATCCCAACGGCCGGTGCCCTGGTGCCGTTTGTAAGGCGGTTATCGCAGGTGCTAAGCGCACCGAGCACTGACTTTCTGGGGAGCTGTACCTCATATTTTGCTCTTACTTGTTCCAGGTAGTTAAGATGTCTAGTTCTGTCTTCCCAACAGCGTCTCACTTCTCCAGCACTGAAGCATATTTTCCGGTTTTTCACTGGTGTGGTTTTTTTTTTCTTTCTTTTTGTTTGTTTTTTTGTAATGTGGGTGTTTCCCCCTTTCCATCTAGTTTCCTGGGAAGAGCGAGTCGGGTCTGGGAAGGCAGCGCTCCCGAGCCTCCGCGGCCCTCCTGTGGGTAGCTGGAACAGTCTCCTGTTTTGGGGGCAGCCTGCGCAGCTGAGAGCACCTGAAGCTTCGCCAGGACGCAGGGCCAGAAGGGACCTCCAATCCCGCGGAGCAGCGTTCTTTCTTCTCGCCTTGCATGCTGGCAGCGATCTGCACTTGCTCCGGAGGTCAGTGTGCAGTCAACAAAGCGTTGAGGAGTTTATGGGAAAACACAGAGCAACAAAACAAGGACGTCTATCTTTCAGGCCCCACTTCCCCAGCTGTGGAGTGGCAGAGTCAGCCATTTTTGTGAGTCAGTCAACAGGGTTAGAAAACACCTGATCACTGGAAATGCAGGGATTTTCCGTGGCTCCATCTCATGGGTCACTTCTCGAGTGACAACTGTGGCAAAAACAAACCCCGTCTGAGAAGCTTTACCCTAGACCTAATCTACTCTCAAAAATTAAGATTTAATTACCTAGAGGACTCACACCCTATTGATTTCTATGCTAAATTTAAAGTGTAAACTTTAAAGTAATACTCAAAGACAACATCTGGCAAAATAGTTTACTTAACGTATTACAAAAATTAACAAAGCTCGTCTGTTAATGAAGCATGGCCATTTTCTGATGGCTAAAGATGGAAATACCACAGAAACCACACCAAATGTGCAATTTTTTTTTTTGTTTTAACTTCTATTTAATGAATATAAATTTCCAATGTACAGCTTATGGATTACAATGGCTTCCCCCTCCCATAACTTCCCTCCCACCTGCAACCCTCCCCTCTCCCGCTCCCTCTCCCCTTCCATTCACATCAAGATTCATTTTCAATTCTCTTTATATACAGAAGATCAATTTAGTATATATTAAGTAAAGATTTCAACAGTTTGCACCCACATAGAAACACAAAGTGAAACATACTGTTTGAGTACTAGTTATAGCATTAAATCACAATGTACGACACATTAAGGACAGAGATCCCACACGAGGAGCAAGTGCACAGTGGCTCCTGTTGTTGACCCAACAAATTGACACTCTAGTTTATGGCACCAGTAACCACCCTAGGCTGTTGTCATGAGTTGCCAAGGCTATGGAAGCCTTTTGAGTTCGCCGACTCTGATCATATTTAGACAAGGTAATAAAAGACATGGTGAGGATAGTAACCAATGATCCTAAGAGTGGTATTAACCAGGTCTGAAGAATTATACAGCATTAAGTGGGGAAGAGGACCATCAGCACACACAGGTTGGGAGTAGAGCCATTGGTGGTAGAGGTTATGATTAGGAAGGAATGAGGCCCAAGTGCGCTAGACAGGGTCTAGAACAAAGGACAGAGTCATTATTAGAGGAGCTAAGAAAGGTGCTGTCTAAGCTACAATTAAGTTTTCTGATTGAGAGGCCAATAGAACCTGATAGAAGGGGCTTGATAATAATCTGTTGAGCTGGCATTCTGTATTAGAAGGAAGGAAGGAATATTTTTAAGGTAATATCTGTATCTCTTTTTTCTATGAAATTCACATGGTATTTAGTGCAGGCTATGTATAAATTAGACACTGAGGAAGTATTCTAAATATGAGACATTAAACTCTATAATTTCATAACATAAAAATAAATAGCATAATATTTTGACTTCAAATATTCAGTTCCGGGAGATCTCACAATATTTCTTTCCTTGCTAAAATCATGAAAATAGAAAAGGGGAAAGTGAAAAAGAAATTCATCTAAAATAAGCGTTTCATTAGAATATTTTCTTGTATTTCCCACTATAAACCAAACATTCAGAACACATTGTGTCACATTAAGATAGGCCTCAGTCAAATATGTCATCTTTAGCATCTGCTCTGTTGAAAAAAATGTTCCACGAGATGAAATGGTGGCTCTTACTTACTACTGAGAATTCTATGAATGTTAAATTCCCTTTGGAAGGCAAAGATTTGGAAACCCAAATATATATTCTCCTGATCTCCAGAGAGCAGTGTGGGAAAGACGGAGACAGCCTTAGTCTTTGTTCACACAGGACTCTGACCTTTCTGGCCTGGTTTTAAATCAAGTCTGTGGCTGTCTGTCACCCATGTGTTTTCCCGGTGTTTGTCCAATTGTAGAGTAGTTTTTTGGGGGGATTTTCCATAGGCATAAATACTTAAGGTGCTTGTGCATGCCATTGTCACATACTGATGTATGTGTTGGGAATATGCACCTAGGGCTTAGAATTCCAGGGGTCTGAGTGAGTTCAGAGAGCACTTGGGACTGGTCATCACGGTCGTTCCGTAGACTGTGTCAGCCTCACTGGCACAGTGAATGAGCTTTTTTCCTCCAATCATAAGCGCGCGTCACACTCCCAGATATGGTCTGAACAGTATATTTGTCCTTTTCTAAGGAGGCTTTTTTTATTTGGAATATGATTTGGTTAAAGTACGAGGCTTTTTGTGTTCTCCTAGTTAGCTCAAGGGAATCTTTTTTGTGTGTTTTTTTCAGTGCATCAAGCAAAATATCACTAATATAAATGCTGTATTTTTAAGATGTTATGGGAAATGTCAACGTGTCTTTAGACCAAAGTCTTTCATACTAAAATATATTATGTTCAAATATTCTACATTTAAAATTAAAACAACTGATTAGACCAACAAAAAGTCAGAAATTCACTTTCATGCTTCTAATTGCCCACCTGTAGTTTTTCGACTCCTTCAGTGTTATTTTGCATTAATATGCTTCTTTCTTCTTAAAATGAATTCAAGCTTTATGATTATTCTAAATTAAAATAAGTATTGGCAAACATTAGATATTTCATCCTATTTATGTGATTATATTAAGATATTTAAATTACACTAGGTAGTAATTATAAATGTTCTAGTTTATTTGGTTTACAGTGATTAACAACAAAATATCTTTTCATATTTCTCTACCCCTAAGGCTGGCTTAGATATTTTTGATATAATGTATTTCTAATGTAGGCTAACTTTCTTCAGGTTAGGAAGGTATCATGAATTTAAAATAAGTGTTATTTAAAATAAATTCATAGAAACAAGTACTTTTTCATATTACGTCATTTTCATTTTTTAAAGATTTATTTATTTACTTGAGAGGCGGGGTTACAGACACACACACACACAGAGAGAGAGAGAGAGAGAGAGAGAGAGAGAGAGAGGTCTTTCACCCACTGGTTCACTTCCTAAATAACCACAAACGCTGGAGGTGGGCCAATCCAAAGTCAGGAGTCAGGAACTTCTTCTGGGTGTCAAACATGAGTGCAGGATCCCAACCACATGGGCCATCTTCTGCTGCTTTCCCAGGCCATCAGCAGAGAGCTGGATCAGAAGAGGAGCATTATTTTTATTTGGAAGAGTTACACAGAGAAGGAGAAGCAGAGAGAGAGAGAGAGAGAGAGAGAGAGAGAGAGAGGTTTTCCATCTGCTGGTTCACCCCCAATTGGCCATAGTGGCTGCAGCTGTGCCCATCTGAAGCCAGGAGCCAGGAGCTTCTTCCAGGTATCCCACATAGGTGCAGGGGCCCAAGGACTTGGGCCATCTTCCACTGCTTTCTTGGGCCTCAGCGGAGAGCTGGATCAGAAGAGAAGCAGGTGGAACTGGAACTGACACCCATTTGGGATGCTGGCATTGCAGGCAGAAGCTTAACTTATTACATCAAAGCAAAGGCCCCTTTCCTGGTCCTTCTTTCTCTTATTTCATGAAAGCAATGGCTTGACTTTTATTATTTATTATTTAATTAGAATTATGGCATTCTACTTACAGATAGATTTTTTGTTTGCTTACGTTTAGTTGTGAATTTATCTAATGATTAGTTACTTATACTACAGAAATTAATTTTGAAATCACCTTTCCATCAAGTTCAATAAGATACAATGTAAAATGTAGTAGGGAGATGTTTTATGATGATTTCTCCCTATTTCTGTAAAACTGATGTGTTCTGTATTCGTAACATGTGTTTCTAGAGGGTTTTCTTTTTATAGACACTGTGGCACTTACAATTCTTGAATACTTGACTTTGAAAGTTAGTGTTAGGGCTGCTTAGTGCATTAAGCCACTGCCTGTGACATCATGACATAGGCTGGTTCAGATCCCGGCTGCTCCACTTCTGATCCAGCTCCCTGCTAACACACATGAGAATGCAGTGGAAAATGGCCCATGTAGGAGACCCAGATAGGTTTCTAGGCTCCTGGCTTCAGCCTGGCCCAGCCATGGCCATTGTGGTCATTTGGAGAGTAAACCAGCAGATGGAAGATTTCTTTTTCTTTATTTCTCTCCATATCTCTATATCTTTGCTTTTCAAATAAATAAATAAATAAGTCCTAAAAACAAAGTTACTGCTGTTAGATTTGCAATGTCTTTCAAAATCAGTAATGATATTTATAAAGTTCTTGTCTCAAAAAGACAGATCAAATAAATCTTCAAACCTTCCTACCAACCAAATATTCACTTGGAAAAAAACTGAATTTACACCTAGACCATACACTCTTCACAGAAGGTCATTCAAATGCATTATTGACCTAGATTTGGAATAAAACTATAAGTGTTCCAGAATATAGCAGGAGAATTTCTAGATACTCTTGTGTATTGTCACAATAAGAATAAAATAATACCCAAGACATAATACGTGAGAGAAGTAACTGACAAACTGGATTTTCTTACAATTAAAGCTATGTGATCTGTGAAAGACATCACTAGTGGAATGAGAAATTCAGCCACAGAACCAGGGGGAGATATTTGTAAAAGATATATTTCATAAAAGATTGTTATCCAAACTATAAAAAAAAAGCTATCAAAATTCAATAGAAAAATTAACAGACCCATTACAAATAGACCAAAGTTCTTTACAGACAGCTACCTCACATAAAAAGACATGCACATGGTAAATGAGCATATGGAAATATGTTGCACATCATTAAGGAAACAAAAACGGAAACAACTATGACACACCACACTATGTGCTTACCAAGGTGAACAAAGTCCACAACATAGATACTATTAGTTGCCGACAGGGATGTGGAGCAACAAGAACTCTCATTTATTTCAGTTGGGAGTTCAAAATGGTGTAGACACCTTGGAATACACCTGAACATTTCTTAGATAATTAAACATATGCTTACCATATGACCCAGCAATCACACTTCCTGATATGAACCTAAGGAAGCTAAACACTTGTGGCCTCACAAAAACCTGCCCATGGATGTTTTCTTGATTATAATTGTCAAAACTTTTTTTTTAAAAAAAGATTTTTATTTATTTATTTGAGAGGTAGAGCTATAGACAGAGAAAGGTCTTCCATCTGCTAGTTCACTCCCCAAATGGCTGCAATTGCCGGAGCTAGGTTGATCAAAAGCCAGTAGCCAGGAGCCTCTTCTAGGTCTTCCATGAAGGTGCAGGGGCCCATCCACTTTGGCCATCTTCTACCACTTTTCCAGGTCATAGACAGAAAACTGGATAGGAAGAGGAGCAGCCGGGACATGAACCAGCTCCCATATAGGATGCCAATGCTACAGGTAGAGGCTTAACCTACTACATTACAGCGCCAGCCCAGATTGCCAAAACTTTGAATGAACCTAGGTTTCCTTCTGTAAGTTAATGGAAAAATAAACTGGGTGAATCCACCAGTATGAAATACTATTCAGACATGAGCTATCAAGTTGTGAGGAAAGTTAACTGTATATGGCTCAGGGAAAGAAAGCCGATCTGCAAAGGATGTACTGTGTGACTTCATTTATATAACATTCTAAAAAACGTAACATTGTGGAAGCATTGAAAACTTGAGTGGTTGATTGGGGTTTGGTTGGAGGGAGGGATGAACAGGCAGGACAAAGAGCTATTTTAGGGCAGTGGCACTATTTCATGTGACACTGCCTTGAAGGATACATGTGATCATAGATTTCTCAACATGTGTAGGATGTGGGGCTGGCATTGTGGCATACAGGGTCCAGTTTGTGTCCTGGCTGCTTTGCTTCTGACCAAGCCACCTGCCAATGTGCCTGGCAAAGCAGCAGGAGATGGCCCAAGTGCTTGGACCTCCCATGGCTACCCACATGGGAGATCTGGATGGAGTTTCTGGCTCCTGGCTTCAGCCTGGTGTAGCTTTGGTAGTTGCAGCCATCTGTGGAGTGAAGTAGTGGATGGGATCTCTCTCTCTCTCTTTCTCTCTCTGTCTCCCTCCCCTCTCTCTCCCTCTCCTTCCCCTCTTCCTTTCTGTAACTCTAACTTTTAAATAAATAAATCTTTTCTTTTGAATGTAGACTGTAGGACACCAATAGTGAACTCAACATAAAGTATAGACTTTGGGTGAAAATTATGTACAACATAGACTTGTTGATTGGAACAAATGGTCCACTCTGGTGCTGGATGTTTGATAGTGGCAGAAGTTGTGCACATGTAAGAGCAAGAGATGTAAGATGATTCTGTAAAGTTTATGCTCAATTTTTCTGTGAAACTAAAACTGCTCTAAAAATTAATCCTATATAAAGCAAAAAAAGCAAAACCCAAGTGTGTGACATTGGCATTTAAGGAATTGAATTTACAAAAAAATAATGAAGCTGTAAAGCACTTGCATCTCCAGGTCTCAAAATGCATTTTAGACATGACCTTATGGCTGTTATGTCCTTGAACCTGTGCAGGTATTACATGGGAGTTATTACTAGCCATTGCCATAATTATCAAGGTAGAGTATAATGTTTAACTTCAATTTTTAAAATTTATTCAATTTTATTTTATTTGAAAGGTGGTAAAACAGAGAGACAGAAGACAGAGACAGAGACACACAGTGAGAGACAGGGAGAGACAGAGAGAGAGAGAGAGAGAGAGAGAGAGAGAGAGAGAGAGAGAAAGTGAAGTCTTCCATTTGCTGATTCCCTCCCAAATGCCTGCAAAAGCCAGGGCTGGGCCAGGCCAGAGCTAGGAACTAGAACCTTAGTTTGGGTCTCTCACATGGGTGATAGGGACCCAAGCACCTGAGCCATCATCTGATGCTCCCCAGGATGAACATTAGCAGGAAGCTGGATCAGAAGTGGAGGAGATGGGATGGAACCAGGCGCTATGGTATGGGATACAAGCATTTCAAGCTGTGACTTAAACACCCTTGACTTCATAGTATAGATGAGAACATGAATGAATTTCAGTTATATGGTAGGATGAATTCTTGATTTTATGTAGTGATGGGGAAAAGCGATAAAAGACATCTAAGAAATTGATCTGTTATCAGTAACATTCACTTTAGCCCCCATTCAACCTCCTGTTTTTTGATTTCTGTGATAATTTCTGTTCTTGATTCTGACCTTTTGAAAGTACTAGTCTACAATGACAAAAAACCTAGAAGGTGGGGAAATCAGTGAGTTTGGATTTCTCAAAATTGATCAATGGAAATTTAGCTGAAATTCACAGGGAAGTTCAGATTTACAGGCCCCCAAATTTAACTGCAATGAGTTGTGTGAAATGAGTCTTACTTCCAAATGTGGACGAAATCTAATTTTTTTATGATTTTACTGTTCAGTTTTTCACCTTAAAAACCATTCAATGTATTTTAATTACTGGTTTGTTTATTTGTTTTGGTTAGAAAACACATTAATCCTTTGACACAGCCATTCTCGTTAAGGTAATCTGTAACCTGCAATCTCTAACCATTTATATATTCCCATAGACTCTCAAATAGAATACAAATTCCACAACTAATATAAATGTCAGTTGGACAGATGACTAGGTAAATCCTTTCCACATGAGAAACAACAGAGCAAGTGTTAAATATATTTCAGTTAACTTAATGAATGAATGCCCTTGTGGAATTATGAATGGGTATTCCTAAGGTTCTCATATATAAACCTGAAAATCTTCATTTAACACAGGAAGTTTTTTTTTAAACTGTAAAGCTGAAAAAGTAATATTGTGTTTTTTTCTTCTAATGGTGAATTTTATGATGGTGAAATTTATATTAATAACGCTCCACATGCAACGTTCTCGGAACCATTCCATTTGTAATTCTGTAAAAACCCTTGTGCTGCAGAATGAAATGGCAACTGCTATAACCACAGTTCTCCTGAAGTACTGCAGGATGAATGGTCTTTTTCTAAGTGGCATTTCCATCACATGGATTGAATTTTGAACTTTTTTTTCAGTGACCAATCAGACATTATAAAATGGTTACGCTACCGACTTGGTATGTGTTCAATGTCAAGCCATGTTTTTCTATTGACAGCTTGAGAAGATTGTAAAACCATTAGAAATGTAAGCTTGTGGTTCAAAGGGACTGTCTGCAGTTAGGCTGCTTTTAATTTTCGCATTCTGTTTGGTGAACACCTGCCTTTCCTTGAATAATAAACCAAGGGGCAACTTGTTGGATTATGTCTGGAACCCAGGTAAAAAGAGAAAATATGAAATATTTCAATAAAGAGCTATGTATAGTTGACTTCACATACCCATATACATATCCACACGCAAGACTTTAAGTTTTTATTACTTATTGTTATTAATTAATTAATTAAGACAGTGGAACAATGTTTAAAGAAAGAATGACTTTCACTATTACACAGAGTGTTAGAGGTTCCAGTAGCAAAGGCTAATGCATCTATCATTATGATAGGTATTGCTAACTTTGTGGCCCTTCTAAAAGCTGATGTCATATCATCTATCTTTGTAAGCAGTTGGCTCTAGCACACAGAAAGCACTTGACTAACAGTTCTCACATAAGAACAAACACCTTTTTTGAAGCTCATTTTTTATCAACAAGCTGAAGACCCAAGGCTGTTAAGAGTAAAAAAAAATAAATAAATAAATAAATAAAAAATAACCAAAGGGAAAGAGGAGAAAGACACGTTTCAGAAACCACAGGTAAACATTTAGAGTATGTACAAGCAAATCGGGCCATACCTTGCAAAAATCAGATCTGTTACATAAAATACACAACTGACTTCTCAATGTTCATTATATAGCATAGAATCACCCTCAAAACATTGATGAATCTGTTATAGTAATTCCATCCCCATTCTATTGATTGTCTCAGGAGGAGGTAATTGTAAGCAAGTTGAAATCACAGAGAACATTTCTCTAGTTCCATGGAAAAGAGAAGCTACCTTTTTTCCAACAAGATGCATGGTAGAGGCTATGTTCCATGTTTCCATTCCATGAGAGGGACCAGGTTGAGGATAATTAGCTGAGGAAATCACAAAGATGCCAGCAGTTAGGAAAACCTGAGAAGTAGGGCAGGGACCCCAAAGGAGCAGACCCAGAACCCAACCCCTCTCTGAGTTCCAGGCTATCTGAGACTCAAAAATTCCTTCTTGTTAAATCTCATTGAGTTTGAGCTTCCTGCAGTGAATTCACCCAATCAATTCATCAGGCAAAGGATTTTTGTTTTGAAGATAGTAAGGAGGCCTGTGGCAGTTAGGAAGGGAATGTTTATAGAAGAAACAGCATTGTGCTACCTTGCAATTAGATCTTTATATAAGCTAGGCTTTGTGTGTAAACTTCACACATTTACAAAAAGCTGTAGCAGGACTTAACTTTTATCCTTCTGCTAATAATACATAGTTTGGATTTGATGAAGCCTAAAATTCTAACAGAAAAATGTGAAGTTATTTTACAAAAACTCAGATATGGAAGTGATTGCAAAGAGAAAAATGAAAGGATAAAAATATAGTTTGTATATGGAATTGATAAGACTGGGCAAATAGATTTTTATGGTAAAGATAGGTGGAAGGTTCTTGAATAAACTGTTTCTTATCAATATTTGCCTATACTTAAGTGAAAATAGATGAGCTTAATGTGACTCATTGGTTGGTTGGTCCAGTTTTTGTCAGGAACTTTACTTGGGCAGAAGAATTGCTATTAGAATAGTTATCCAAGTTTTCAAATTTCTCTGTGCATAAACTATATCAATAATGACAAATTGTTAAGTCAGAAGGTTTTTGTGACAAATAAAATACGTTTTATCGAAACATTGTTGGAATTCCAGTTTGGACAGCTCTTAAAAAGTTCCCATTGAAGAGGTAAAGTGAAACCCGGTATAGAATATCCTTATATTATGTTTTATAATGAAATTTTTATTTCAAAACATATAACATATTGCTTAGATTTTTCAGTGACCTCAGACCACTGGATTTCAATTTCTCATGAGATTTTCATTCATGGAGTAATTCTTCTTTCATAGGAATTTTCACGACTTCCAGTTAATGAGGTACAAATAGTATGCTTCATTGGCGCAATATTGCTTTTCCTTCACATATATTAGTTTCCATAACTTTATAGTCTATATAATTTATACAGTACATACCACACACAATTAAATATTTACTTTTATTTCATAGTAACCACACAATGGCCTCAGTATTTTTTCATCAATATTTTCTAGACAGAAATCTATTAATGTTACTAACATGTTTTTGAGATCCAGGCTAAGATCTTCTATTTCTCATTTTGAAGTTAATATTGGGGAGTAACAGAGCTAAAACATGTCTATTTTGAAGAGTGTGCCTAAAAGCAAATTTTGTTTAACATTTTTAAAATGTGTGCATCTCTGTGTCTTGAAGAGCTGCTAATCAGGGGATACACAAAATCACTAAAAGAACTTTGTTGGTTGGGCAGTGTTTGGCCCAGCAGCGAAGACACAACTTTAACATGCATATCCTATATCTGAGTGCCTGGTATGAGTTCTAGATTCACTTAAAACCCATGTTCCTGCTAATGTGCACCTTGGGAGACAGCTCATATACTTGGGCTCCTGCCAGCCACCTGGGAGACTTGAATTGAGTTCCTGACTCCTGGCTTTGGCCTGACCCAGCCCTGGCCTGTTATGAGCATTTGAGGAATGAATCAGCAGATAGAAGATCCCTCTGTGTCTGTCTGTCTCAATGAATCAGCGGATAGAAGATCTCTCCGTGTCTGTCTGTCTCAATGAATCAGCAGATAGAAGATCTCTCCGTGTCTGTCTGTCTCAATGAATCAGCAGATAGAAGATCTCTCCGTGTCTGTCTGTCTCAATGAATCAGCAGATAGAAGATCTCTCCGTGTCTGTCTCTGTTTCTCTGTCTCAGTGCCTTTCACTTAAATGAAAACATATAATTCAAAACCATTAAAAACACAACATTGAGCATATTCATTTTTTAATTAGTTTTATGTTAGAACCATATTTAAATAAACATATAATCAGTTTTCAACCAAGTGAAATATCTCAGTGTCCTATTGATAATGAGAAGATTTGCAAATGACAGTTATTGCATGCTTCGTGCTTGAAGGCAGCATGAGGTCCAACTGCATGGCTAACAATGATGAGCATTTACTTTCTGCAGGCTCTGTCCCCTCACATCTCAAAATCCTCACTCCAGCAATCCTTCAGGTATTAGACACATTTCCCAGGTGAGGACATTAGCTGCAAAGACAGGAAATAACTTGCCCAAGCTCCTGAAGCCAGAGTGTGGTAAAGCAAGGTGCAACGCTAATCCTTTTCTGTCTGCTCTATATCCCTATTCTCCTTGTACTGAATGATGGCTTCCTGCAGGCAGTTTTTGGGGATAAGACAGGCAAAATGGGAGTAATCAGGGGAAAACACTTTCTGAGTCCATATGAACAGTTATAAAGGCTGTGGGTGCTTGGGCAAAGTAGAAAACCAATAAAAGTCTTCACATGAACTGAGTGTACAGACTGGAGTTTGACAGTATTGGGCCTTAGTGTGAACCTGGCCTTGCAGAATGATGCAGACTTGGGCAAATTATGCATTGACATTTTATTGGTGAATTGATCAAGAGGTAACTCTTCCATAGGGAAAGATTTAAAACAAAAATAAATAGATGACCCCATAACATGTGACTTAAGTTCCCTGGAAAAAGTGGGTGAGTGTGGGCTTTCGCCATGAAGGATTAGAGAGCAGAAACAAGAAGGAGATAGAGAAATGCAAGGGAAGGAGTGTCTTCCTCTGCCTGCAGTCTGTGTCCCTCTGCTGAGGAGGGGCACACATCTATCGTTAAGAGAGGGAGACTCAGAAATCCCAATGACTTACTTGACAGCTTAAATTAGACTTGATTGTCCAGTGGAGGCAGGCACATTTGTTTTGATTTTCCATGAAAAGACTGCCTGTAAAGTTTAAGAAGAACTTTATTTCCATGGCTTAAAAAGTTGTGCTCAATTTATTACTGTTTTGTTTTCTTAGCATCCACACTTATAAAGTTAATTCTATAAGATTAAAAATGATGCTGTTTCTCTTTCCACTTTTGGCTTCTTTCACGTAACATAATGACGTCCAGTTTCATTGAAAATGATGAATTCATCCTTTCAATGACTGAGCAATATTCCATTGTGGGAATGTACCACATTTACTCCCTCCGTTAATCAGCTGATGGACATTTAGGTTATTTCCATTTCCTGGATATTGTGAACAGTGCTGGAATAATCACAAGGGTCTAAAAGATGGATGATATCATAGAAGCTAATTTTTTAAAACTTTTATTTAATAAATATAAATTTCAAAAGTACAATTTTTGCATTATAGTGGATTTTCCCCCCATAACCACCCTCCCACCCACAAACCATCCCATGTCCTACTCCCTCTCCCATCCCATTCTTCATTGAGATTCATTTTCAATTATCTTTATATACAGAAGATCAACTTAGTATATACTCAGTAAAGATTTCAACAGATTGCACCCACACAGACACACGAAGTATTAATTTTCTTTTTTTTTTCTTTTTTTTTTTTTTTGGTCAGGCAGACTGGATAGTGAGAGAGAGAGACAGAGAGAAAGGTCTTCCTTTTTGCCATTGGTTCACCCTCCAATGGCTACTGCGGCCGGTGCATCTCGCTGATCCGAAGCCAGGAGCCAGGTGCTTCTCCTGGTCTCCCATGCGGGTGCAGGGCCCAAGGACTTGGGGCATCCTCCACTGCCTTCCCGGGCCATATCAGAGAGCTGGCCTGGAAGAGGGGCAACTGGGATAGAATCCGGTGCCCCAACCAGGACTAGAACCCGGTGTGCTGGCGCCACAATGTGGAGGATTAGCCTGTTAAGCCACAGCGCCAGCCAGACACACGAAGTATTAAAGTTCTGTTTGAATACTAGTTTTACCGGTAATTTCCATAGTACAACACATTAAGGACAGGGATCCTACATGGAGAATAAGTGCACAGTGACTCCCATTTTTGATTTAACAATTGACACTCTTATTTATGATGTCAGTAATCACTGGAGGCTCTTGTCATGAGCTGCCAAGGATATGAAATCCTCTTGAGTTCACAAACTCTGACCTTATTTAGACAAGGCCATAATCAAAGTGGAAGTTCTCTCCTCCCTTCAGAGAAAGGTACCTCCTTCTTTGATGGCCTGTTCTTTACACTGGGATCTCACTCACAGAGATCTTTCATTTAGGTCATTTTTGGCCATAGTATCTTGGCTTTCCAGGCCTGAGAAACTCTCATGGGCTTTTTAGCCAGATCCGATTGCCTTAAGGGCTGATTCTGAGGCCAGAGTGCTGTTTAGCGCATTTGCCATTCTGTAAGTCTGTTTTGTATCCTGAGAAGCTAAAATTATGATTGTGGTTAGCAGAGATTAAGTAGGAAAGTAGAGAGTAATTGATTGGGAGAGATTGATTAATGAGTGCTAGATTGTATCTAGATAGGAGTAAGAAGTTGTTGGATTTGATTGACAGTAGGGTGAAGATAGTTAATGTTAATTTACTGTATGTTTCTGTCAATAAAAAAAAACCTAAGATAGGATTTTTTGGATGTTTTCACTACAAACAGATGTTAAGCGCTTGAAAGGATAAATATATTTATACTGATTGATTGAATATTATACCGTTAACAAAATATAACATATTAGCTCATAAATACATGTAATTTTTGTATCTCTGTTAAATTTTTTCAAATAAAAGGATTTTAAAATTATATTCTTTCAGGGAGATTCGAAGGCAACAGCTTTAGAAGACGGGAAAAATGGCAGAAAAAAAGAGAAGGAAATGCATTCACAGGGAACAGTGTGAAGAAATCTCCAGTGGAAATTGTACATAAGGAAGAGGAATCCTGTGGATCAATGTGGAAGGTAAAGACGTGCAGGAATGGGCTCAGAAGAAACACGGCACCCTTGCAGCTGAGATACACATGCTTTGGAGACTGATGTGAGAGCCCACAGCAGATCATATTGCCAGAGGGAGGGTGAACCATTTGTCATGCTAGGGGTGACCTTGAGATGTCTCTGAAGTCACTTATCCCTGCAACTTCCCAGGGGCTCTCCAAGAATGGCCAGACCACCTGCTCAAGCTGGGGCACATGCAGCCCTGATTTTGTGCCAGGATGAGGGAGAACAGCAAAAGGGCTGTGATCTGTATGGAGAGCATCTATTTTACCTTCAGATTTGAAAGACAGGGTTTTAAAATAAGAACCCTCTCCCATCCCCTCTCCCCATATGGCTCAGCTGCTGGGACCTCTGGCACCAGCAGGTGCACACTGCTCTTGGGGCAAGGGTGGAAGGGCCAGCCACAGGATGGATGGACACAGGGGCTGCACTGGCACTAGAGCTACTCTCCTTTTGCAGCTTTCTAGGGAGTGGAGAGGGAAGCACGGGGGTGGCAACGGCAGGATCCAGCTCTGGCATGGACTTCGGCTCCAACTCTGACTCAGACTCAGGCTTGGGCATTGACTCTCTGAGGCACAGAGATGACAGGGAGTACCATGTGAGAAGGGCAGGTGCACTCGGGATTTGTCAAGGCTGCATGTGCAAGGGAGCCCCACACAATGGCGAGGCTGTGCAACAAGGCTGTGACCAGAAGCTCCCTCTGCCCACAGGGCTGCACCTGCTCCAGGCTCTGTGAGTCCAGCTGAAGGGACATCCGGCTGGATCCCCCAAGGCCGCATGGCACCGAGGCTCCAGTGTCTGGCAGAAGACCCAGGCCTGCCAAGTACTCCTAGGCCTCTAGGTCATCGGGAACCCCCAGGGGCTGCACCACGGTCACCTCCTCACCCTCAGCTCCTTCTTCTAAGGGGTCAAACCACCAGTGTTGTCGAGAAATTTCTCTGTAGGCCTGCCACACAGGTCTAAGCTGAGCAGTGAGCTCAGGAGCTCCTCCAGGGCCAGGCTGGCCGCACAAGGGAGCTTGTAGCTCCACCTCTGGATACAGTCCTGCAGCTCCACCAAGTTCTTCCACTGAAGGGCATGGCCTCTGCCAAGAAAGAAGAGGATGACACCAAAACTATATATTCAGCTGCAAATGCTTCATAGGTCTTCTGCTGGTTGACCTCAAAGGCGCTGTACTTTGGATTCCCAAGGAAGACCTGCACCAAGCATGCCCTCAGGCAGCTGGCAACTGAGCCCAAAGTCCGCCAGCTTTACATTGAGCTATGATTCCAGCAGCAGGTTCCCCAGCCTGAGGTCCCTGTGGGCTACCCGCTGTGCATGGCAGTGGCCCATAGCTGCCAGGACTTGGTCAAACATGACCATAGCCTTAAGCTCCTGCAGGCCGCTCTGCCTTTCACGTACTGATAGAGGCCACAGCCATCTACCAGCTCCATCACCAGGCAGTGGTAATGGCCGATGTGACCCACCTCCAGCAGCTCCACGATGTTCAGGTGCCTCAGGAGCTGCATGATGCTGGCCTCTCGCATCACTCGCCTGGTGCCAAAGGGATTGCTGGCATGTAAATGGAATAGCTTCACAGCCACCTGCCACTGACTGGAAGTCTGGTGGGCCAGCACCACCATGCTGAAGCTGCCCCGGCCCAGGGCCGACAGCAACTGGAGCTCAAGATGAGAGCTGGCGACGGCAGCCAGACCCTCACGGCCTTCCAGGCTGGTGTCCCTAACTACACTCTCTGCACTACTCTGTCCAATATTCCTGTCCATATACACTAACTAAGGAGCTACCCTACTACAATAACTAACAAAAGAAAGGGACAACAAGGGGACTACCTGCTGATCTGATTAAGGTGCCACACTTGCTACACTAACTACCCTAATGACACACGGTGGCACGACTAAGTCCTATCTAACCAAAACAGAAAACAAAAACCTGAAAAACTCCAAAAAAACCCGCAAACACTAAATAACTACACTAACACTAAGAAATCTAGCAGCGCTGTCTAGCTACAGATGCGGGAAGCCAAAAATGAAAAAAAAAAAAAAAAACTGCAAAGAAAGACAAAATGGGCCAAACAATAAATAGATGGAAAAAATACAAAGTGGGGGAAAGAATAAACAAAATAGAACAAGAAATAAAATAGCACACCAACACCAACAAGCACAAATGCTAGAATGATGGGTCCAAGTCATGCAGGTCACTAAAATAGCTTCAGGGTAAGGTGCACAAAAACCTGGGCCAGGGAGCTGCGTATATAGATGTGTGGAATTCAGTCACCATAGGGCTCCTGATGAGGTCAGAGCAAGAAAGGGACCAATGGCAGTTCTGCAGGGTCGGGCATGAATTTGTATTTCATTAGAGCTGGTCCTTATGAAGTCAGAGCAGGTGAACACTTGGCCACTTTTTGCTCTTTTCCCGGGCAATGAGCAAAGAATGGATCAGAAGGGAAGCAGCCAGGACACGAATGGGTGCCAGATGGGGTGCCAGTGTCTCAGGGGGTGGCTTTCCATGTCATCCCACGAGGCTGGCCCCATCCTGAGTCACTGCCACATTGTCTAGGATAGGAATTAGCACAGTGGTGATCTACCCCAGCCCCTGGTATTGTACAAGCATCACAAATGCAGTACATAAATGCTGTTGCAGATTGACTAGTTCCTTTAAAATGTGAGGGGAGTGGCCAGCGTCAGGACACAGTAGATTAAGTTGCTGCCTATGACACCAACATCGGATGGTGTGGTATAGGTCCCAGCTGCTGTGTTTCTGATCCGACTTCCTGATGGAGCTCCTGGCTCCTGGCTTGAGCCTGGCCTAACAGAAGCTGTTGCAGCCATTTTTGGGGTGAACCTGCGGATCTCCCTCTCTCCCTGACTCTCCCCTTCTCTACTGCTCTGCCTTTGAAGAAAATGATTTTAAAAAATCATTAAAATATTTTAGGATTGGGTGAAGGAGAAGGAGCATTGTGCATACTCAGTTAAGCTGCTTTCTGGAGTGCCGACATCCCCAGTGGGCACCACCAGTTCCTGAGCAGGATGCTCTACTGCTGACCCAGCTCCCTACTGATGGCCTGGGAAAAGCTGCAAAAGATGTTCCATATTCTGGGGGCCCTGCCACCGAAATGGGAGACCTCAATGAAGCTCCTGGCTCCTGACTTTAGCCTGTCCTAGCCTTGGTACTGTGACCTTATGGGAGTGAAGGAGCTGATGAAATCCCCCCCCCCCTTTTTCTCTGGCACTCTCTCTCTTTGTCCTCTCTCTCTAACACAGCCATTCAAATCTCTAAATATATGTAATAGGAAACATATTTCCACCAATTTTGACTGCCTCAGGAATATTGTAACAAAATGTCTCCCCATTTACTTCCCAAGAAGTATTTTCAAACTATTCTTCATACCTATTGGTGGATTATAAAATAGATGCAAATTAAAATTTACTGATGAACACTATTTTCAGATTTTTTTTCTTTGACAGAACCAAAAATAATGTCACAGTTGCAAAAGAATGGATTAATGAATTGTGAGGGTTTCTTGGCAAGAATTTTGAAGGGAATCTGAAATATAAGATCTCTGTAAGTGATACCTGAAATACATCTACTCATGTTTTCAGGCAGTGCATATGTAAACATTCAAAAACAGAAAAGCACAGTCTCTAAGGAGGATTCCGATAGAGTTCATTAGTTTTAAGTAAGATGCAAGAGGTGCAGGTGACTGGGGCAGAGGTTAGGAGGCACACATGCCCTCCCAGTTGCCTGGGTTCCCATTTCAGCACTGCATTCAATGTCACATTTCTACACAAATGCACGCTGAGAGTCAGCACGTGAACACCCAAGTCCTTGGGTCCCTGACACCCAACATGGGAGACCCAGAAGCAGTTCCAGATTCTGGATTCAATACCCCAGCCTGCTGGTTTCCCAGGAAGGAAAGAGCACATGCAAAGGCCCAGAGGTGGCCCACGATCTGTGTCTAACAAGGCCTTCCAATGTGTGCAGAGGGAAAGGCGGGCAGGGGTCAGGTGAGGAAAGGTCCCCAATGTGAGGGGAGGACCTGTGTCCTGCCCTGAACAGGACAGAGCCTGGCATGGGTTTGAAAAACAGCAGTGCTGGGAGTCCACACTTTGTGTGCAACAGGGCATTAAGAAAATCCACACCAGGGAGCAGACGGGGGCACCAAGACTGCCAACACATCCCTGACTGCTTCTTGTTCCCCAGCCCTGCCCCCGGGGAGAAAGACAGTCTCACCAGGATGGGGAGGACCCAGGTCTCTACCTAGCCATGACCATTGTAGTTCACCCCAAAGGAAAGGCTTTCCCAAAGAAAGCCCCTGAGGCACGTCCTCAACCACACATTCACTGTCTCTCATGGAAATACAGGTGACTGGGGCCATGGAACTTGACATAGAAAAGGTATGTACCCGCTAGCACCTTGGGTCTGCTATGTTTCACCATCCATCTCCCTCTGGTGCCCAGGGTCCAGGGAACCTGAGTGGTAAGTGGCAAAGCCTCACAGGAGTGCTCAAAGTCACAGTTGGGGAGGGGAACACGTCTTGGGGAAACAGCCCAAATACTGCTCATGACCAGTTAGGGAATGCAGAAGCAAGGTCAGGAGTACCAAGCCCCTTGGGGGCCCCACCTAGCCCACCTCTGTGACCCCCCGCAGGGTCTTCTTCTAGTGATTTTGTCACTGTGTTGTGGACTTGGGGCAGGTGCACACTGCCAGCAGGATCTGTGTTCTCATTGCACCTCTGAAAACAGTAGCCAGGTCACGTATGTGCTGGGAGCTCACACATTCTGTCTGCACGTCTGCCCTGCACACAGCTTACAGCCTTCTCCATCAGGATCACCATGAACCACTTGTCCCTCCTGGAGCTGACCTTGAGATTTCTCTAGAGTCACTTGTCCCTGAAACTTCCCCGAGGCCTCCAAGAAGGGCCTGACTCCCTGCATAAGCTGGAGCACAGTGCAGCACCAATCCTACCCAGGGAGGAGGCAGAAGAGCCACAGGGCTGTGATCCATCTTATCGGAGCACTTATGCTACCTTCAGATGTGACAGAAATGATCATTAAGAACAAACTCGCATCTCCTTGAAACATGAAGTTAAGACATGTAATGTGGGTGTGGAGGGCGCCGAGTCCACAGCTTCCCCTGGTGGTGCCCAAGAGGCCCTGTCCTCTATAAACAGCCCCCAACTCTATTTCAGTTCCCTACTGTTTGCAAAGTCAGCTATGGATGTCCAGGAAGGGGCCAGGTGAACCGATGTCCTGAACACTTTCAGAAAACTACTACATGGCAGCCTCTGTTTTCTGAGGACTCAGGCCACAGTAGGAATTCCTGCCCAGCTCCCACCTGCAGCTGCCCGAGTCCACACCTGGCCAATCCCATACACTGTGATGTCAGAGTCCTTGGCCTTCAGGGTGGGGTCCTATTCTGCATTGGCAATGCCGGTGGACATTGGGTATGGACACTCTCAGCTCTGCCTCCATGCACATCACTAATGACTAGGACCTCGCTGCTGTGTCACAGATCCATGGACAATCCTTCCTATGTAGCAACAACTGTGCATGTTTGAGCCTCTCACTCTCCCTCTACCCTGTCCCCCTCCACAAGCCTCACCACGCTCACCTCCCTCACCTCCACCTCCCAAACGAAAACTCCCACAACCCAGACCCTCCCTGCTACTCCCACCACCCACACCCAATCCCCCACCCACCAATAACCACCATCCACCTCCCCTCCAGCCAGCTTCTGGGAGCCATCCCTCTCATCTCAGGCCCAGGAGGTCAGCCTGTGTGTCAGCCCCAGAGACACAAGAGGGGACCGTACTTGTCCGGGGGAAATCCATCTGGTAGTCAACTCCATCCAACCATGCCAAGGTGCACACAGGGACCCAAACACCACACACGACAGTTCCATGGATAAAGTTAAAATTTTTATTGGTGAGAAGCACAGAAAAGTCTCAAGCAAATGCGAGCCCTCAGGCAGCTCAGCTTGCACACTGAGGCAGGCTACCGGGGGGCCACCTTGCGGCTGCGGGGGCCAGGGCCGCGGGCTGGGGCCGGCAGGCAGCAGGCACGCAGGAGGAATCTGAGGATGCTCCTGCCAATCCTCCTGCCCAGCCCCTGCCGGCCCTTGCTCGGGACAGAGGCCGATGCTGAGGGCCCAGGCTCCTGAGGCTCAGCTGCTGGGACCTCTGGCACCACCAGGTGCGGACTGCTCCTGGGGCTGGGGGTGGAGGGGGCGGCCAGGGGGACGGGCTCGGGGGCTGGGCTGGCACCAGGGCTCCTCTCCTGCAGCTGTCCAGGGAGGGGAGAGGCCAGCACGGGGGCGGACACTGCAGGATCCGGCTCAGGCTGGGGTGGCGACTCCGACTCCGGCTGCGACACAGACTCCGGCTGGGACCGGGACTCCAGCTCTGCCTCGGAATCCGACTCTGCCTCGGACTTGCACTCAGGCTCTGGCGTGGGCTCCCTGTGTCCCTGAGGTGACAGGGGAAGGCAGGTGAGAAGGACAGGTGCACGCTGGACCTCCCTCTTGCCCCCAGACCCGGGGAGACCATGAACAGACCCGCGTTCTGACACCGGGGCTCTCTCTACCTGCTCCAGGCGCTGCGAGTCCAGCTGCAGGGACATCCGGCTGGATCCTCCAGGACCAGATGGCTCCGAGGCTCCAGCGTCCGGAAGCAGACCCAGGCCCGCCAGGTAATCCTGGGCGTCTGGGTCCTCGGGAACCCCCAGGGGCTGCACCACGGTCACCTCCTCGCCCTCGGCTCCCTTCAACCACCATTGCTGGTGAAGGATTTCCGCTGTTCGCCTGTCGCAGGGGTCCGGGCTGAGGAGTGAGCTCAGGTGCTCCTCCAGGGCTGGGCTGGCCACACACGGGAGCTCGTAGCTCCCCCTCTGGATGCTGTCCCGCAGCTCCGCCAAGTCCTTCCCGCTGAAGGGCATGGCCCCCGCCAGCATGGCAAAGAGGATGACCCCCAGGCTCCACATATCCGAGGCAAAGGCGTTGTAGGGCTCCGGCTGGAACACCTCCCGGGCGCTGTACTCCGGGGTCCCGCGGAAGCCCTGCACCAGCTCGCCCTCGGGCAGATGGCTGCTGAGCCCAAAGTCCGCCAGCTTGATGTTGTGCTGAGAGTCCAGCAGCAGGTTCCCCAGCTTGAGGTCCCTGTGCGCCACCCGCTGCGCGTGGCAGTGGCCCACGGCCGCCAGGACTTGGTCAAACATGACCGCGACCTCGGGTTCTGGCAGGCCGCCCCGGCTCATCACGTGCTGGTACAGGTCGTCCCCGTCCACCAGCTCCATCACCAGGCAGTGGTAATGGCCGACGCGACCCACCTCCAGCAGCTCCACGATATTCGGGTGCCTCAGGAGCTGCATGATGCTGGCCTCTTGCGTCACTCGCCTGCTGCCGAAGGGGTCGCCGGCGTGTAAATGGAAGAGCTTCACAGCCACCTGCCGCTGGCTGGAAGCCTGGCGGGCCAGCACCACCATGCCGAAGCTGCCCCGGCCCAGGGCCGACAGCAACTGGAGCTCAAGATGAGAGCTGGCCACGGCAGCCAGACCCTCACGGCCTTCCAGGCTGGTGTCCCTAACTACACTCTCTGCTCTGCTCTGGCTACTGTTCCTGTCCATGTACACTACCTAAGGAGCTACCCTAACTACAATAACTAACAAAAGAAAGGGACAACAAGGGGACTACCTGCTGATCTGACTACGGTGCCACACTACCTATACTAACTACACTAATCAAACACACAGTGGCAAGACTAAGCCCTATCTAACCAAAACAGAAAACAAAAACCAGAAAAACTCCAAAACAACAAACACTAAATAGCTACACTAACACTCAGAGATCTAGCCGCGCTGCCTAGCTAAAGAAGGGGGAAGCCAAAAACGAAAAAAACTGCAAAAAAAGACACAATGGGCCAAAAAAGAAATAGGAGGAAAAAAACAAACTAAATCCAAATGGGAGAAAGAAAAAACCAAATAGAACAAGAAACAAACAAACAAAACAGCACACCACCAACAACCAGCTCAAGCGCACGCAAAGATGGGTCCAAGTCACACAGGTCACCGAAATAGCTCCCTGGCAAAGCGGACAAAAACCTGGGCCGCGCAGCCGCTTATATAGGCGTGTGGAATTCTGTCATCACAGGGCTCCTTATGAAGTCAGAGCGAGAAATGGGCCAATGGCAGTCCAGCAGGGACTTGCACGAATTTCCATTTCATCACAGTTGGTCCTTATGAAGTCAGAGACGGGCGGGGACCAATCACAGCCACAGCTAATCCTCGGGGGTTTTCTCTACCAGCTTTCTCTTAATACCAAAGACCCCAAGAGCTTCTGGCTTAGATTGGCGATACAGACTGATGTTTATAATTTGAACTTTAAACACATAGGATGCACCTATAGCCTTTTCATTTCTCCTTAAGAAGTGATAATAACTGATGGGTCTTTAAGTCCCCTGATCGTCTACACTCCAGAGACACTTCCCATTGCCTTTAACCCTGAGTGATAGGTCTCAGAATGATGTTAGAACTTCTCTGGCATCATGATGACCTTGACCAAGTGTTCCGTTGCCCCTGACTCCACCAGGCACATTCTTCACATCGACAGAACCGAGAGGAAAGCATCTCTCATCATTCTCTCCCCAAATGCATCCAATCCTCTGCAAGCTTAAGAATAGCCATAGCTGGTAGAGTTGGCAGTCGAAGTTCAAAGTCCTGAGAACCAGGGGTATATCACTTTGTAGGTTTTTGTCTGTGTGCAAAAGCTGAGTTGCAGGGGCAGGAGAAGGAGGACATCCTGGGAAAAACAGAAAGCATACTTGCCCTTTGTCTTTTTGTTGCATTCATATGGCCAGTGTCCTCTTTCAGGGAGTGTCTGAATACAATGCAGAACTTCTGCAAACCAGGCCCAAGACATCTCCTCCTCAGTCTGTTGATCACAGAAAACTTCTCAGGTGGCCACATGCAGAATCTGGAGCAGGGAAGTGAGAGTGGCAGCAGTGGGGTCCAGGAGCATTTGGGCCAGTTCTTCCTGTAACTTGCTTGAGCCTCCAGGGTCTGCTAAGAGTGGATCAGGAGTATTCAGCTTGATGAGAGCATGTTGCTGTGCACACCCAGTGGCTTGCTATGTCAGATGACACTCAGTTCATGATCGGCCTTTGAGACAGAGCAGCAAGTGGACAGCCAACTTTTCTATCTACAGAAACTTAAATCTCTCCTTTGATCACTGCATTCTTTCCAAAAACCTTTTAGCTTTCTTCATCATTTTATAATGAAAAATATATGTCGAGTGGACAGCATGGATCAAGGTATTCCTAGTATGTGAGAAAACTTGTATTTGTGCATGGCTTCTTTGGCAGGAATTATTTTTTATATTGAAAAGGTTTATTTATTTATTTATTTATTTGAAAGGCAGAGTTAGAGAGAGAGAGAGAGAGAGGTCTTCCATCTGCTGTTTCACACCCCAAATGGTTGCAACAGCCAGAGCTGGGTCTGTATGAAGCCAGGAGCTTAATCTGGGTCTCCAATGGGGGTGCAGAGGCCCAGGGACTTCGGCCATCTTCCGCAGCTTTCCCCAGGCACATTAGCAGAGAGCTGGATCAGAAGTGGAGCATCTGGGACTCAAACTGGCACCCATATGGGATGATGCAACTGCAGGCAGTGGCTTTATCTATTACACCACAGTGCCAGCCCCTTAAATTCTTTTTTAAAGTATAAGAATGGTGATGCTTTAGTTCACAATGGGAATTTGAGATAATATAATAATTTGTAGTCAGCAGAAAGTATTCACTACTTCCTTTCCTTAAATGTAACTTATAGTGGTGCTTTAGTAACACACACATACACATAAGCAGACTTTTAGGAAAAGTACTTCTAGTTAATCTTGATAATATAAAATAAAAGAATAATCTTTTAAAAGGCTAACAGGACAGTGAAATATTGATTGTTCACAAAGACTTGCTGATATAGGTGAGGGAATTCCATTTTTCTCAGTACCTAGATTAGTTCTTTCAAGCTTTAAACATATATTAGGGCCAACGCCGCAGCTCACTAGGCTAATCCTCCGCCTTGCGGCGCCGGCACACCGGGTTCTAGTCCCGGTCGGGGCACCGATCCTGTCCCGGTTGCCCCTCTTCCAGGCCAGCTCTCTGCTGTGGCCAGGGAGTGCAGTGGAGGATGGCCCAAGTCCTTGGGCCCTGCACCCCATGGGAGACCAGGATAAGCACCTGGCTCCTGCCATCGGATCAGCGTGGTGCGCCGGCCGCAGCGCGCCTACCACGGCAGCCATTGGAGGGTGAACCAACGGCAAAAGGAAGACCTTTCTCTCTGTCTCTCACTGTCCACTCTGCCTGTCAAAAAAAAAAAAAAAAACCACAAAAAATATATATTAGGTGAGGTAAAACCATTAACAACTAAATTAATTGTGTAATTGAACCTGATATTAAACACAAACTACGCTTTTTTAACTTTTCTCAAACTAGGAAACATAAATGTTAAAATTAGCATTTTGAAAATTGTTGAATTTATTTATTATTTGAAAGCAAAGGAGAGGGGGAAGAGAGGGAATGGGAGAGAGAGAATGGATAAAGAAAGAAGAGTGATCTTTCATCTGCTAGTTGATTCGCTCCTTAAAGACCTGCAACAACTGGGGCAGGGCCAGGCTGAAGGCAGGAGTTGGTTACTGCATCTGAGTCTCCCATGTGGGTGGCAGGGACTCAGGTACTTGAGCCATCACCTGTTGCCTTCTAGGGCTCACATTGACAGGAAGCTGGAGTTGGAAGTAGAGCCAGGAGTCCAGTATGGGATGGGGGCATCTTAACCTGCATCTGGAGGGCTGCACCAAATGACCACCCGCAATGAGAATCTTTAAAAAAAAAAAAAGTGTAAGCAATAATAGTAATGGAGTAAAACACGCTCAGTTGGGGGCATTTGTAGCAATGGGAATTAAAAGCTCATTACTTGCACTTTTGTTATTCCCAGATAACACTCCTTACACTTAATATAGCACAAGCCACTCTTCTGTGCTTGTATAAATTATCCCCTGTACCTGAGCTGGGCTATGGTGGCAATATTAAGCAACATTGCAGTTGTCATGGGGCTCTGATCACATTACCATCTTCAGCAAAGGCAGCACCAGAGGAAGAGTTGTGCTGTTTTGCTTATCAGGTGTGAGCTGGCTGGGAGCCACTCAGGTAGGATTTGGGATGAAAGTCACAAGGAATGGGGCCGTTGCTGTGGGGTAGTGGGTAAAGCCTCTGCCTGTGATGCCAGCATCCCATATGGGTGCTGGTTTGTGTCCTGGCTACTCCACTTCCAATCCAGCTCCCTGATAATGCTCTTGGGAAAGCCGTGTAAAGTGGTCCAAGTGCTAAGGCCCCTGTACCCATGTGGGCAACCTGAAGGAAGCTCCTGGCTTCTGGCTTTGGCTTGGCCCAGCCTTAGCTCTTGCAGTCATTTGGGGAGTGAACCAAAACATTGAAGATCTCTTTCTCTCTCTCTCTCTCTCTCTCTCTCTCTCTCTCTCTCTCTCTCTTTCTCCCTCTCTCTCTCTCACTATGCCTTTTAAATAAAAAAAAATATGTTTTAAAAACAAAGTCATGATGAGTAAAACAAATTGGTGAAATTATTTTTTCCATCTGTATATCTGAGGATAAAGATGTATATTGAGTCTATTTTGCCAAAGAAATCCTTAAAATAACTTTGTCATCAAAATAGAACCTTGTACACTTGCTTAGGAAGACACAGAATTGTGCTACCATTTATGTTAGTTATACATGTAGGTTTTTGTGATTTACTATACTCATATTAATGAATATAATTTTTAAAAATATTTCTCCCTTTCCAGCTAAACAATGATATGTACCTAAGAATGCAAGAGAACTTTTTTCAGATTCTTAATGAAAGTTTAAAACTGATAGCAGTGAAATAATAGCAAATATCTATACTGTTTTGAAATATACCAGGTTTGTTGTTTCTATGAGGTTTAAATTTTGTCACTTTGTTTAAAAAGTTACTATTAATTTAATTTGGGATTTTATAGGTCATTCATAAGTTGTCAATAATCTCTGAACCCTTCTTTTAAACAGAGAATTGAATTAGATGAGTTTGTACTTCCTTCCATTGGACTTTAGATTTGTTTTAATTTTACATTTCAGTGAAATGCCAGGACAGTTTAGTTCTCATTATGCCAAAGGCATTTTAATATTAAAATACCAATATGCCAGAGAGACAGAGAAGAATTAGGAGAAGTAGGGGTGGTCAGAAGTGCAGACAAAAAGATAAAAGAATAGGTGAGAGGGAGAGAGAGAAAGAAAGAGGGAGGGGGAGAGAGAGAGAGAGAGAGAGAGAGAATATTTCTTTTTTTAAGATTTGTTTTTCGTTATTTGAAAGAAATAGTTACAGAGAGAGGCAGAGACAGAGAGAGAGGTATTGCATCCGCTGGTTCACTCCCCAAATGGCCACGTGGTTGGAGCTGCATCAATCCAAAGGCAAGAACCAGGAGCTTTTTCCAGGTCTCCACGTGGGCACAGGGGCTCAAGGACTTGAGCCATCTTCTGATGCTTTCCCAGGCAATAGCAGAGAGCTGGATCATATAGATCATATGGACTCAGCCCATATGGGACTGCAGGCAGGGACATTAACCCAGAATATTTTTTTACTACTGATAAAAAACTGTTTCTTCATGCAATATATTCAGTAACAATGAAAGGAAATTTCTTTGGTTATGTGTTAGGTATTTGAATGTGCTTATTTTTGCATTATATTTGTTAAATATTATGTATTTTGCCCAAAATCAACTTGGGACGAAAGGGCACATTCTAAGTTCTGTCTGAAGTTTTATGGAAAATCTCAGGAGTCAGCAGCCCTGTGAAGTTGTGCATCCATGCTGCAGCTGCTCATGCCTTGTAGACAACAGAAGGTGTCTTGTAACTGTCTGAACTTTCCCTTGTCAGATCTTAATACAAGAACACCTTCTACTGTTCTGACCCCCACTAAAGATTCAACCCTGCCACTGGGAAAAAAAAAAGCCTCTCGCCCAATCTCTACTTTCACACGTGGGAGAAGAATTGGTTTCAAATTTACCATAACTCAAACCATCAAGGATTATATTTGTCTAAGATAACACCTTGGTTTATACTCCAGACAGCACCATGCAGCCGGTGTCAACTCTTGGTCTTAGGTGTAATGCACTCCATATGCCTCTCAGTACTGCACAAGCAGACAATTGAATCTTTCACATTTGAGTTGGCTTACATGAACTGCAAAATGAAGATAGAATAATAACATAGTTTTGGAAGAATGAGTGTTATGTAGACAGAGGAGCAATAGTTTCCAGGATAAAGATGCAGCAAAGATAATCAATGTATTTAGAAGAGCTGATAGCCAATCCATAGCCATGTGACAACTATGTCCACATATATGTGTGTGTGTGTGTGTATGTATAATGGACATTGTTAGCATCTGAAAAGCTTATTCAAACCATTTCATTGTTTATAGATAAAAGGGTTATTTTCCTGATGCTGAAGTACAAGAATATATGTTCATTATAAATCATAATATAATTATAGGTATAATATAATTATATTAATTATAAAAAATTTTGAAACATTTTAGGATATAATACATAAATATTCACTAATCCCATCAACCAGAGATGGGATTAAATTGTTGTTCTTTTGAGTATATCTTTGATATCAGATATCTATTTAAATCACATATAAATAAAAAACCACATAAAATGTGAGTGTACTTCAATTATTTTATATGTGTGCTTCTAACCTACCCTTAGTTTTATATCATGACTAGCTTTTCATATTCTTCCTTATTTTAGAATCTGATTTTTAGTACTTGCAGTGCATTTATAATGATTTACCTTAATGCGTTTAATCAGTTTTTACTGTTTGACACATATTAATATGATAATACTTCAGAGACACAGAGAATTATTTCTATATGTCTGATCATTTAAATTTTTTTTGACAGGCAGAGTTAGTGAGAGAGAGAGACAGAGAGAAAGGTCTTCCTTTTCCATTGATTCACCCCCCCAAATGGTCGCTGCAGCTGGCCCACTGCGCGGATCCGAAGCCAGGAGCCAGGTGCTTCCTCCTGGTCTCCCATGTGGGTGCAGGGCCCAAGCATTTGGACCATCCTCCACTGCCTTCCCGGGCCATAGCAGAGAGCTGACCTGGAAGAAGAGCAACCGGGACTAGAACCCGGGGTGCTGGTGCCGCAGGCAGAGGATTAGCCTAGTGAGCTGGGGTGCTGGCCTGATCATTTAAAGTTAATATATTTGATTCACCTGGAATTAGTAGAATTTGATGTGCAGCTAATTCCTCTTGGAGATGCGCTTTGCATATCATCTCACTAGTAGTGAATGTGATTTATGATTTTCCTAAACCTCTGCTACTACTGCCTACTGTGGTTCGACTTTGTCAGCTTAGTAACTGGTAAGCCCTACCCCTTTGACTTGTTATACTACTTGCGAGTGAGGCTACAGTAGTTTTCTGCTGTCCATTGTTTATATTTCTTCACTGAAATAAGGGATTCCTGTCCTTCATCTCCTTTTCCACTAGTCAATCTGATTTTCTGGCATTGGATATCATGGGATTCAGTTTGCTTAGACCTGTTGAGTAATATTTTATTGTTCTGACTTTATAGAGCTGTTCTTCACATAGACTTTGAAAAACTATTTACTTATTTCCATGGGGTAGAGAGAGAGAGAGAGAGAGAGAGAGAGAGAGAGAAGCATTCTAACCCATGGGTTCATTCCCCAGATTCTAAACCAGGAGTCAAGAACCCAATCCAGATCTCCCACGTAAGTGGCAGGTATCCAACCACTTCAGTTAGCCTAACTGCCTCCCATGGTCTGTGTTGGCAGGAAGCTGGAATCAGGAGCCAGAGCTGGGAATCAAGCCCACGTAATCAGGTGCAGGATGTGGGCTTCTTCTTCTTCTTCTTTTTTTTTTTTTTTTTTTTTTTTTTGACAGGCAGAGTAGACAGTAAGAGAGAGAGACAGAGAGAAAGGTCTTCCTTTTCCGTTGGTTCACCCAACAATGGCTGTTCCGGTGGCTCACTGCAGCCGGCACACCATGTCGATCCGAAGCCAGGAGCCAGGTGCTTCTCCTGGTCTCCCATGCGGGTGCAGGGCCCAAGCACTTGGGCCATCCTCCACTGCGCTCCTGGGCCACAGCAGAGAGCTGGACTGGAAGAGGAGCAACCGGGACAGAATCCGGTGCCCCAACTGGCACTAGAACCTGGTGTGCTGGCGCTGCAGGCAGAGGATTAGCCTATTGAGCCAGTGCAAAAGCCCATCTGGATATGTATTTCTTATTTGACTCTTAATTGATATTCAAGTGAAGTAATGGACCTGGAAAACCTAGGTATGGTATTTCTGTGGGCATTGGAGAGATGAGTAATTTTCAAGTTGTGCCCAGATCCATTAACTTCCTTGTAGCTGCCACACGTGAACCTATAATAGGTGTGAAGAAGGGAAACCACTGCAAAAGAAGCCGGGGTCCCTTTTACTGCATCTTCCACAGCAGCTGCACTTCCCACAGTCTCTTTCACAGCTGGATTCCATCACAAATTCAAGTGGCAAAAAAGAGATCTTCTTATAACTAAGGCTAGGAAACAACTTTAGAACTTCTCCTGTGTTCATTTTAAATTACTTTCTTCTAGCATATTTTATTATGAATCTTTCTAGAACTAGGAAGGAGTTCAATTATAAATTAGTATGCATTTTAGTCAGTACTAACTAGTATAAGCAGCTTTTAGCATAA
Source organism: Lepus europaeus (assembly GCF_033115175.1). Taxonomy (NCBI): domain Eukaryota; kingdom Metazoa; phylum Chordata; class Mammalia; order Lagomorpha; family Leporidae; genus Lepus; species Lepus europaeus. The sequence continues at coordinate 19,466,147 of NC_084846.1, read as the reverse complement.
ATTATATAAACTCGCTGTACAAATATGTAAATAAATGTAAATAAATTTTATTTTGTAAATAAATGTTAAATTATGTAAATAAATTATATTATGTAATAAACATATTATGTAAATAAATGTTAAATCCCAAATTTTGTATTGTTTCAGGGACATTTTATTTTATTGTTGGTATGCCTGATTATTTGGATGTAAGGGAGTTGAATATGACATTGAAGTTGAGTGTACGATTTGTCTGTCTCACTAAATCTCTTTTGTCAGCAGACTCTTCATTATCTGAAAGCCAAAGGCTAGGTCCATTAAAACCTGTGGTTATAAGAGTCAAATAGCACTGAAAAGTCATTCCAAAGTGCTATAGGCTTGCAACAGTGTGTCTTCTTCCTTGGACTCTAATAGTCCTTTTGAGATAGGGTAGAAGCAGGATTAACTCAATCTAGCCCTTCCTGACCAGACCTGGATCCAATGCCAGCTCCAGACTAGTCAGAAGCAAGCACTGTCCAGACCCTTCCTGCAAAAGACCCCTTTTGAGTTTGCACATAAGCCCCCATTAAACCTGTCTGGATTGCACATTGGCCTCTTATCAATTTCCATTGGAAGGAAGTCAAATAACTTGGGATCAGTATAACTTTTGGCCACATGGAGCAACTTGTCAGTCATCTCAAACCCAAGGTTCTATTTGCTGAGAGCTTTTGCTATAATCTTATTTCAAAACAAATATAAAAGTAAAGTGAAACATGCACAATCTAAATGTATGGTAATTACATTAAAATGTTGGGATAATTAAAGTTATAATTTATTCCTTCTAAAATTTTGGAATTGGAATTTTGTCCTAGCCAATATGCCTCAAGATATTGTCATACTAATTGGAAAAAAATTGAATGGATAATTAGATATAAGTAAAAATTCAAAAATTCTTTTACACTTTGTTTTAGACAAACTATAGATCTTTTTATACAGAACAAGGACCATGGGACTAATGATAATGATCGTAATAAAAGTTATAATAGCAGTAATATATAACATTTATAGAATCACATAATTTGACTTGCTAGTAGAATTACATATAAACAATATAATTTGTTAATATGAAGCTATAGAAATAAACATCTTTTATTTTTAACGTTTTATTTATTTAATTATTTAATGATTTGAAAGGTAGAGTAACAGAGAGAGAGAGAGAGAAGGGGCGGGGGGAGATAGCCAGTGGGCCAGGCAGAAGTCAGGAACCAGGAACTTTGTCCAGGTCCACCATGTGGGTGGCAGGAACCCAAGTAATTGGGCCATGATCTGCTGCATTAGTAGGAAGCTGGATTGGAAGCAGCGGTGTGACTCAATCCCAAGCACTCTGAGATGGGTTGGAGATTTCCAAGCAACAGTTCAAACAGCTGCACTACACACTCACCCCAGCAGATTTATTTTTAGGGATGAGAAATCCTAGATGTAAAGATATTAAGTAAGTGCTAGTAAGTGACAAACACAAAACAACTCAAGGTATTATCTTCAGAGTTTACATTGTGAATCAACCATGAAAGAATTTATGATATTGACAGCAAACAAAATACAATATCTGACAAGGAATGAATCTGATTTACACCAAGAAAGACTGGTGCCATACCATGGTTGCAGCTTTTTGTGCATGGAATCCCCTAGAATTTGAACCTCTGCCCTTGCAAATGAACATATTTGTTGTTCTAGCTTCGAAGAAAACTAGGAATGGTCTTCTGCTCCACAGTAAAAACCACAGCAAAACAAACAAAAACAAAATAAAACATGAGAAACAAACAAACAAAAAAAAAACTTTAAAAATGGAAGCTGGATGAGTTGTAGTTGTAGCTGCAGATAGATTTCCTGATGATACAGCAGCCACCTGGCAGCTAAAGTGTGATGATTCAGTGTACCTTGTGGACTTAAATGCTCCGCAGAGTGTACTTGCACTGAGTGTTCGGTCTGTGTCAGACACTACACCAGAAAAAAGCAACATAAGAATGCTGGGATAACTCAGGAAATGTACGATGCCGTGACAGAAACGTTTAATGCTCTCCACAGGGCTATGTGGTCCAGAATATTTTCCAATTCTCTTGCAGGTCTACATAGCTTTGTTCTGGTCCCTGAGCTGTGAGTACAGAAATGACATGTTTCACCTCGGCATCAAAGAATAGGAGAGCAGGTATGTGACCCTCCACCTCTGTCTTCCCCTGCTGTGCTTTCCAGGAGACACACGCTGAGATGACGAATTCGCAGGAGCAACTGCTGCCCTGAGGGCCAGCCAGCTTGCATCAAAATCGGCAGGAGTAGGAACTGAAATTGTGCTAAGGCAGTAAAAGCTAGAGGGTAACCATGGTGACAGCATTGTCCAGCGCATCCCCAGTAATCCACCTGCCTCTCCTTTCTTCACAGAGACCACTGCCAGACCGACTCTTTCAAGCAGCTCAACAGTGAATTAACTCTGATGCCCAGAGGAGTAACTGAACAGCTTCAAGTAGGATGTTTTGCTGCTCCAGGAAGTTCCTGTGTTTCCTTGAGCTCTTGCTCTGGAGGTTTCCAGGTGTGGTGCCACATTGTGAAGCTTCTCATCATGGGGTCAAGGGGATCAACTTACACAGGGATTCTGGCCCTACATCATTTTGACAGATATATATGTAATTTGGTACCTATTTGCAAGGGAAGGAATAAAAGAGGGAAAAAAAGTTAAATGACGTTCTCTAGCACAGCACTGTCCAAGAGAAGTATAATGCAAGCCACGTATGTCATTTTCAATTTTCCACTCACTAAAGAAGTAGACTGAAAGGGATGTGATGAACAGTAACTTTATTTAGCTCAGTGTTCCAACAGTAACCATTTGCATTATAATCAACATAAATTTGTTAATTTCCAGGGAATTCTTTAAAGTTGGATGTACTTTTTAATCTTAAAGTGAAACTCCATTTGGAATAGCCACATTTAAGATTGCACTGAAACCATATGTCTATCGAACAGTACAGCACTAAAGGTAACTTAGACTTACTCAGTGTTTGTTTAGCTTTATTAGAACTGTGATAGGCACATTGCAACATTGTCTAATTTATTGAATACTATTTTGTGTAAACAAATGGGTATACTCCAAGAATTAGAAAGTGTCAGAGCTAAGATCCTAACCAATTCTCTGCCCTCCCTCTGAGCTACTCCAGTACCCTGGGATTTCTCTGTAATTCAAGCCAGGGGGGTGACACCCTCAAATAAAGTCATGACACTGGTGATGGAGAGAAGGCTGTAGTTAATGAATATTAAAGAACTCTACTTGGGAACACTCTTCTTGATGATTGATTGTATCTGTGCAAGGGAAGAAGAAAAGCAGTTTGTGTAGAGTGGCTTCCCACTTCTGACTCAAGCAACTGCTTTGTCCCTACTGGGATCAAGAGAGACACTATCACGTTATTTGTTCAACAGAACTTGAAATTTAACAAATTTTGATCATTGGAATTACTGGTACAGTATGAGGAACTGAACCCAATTTTTGTTTTAGCCGTGACTCCTTTATATTTGGCACAAATGCCGGGTGACAACTATTCGATGGGCACTACTTATATAAAAAAAGGCATCTACGTAACAACAGAATGATGCATGGATGCATGGGCTGGTGTGTTTGTAATATAGTTATAGAAAGAAGAACACCCATAGCTAATTCAACAGCCTAAAATTTACAGTGCGTAATATTTGCAAGCTTTAATGGATTTCTTTTTATCTCTTCTATAGATACTCAATGAGCTCTGAGCCACCACACATACAATAGGCAAGAGCTTTGACGAATTCTGTAATTTTGAGCTTATCTTTGCTTCTGAAAGAATGTCAAGTGATAGTACTTGGGCCTGAGCCATCTACCTGGGCAGAATCCATCAGATTATGCTATGCCATGTACTTTGGAAGATCTGATCTTAAAAATCCAAAGGATACAAGAGGTGGCCAAGAACAGAACTTGTAGGAATCCAAGCATCTCATAAGCTATTGACAGGTGCTATTGTCTTACGAATGATAGCTATGAAGGGAAAAATGAAAACATATTATGGTGGAAAGTCATACTTATGGTATTTTAATTTGTTTATATTTACCATTTCTGAAGAATATTCTTAAAAGGTATTTGCGATCAACAGCATTATGGTGTTTGATTATTGATCAATTTATTCGATTTGACCTTGTGTATCTATCTTCACAGAAACATCCATCTCACTATAACCAGCACACTTAATCTGTTTAATAAATTTTGTTGCCAAAATGCTGTGGCAGAGCGGTACAGATGCCCTAAATGACAGGAAAGGACTGACCAGTTTCCCCTCACCCCTGAGGCCATGTTCAACGTCAGCAGTGAGTTTATTCCTTTTTATCCTGAAGGGTTTCAGGATCATTTTCACTTTTTCGGTCCCTGCTGCTTTCCTGTGCTCTAGTTATTTATATTCACAGGAGTCAGTGGTTAGAAATGTGGAATAGGACCAAGGCCTGGGGTGATCGCAGGACAGGGGTCATATAAAGTAAGTGTATTGTGGGAGGATGGATCTTCTGTTGCCTCTCTCCCTGGTGGAAGAGTATCCTTTAGTATTTGTATGCTGTGTGGTTCCCAGGGAGCTTTACTTGGGCCAGACAAGTCCCTCTGTTGGTGAAAGTGGGTCTGACCACCTGAGCAATTCATTTTCTGGGCCCCTGGGCTGGAACTGGAATTCCCTCTGAGCGCTGGGTTCTACCAGTATCCCCTTGTTTGTTCCCTGAAGTGCTCTAGGGTAAAGCTGGCATAAAACCTTTGAAAATTTTCACTCAGCCACCAACAGTTGCTGAAAACCTTCCAATACATGTATATGCTCTTATCCTAGCTTTTCAAAAACCAGCCCCTAAAAATAAATACAATTTAGAAAAAAAATACACTCAACTACAGTGAGTTTCAGGTTACCAAGCTGTGAGACAAAAAGGCAAGGATCATTCAGGCTTTAGGCTTTGGGTAGTGCCTGCCTGTCCATGCATTAGCGAGGCCTTTACCCAGGGTTTTCGCTAGGCACAAGCGATTATTTAAAGCTGTTTCTTTTTTATTTTAATCAAAAATACATATGCCGTATGATTAAATGCATGAGCTTTTCTGATCACTTAATTTTTTAATTGAGATATGTTCCTGAGATCTTTTAACCATTAGCATATGCATGTGGCTTATGATTTACGTATTTGTATTAACAAATAGGGCATTTTTTCCCCTGTATCTTTCAACTAATCTTTCTTTTTGCCTTTTCACTTGCTAAACACTGTTTCCTGATTTTCCTTTGGCTTAATCTGATCTCCTATAATCTCTTAATTCTCAGGTCAATGGAGACACAGGCTGAGAGTTATGATTTAGTCATTTTCCTCCTTGTTTTCATCCATGTCCCTGGGCCACTGCCATACATAAAATATTCCATAGCACTTCTCAAAATCTTCTTTAAAACTCCAAGCTTTATAAATTAAGTACTAATATTAAACTTTGAAATTTTTTTTTTATGAGAGATCCTGTATTTGGCCATAACTTCCACTTTGTTCACTATGCAAATGCAGAACTTTTTCTTTTGTGTCTCTAAACAAGAAGGCTGACATCAAAGGCAGCTGGTGTTCCCTTGCTGAGTCTGGCTCCTATAAAATTAGAGTGTGCAGTGAAATGGTTGGAGGCACTTACTAACACAACTAACACAGGAGGGCTTTAGCGATTCAAGTCATAAACTTAAGCCCATAAGGGAAAAGCAAATTTTAGAATGAAACATACGACAAATGGAAGAAGTACGAAAAATAAAAACACAAACAAGAAAAAAACAACTGATCTAAGCGCCAAGATGACACCAGGCAGGCTCAGTTCTTCAAGTTGGAAAACTTTGAAGAGTAAGGTTTTACCCGTAATTCCCATCTTTAGTTTCCACTGAGCTTTTGCTCTCTGAATTTATGAACTTGATCTAAATTCAACCCATTTAAAAGGATCGCATTGCTTTTTATGACCTGGGAGAAGTAAATGTAGAATTTCCTTAAATTGTGGATAGAAATGGAATGGTTATGAGTTTGAGCCTGTGGAATTTATAACGTATTATATAGCTATACATGGCATTTTATTATAGAGATATAGAGAAATTTTCAACTACAGAATTTTGAAAATATCTAAAGTTATCAATAAAAATAAGAAGGGCCGGGGTGAATGCAAATTAAAATGTAGGAATCCTATGCAATTATTCCCATTTGCATCATGAAGAGGTGACCGTGCACTAAGTCTGGATTTAAAACAGGTGGACTGAAGGAAGTGCACTTAGAAGTCTGAGAAATCTGAGGGCAGTCACTGTCCTCCCTATGTTACTGCTGCCCACTAAGAAAAGAACAAAAAACGAAAGAACGAAAAAAGGTGAAATGCATGAATGATTGTAGAAAGCAACTGGAAGTATGGAGGATGGTCTATGTTTTGAATTTTCAATGCAATCTTTTACATTTGATTTTACCAATCATAATTTTTATTTTGTGCTGGTTTTCTGAAGATTATTGGTTAAAAAGTTTGCATTATTTTGACACATTGTGTTTTGTCTCATTGCTTTGGCATAAAGTTATATTTACTATTTCATGCAGTATTGTTTAGTATAAGGCACCAAATTTAACTTAAAAAATCACCAATTTCTGAAAGAAATCATAAATCTAAGTGCAGGAAGACCTAGAAGTTAGAAAAACCAAGTATGTTGGATATTGCTTTAAATTTCAGAGGTAGCATATTTATTTCTTATAGTATATGGAGAAATACAGCAAGCTTTACTGTGAAAGCATCAGTTGGTGTTACGTGAAAATAGCAGCATTTAAAAAATCTGGTAAAGTATGAAACAATCACTGAATGGTATGCATAAGCCATAGCAAAATTGTTCCTTAAATTTTATAATGAGTAATTCCCTAAGAAAGGCAATTCCTTAGTTTCATGAAATGGAATAGCTCATATACCACATAAATTACCCCTGGGCATTTAGCATATTTGGATATATTTTCAAAATTCTTTATTTCAGAAGGGCCAATCAAAGTACATAGCTGTTACTCCTTGAAAAATATAGCAGAAATAATGTTTATAATATGCTTAATAATATTTGTAAAACAAATTCCAGCTTCAACTTAGTGATCCACAGCTAAATTCAAATGTTTTGGCCGTATGCTACCAAGGCAAGTTTATCTATCAGGTAAAATGCAAAGCAGAATTTCATTATATTTAATCTTACACATTTTAATTCGCATCACACTACATGTTACAAATGTCCATGGCAACTTTTGAAAGAATCATCATGAATATTACAATAAAATTTAACTGTCAACTTTTTAGATTGTTTGATGTAAGTTCTACTATCCTTTGAACCAGATAGCCCTAATTTGCTTTGCATAAAGATATTTGCCTTTACTGTTGAATTTCATTTCACTTTGGCAAGGGAATGATGGATTCACACATTATCAAGTTTAAAGAACCCAGTACATCCATAAAATAATTTTGATTGTGTGCCCTACAAGGCCTGATTAACATTTTCATATGATCAACCTCTTTTTAATGTGATCCTGGGTATGAAATCCTTGCATAAAGCACTTTTTTTTTCAGAAAAAACAATTATATAGTAAATACAGAATAACTACTAGACCACACATACTGTTATATAGAAATTTTATAACCAATTTTGTAGTTTGCATTATTCTTCTTGAAATAACTAGATAAAAATGGCCTCTTTCAACATCAAATTTTATATATGCAAACATCGAGTTAGCTATTCTGGGAAATGCTAGGGTTTTTTTTTTTCCCCCCCGTCATTATTACATTTTTTAAGAAAAAATTCTTCATGGCCTAGAAAATAAAAATCAATACATCTGTTTTTATTCCAAATATTCTTAAAGGATGAAAATGTAAAACATGGTATGAAATAATTCATATATTTTTCGAAACTCAGAGAAAAACAAGGAAGTCATATTAAATTCTAGACTGCAGTAAGAAGACGATCTTTGATTTCTTTCTTCTTTGAGTCACACTCTTTCTCCTCCCAAATACATTTTCCTTGTATTATGCTTTATTTTAAGACTTCTGGACTGCGGAATTTCTACCCAGGGTAAGCGTGCTGGGTCTTCCCCTTAAAGGACCTGTCTCCCTAGCTTCACCTCAGCTGCATGCCTGGGGGAGCGCCTCCTCCTTACTCCAACAGTTTTGAATTTTCCTTCCCAGGTCTCTGGCCTCGCGGTGCCCAAAGCCGACAGCAGCAGGTCTTGGAGAGATCGCTGGACCTGTTAGCATCCGACATAGCGAGGGGGAGGCAGCCAGCCTGGGGCGCTGCGCAGGTTCCCGGCCGTGCGCTCGCTGCACCACGCAGCTTCCCCTGCGCTCAGGCACGCGCGGCTTTGCAGCTGCTGAACAAACGCCAGGAAAATCCGAAGGACCTTTCTGGGTGCTTTGCCCCACGTCTGCTGGTCGGGCGGCATTCTAGGTCCCTCTCGCCTGACATTTTCCACCAGGCTTCTGGTGGCCAGCGTCCTTATCAAGCTCACGTGTCTGGTTACCTTCATGGACGTGCTTGCCTCAATTCCATTTTGGATTAAAAAAAAAAAAAAAAAAGTCTTGCTCCTTGCACCCACAACCCAGAGAGTAGCTAAGGGTGTTGGGGGTAGTTTGTGTTGCTCTTTGTACTTCAAGTTCCCTACCGCAGCACTCAGTGGAGCCATCAACACAATGGAAATTCAAAGAAGATTCCGAAGGTTTTGGAGGAAGAGACCCCCCTCCCCCTCCCTTTTATTATTGCTATTATTATTTTTTTTAATAAAGCCCCAAGAGTGGAGGTAGTGGCAGGAAGGAATATCATTAAGCTCTGAGTCTTGGATGCCTCCCTGCGAGCGCGAACACCCCCAGAAACGTGCAACCCGCAGAAGACCCTCTCTGGAAGTCTGGAACCGCAGGAGATGCCGAAACGCGGGCGCAGAAAACCTTACCGTCCACGGCGTGCGGCCGCTTCCAGCTCAGACCCAGAATGGAAGGCTGAGCCGCCGCTCAACAAAAGCTTTAGTTTTTTTTTTTTTTTTTTTTTAAGAAGTCTGCAAAACTAATTTCCCTCCAAATAGGGCTCCATTTCCGTTCAAGCCAGCAGTGCTCACACGTCTCCCAATTCCCCATCAAACCCCCGCTGCACCCCACCTCCAGGCCGCGGAAACGGATTCTATCTTTCCCGCGGATGCCAGGGTTCTCGCCAAGCTGCGGCGCTGCGGCTCCCCTCCAAAGGACCGCGGGGACGGGCAGGGGCCCGAGGGTCCTGCCCGTCCGTCGGGGACACCGCCCAGAGATGGCTCAGTACTCGCCCCTAATTCGAACCAGATGTCCAGCCCCGTCTGCTGTGCCCATTAATCTCAGGAACAACTTCAAAGACCTGGTCCCCATCCTCGGGACACCTGAGACAATGAAAATAACGGGGCAACCCCGCTGGTGGCACGGCCGGGAGCAGAGAGGGCACGCGCGCTCCTGACGGCACCGGCCCAGCCGGGAGCCGGCTGCCCCGCGGCCCGGTGCGCCCCCGGGACAGAGCCAGCGGCCCGCATGCGCTCAGGGACCCCAAATTTTTTATGCTTTCCTGTTTGCGGGATGCAAACCCGAAACGCTCAAGCGCCGATGGCACGCATCAGAGTGTTCGGTTTCCCAATCAGTGGCACCATAGCGCAGTGAGGAGGAGTGTGTGGATGGAGCTGGTTTGTGTGGGAGCGGGAGAGAGGCGGTGGGGTTCTGGAGGAAAATCAAGGACCCTGGGTTGCCTCCTGGTTGAGGAGGGGGCGAGGCTGGGAGCACGCGTGCAAATCCGCACGTGGCATGTGACAGGGACAAACTCTCTTCAGAATCTTCCCGGCCCAGGACAGCTTGCTCTAGATGGACTGGTGGCTGGGAAATGGAGTGGGACCAGTTTCGCGGTGACGGTCAGGGGGCGGGACGCCAAGGCAGGGCACCAGTCGGCGGCTCACGTCGGGATGCCTGGGCGCGGGCTTCCGCGCACTTTCCGCCGGCTCACCGCTCCCAGTCCCGGTCCATTAGGTCTCGAGCGCTGCCCACTTGCGGGCCGCGCTGCGCAACTCCGCACCTGGACCCTACCCCAGAGCCCGGTGCCCGACCGACGCACACACCTCGGCAGCAAAAAGCCGGGCGCGCCTTGTGCCCGGGGCGCACGCAGCGAGCGAAGTCTGAGAAACTTCTCGCAGCGTGCGCCAGACTTGGCTCTGCTCCGCCCTTTTCAGCCGCGCTCACTCCCCCAGGGTTTGGGCGCACCCCTAAGCTTTCTTGCGGGTGACAGTTTCCAAATGGCACTGACAAGTCATGGTGCGCGGGTAGGGGCTGGGGGGGGGGGGTGCGGAGCCGGGACTGGCGGGATCCCGGCGCCTGGCGCGCGGCTTGCAGCCCGGGGCTGCTGGCAGGGCCGGGCGGGCGGGGAGGCGCGGAAGGACTGTCCAGCCGGCAGTGGGAAGCGGGGCTGGGAGCGCGGGGCGCAGACTGAGCGGGCGCGCTGGAGAAGCTCGCTTGTGGTCAGCGCCGGGCTCCTAAGCCAGCCCCCGGCTCACGTTACACTCTATTTATAACCTCCCAGAGCCCTTCCTCCCCCCCCCCCACCCCACCCCCCAGGCGTATAGTTCTCTGGGACCACCTTCTTTTGGCTTCGACCGCTCCCACTCTTGACATCCGAGTCGCTCGGAGGGAAGCTCCTCTGGGTCCCAGTGTTTATATGTGAAGGAGACCGGCCCGAGGGTTTAGGACAGGGATTACCCGAGCGCTGCCGGAAAGCCCGCGCGGCTCTGGCCTGGGGACACAGGGGCGGCGTGGGGTGCGGGGGAAGCCACACGATTGCCACGGAGAAGCGCCCGCAGGCTGGTGGTGCCGGCGTTGGAGCGGTCGTCTTGAAGTCTTCCCGCCTGGAGCCCGAGACTTGCATGCTATGGAACACCCGCTCTTTGGCTGCCTGCGCAGCCCGCACGCCACGGCGCAAGGCTTGCACCCGTTCTCTCAGTCGTCGCTCGCCCTGCACGGGAGATCCGACCACATGTCCTACCCGGAGCTCTCCACTTCGTCGTCCTCGTGCATCATCGCGGGATACCCCAACGAAGAGGGCATGTTCGCCAGCCAGCACCACCGGGGCCACCACCACCACCACCATCACCACCACCACCACCACCAGCAGCAACAGCACCAGGCGCTGCAAACCAACTGGCACCTCCCGCAGATGTCCTCCCCGCCCAGCGCGGCGCGCCACAGCCTCTGCCTGCAGCCGGACTCCGGAGGGCCCCCGGAGCTGGGCAGCAGCCCGCCGGTCCTGTGCTCCAACTCCTCCAGCCTGGGCTCCAGCACCCCGACTGGGGCCGCTTGCGCGCCGGGGGACTACGGTCGTCAGACTCTGTCACCCGCGGAGGTGGAGAAGCGAAGCGGGGGCAAGAGGAAAAGCGACAGCTCAGGTAAAGTGCGCGCCGGGGAGCCTCCGCCGGAGTGCAGACGCGGCCGGGTCGGGTCAGGGTGGCAGTTTGCAAGCTCTGGAGGCGGCAGCGGGGCAGAGCAAAGGCTGGGGGCAGTGTCCAGCCCGCGCAGGTCTTGGAGATGCGGCTGTGGTCCCAGTTACTTGGGGAGGAGGGGGGGGGGTGTTACCCCTGTGCGCAACCCACACGCAGCCAGCAGCGGCAGCAGCTCTAGGCTCTCCAAGGTCCCAAACTACTTCTCCAGAAGTTTGAGACCAAAGGGGAGCGAGTGACAGTTTGTGAAATCGATTGCGCGGCGTGACGGCCGGGCGCGGCGCCGGGAGGGGCGTGCGCCTGGGGATGCGTGTCCGTGGGGCGGGCGTGCGGGTGCGGCTCCCGGACTTCTGCCTCGCATGTTCCCGACTCCGAATGGCTCGCTTTTTCCCATCGTTAACTGGCTTTCCAAATCGTTGCACAACATTTGGAACCTTGGAATGGAACTTGGCAGAGCTCATGAGAAAAAAAAAAAGTTTTAGGTTATTTATTTATTTATTCTGGATTTCAGGATTCCTTAAATAGCAACCTATTCTAAATGGTAAATGTTTCCCTTTCTTGGGAAAGGAAGATAGTGTCTAAGAATTCAGAAGGTTTTTTTTTTTTTTTATGGAGTATGTCAGAAAATTTTAAACAAATAGATGACGAAAGTATTGGATAAAGATGATTGTAGTTAGTAGTATTCGTATGGTACCAATGCAAAGGGAGAATCGAAGAGGTTTCAGGGTGGAAGATCAACTCCTCTCTCAATGAGTGCAATACGACAAAAACTGGGAAGCCAAGGGCAGGTCCAGTGTTGTCCGCTCAAAGTGGTACGCGCAAGGGTGCACGCACCAGGCGTTCGTCTGTGTGCCCGGAACCTAACAGCCCTGGGAGCGCTGGAACGCGCAGCTTGCCCGGGAAATCTAACCACAGAGGCAGCTCTGCAAAGCCCTTACCTGCCTGCATTGTGATGAAATGGTTCAAAGAGGGTTTTTCACTGAAGGGGAGTTGTGACCCTGGGTTCCTTCGTGTTTTAGGAAGATGTCATTTGCGCAATAGAACACTTAGCGTGTGTTTCTTTTGCGAAATTGGTGTCTATAGTCCCAGAAGATAATAGCCGTGGGTTGAAAGAGTTGGCTGATGTTTATCTCCTGTAAAGCTTTAGGCCACATAAACGACGCAGATGGAAGTGCGCGTTGGTATTGCTTTGCAGCGATGCTACCGACCTTTCTTCCGTTTAGCCTGCGCGGGATTTCTTTCGACTTTTACTTTCCAGGGTCAGGGGTGAACCATTAATGCCCCATCACAAATTAGTTAATATCTAAGAAAGTTACCAGCGATGTCACTCATTTTTAATGGATTTTACTAACTACAAATGAAACTCTCTTAAGACCAGTTGAAAGGTTAATCCCAGCAAGAAGGTTTTCATCTTCATTATTTAAAGATAAATAAATAAACAAGGGCCAGTTTTACACAGCAATGGCCCTTGCACAGACTGGGCGCAGGATATCAGTGTTGGTGTGGAAGCAGTGGCAGTTCAGGCGGTTCAGGCTGATGAGAACATTCCTGCAAGAACTAGAAGCTCTGAGCGGCCCTTCTCACTCTCCACGGGAGAAACCGGATGATGGGCTCCCTCCTCAGGCGTCCTGACTCAGCCCGGTACCCCTGAGTGTCTTAGGGCAAATCCGAATTTCACAGGGCAAGTGTGATTTTGTTTGGGACAGATAGAGAAAGTGGAATGCAAGAACTGATGCCCACGAATTGTTTCAATGAAACTTAAAAAAAAAAAATTGGCCTCCTTTAATGCTCCTTAGCTCCTTTTTTCATGGATGAGAAATTAGCCATATAACAAAGTAAAATTCATTTTTACATGTTGAAGCTGATATTTAGGGTCCCTGAAAAGCAAGTTTGTGTCAGCCGCATAAAGAATTGATAGATTACAGCTTGAGTGGGAAATATACTCAGCCATCACCAAGGATAAAATCATTGGGGACTTTAGATGAGGGTTTTCTTTGATGGTACATTCTGGAAGAATGTTTGACTAAAAGGAAACATCACAACAGTTTCTGGCTCGATCTATTTATGGCATAATTATTGAAATTAAACTTAATTGGCCAGTTTTAACCTCTGAGTTAATGTTGACTAGACATTTAGGTAGATTTAAATTTAAGATATCTTTCGCCTATATTGCATTTGGTTTTCCATAATTTATGTTAGAATTTATTTTACTCCTTAGTGTTATAAGGGCAGAAACTGAAGCAACAGTAGAAATAATTCTTATTCTGGTTTATTCTTATCATGAATATTAACATTATAACTCTTGCTTTATAACACAGTTTTAATATTGCAATATTTCTAAAACCTAAAATGGAGTTGATTTCTGAACTCTGGAAAGTTGAAATTGTGTTAAGTGAAATGCAGATCATGCGTTGTGGAGATCATGTGCATTTGGTCATACAGTTTATAATCACTGTGTAGTTATAGTGGAGAATGAACACGATGCATACAACCACGGCGAAGTCCAAACACGGCGAAGTCCAAACGCCTGCATCTAACATCAAACTGTATGTGTAGTGTTTGTGACCATGCTAAATTCTAACAGAATTTGAATCACTAGAAAATATTGAAAAGCAGCCCAAATATTTATAAACCTCTGTATCCATAGTAATGATGCTAAAAGTACAATGCGTAACATTCCCCAGTGTGGATTTAAATGCATTTCCCCTTCACAAACACACATGAACGCACACATGTACAAATCATGGAAGCTTAGGGGTTTAGAAGCAAATATTTATGGACTTTAGGCCTCCATTATAGTTTATTGACAATTGAAAATAACCAAGTTTAATAGGAAAGTACACCATTATTTTTTATAAGTGTTAACATTTTTGTAACTTTGAACCTGCTATGCTTTCCAGCATGATTAGCAAGCCAACATCTGCTACGTCTTCAAAGGGACTCTTAAAAATCGAAAGTTTACAATGGTGCTTACGACAATCAGTACAAAGCAGGTGATTCTGAGCAATGTCTATAAATAGTGTCAATTGCTTGGCTTCAATTACATTTGATTGTTCTCCAGGCAGTGTAGGAACAGGGTATACACTGCCCACTTTCAGTTAAAAAAAACTAAAATTGATTAATCGATGTAATGCCAGTTTTTTTGTGGGGGACATACAATATATATTGTAAATATATTCTTTCAAATTAGTGAATATAAGTTTGTATTTCCTAAAAGTCAGAACTTAATCCAAAACAGGGCATGATTTGGGGACATGAATTTTATTAGACGTTGCATTATATTAGATTCTTGTAAAATGGCAAATATTTTATTTATAGCTACCAACTCATAAAACATTTGTTGTGGAACAGTGTTTGTCTATATGCTTGGCATTGCAGAATGACAAGTACACACTGCACTTAACAAACTGAAAGTTAAACCCAAAGTTACATCTTACTCAAGCTAATTGTGCATCATATTGTAATTTTTCCTAGGTATTCCATGACTGTGTTTTATTATTCATTTCTGTGTTACTGAGTTGTGTCTTTAGTATTCGCTTTAGAGTGGAAAATAATACTCTGTTGGATCTCAAAGATTAAGGAGAATGTTGAACAATTTAAAGTCTCAAAACTATAGAATGCACCGTTTTCACTCTTTTTCTTGGAGTAGTAGATTAATTTTTGAGTAAGAAGTCTTTGAAATGAAGATGCTTTATTGTTGAATGCCATCAATGAATGAAAGGAAGAATGTAAATAAAAGTAGGAATATTTTCCTTTTCTATGTAAATCTCTAAAACATTTGAAAAGGAAAACCATTAAGTGCAAGACATGACAACATATAAGCTTCCCCTCAGGTTAGAAATTTGATGTTAAATATTTAATATTTAATCTTTACTTAATAGCAACTATCAATGGAGGCCATTATGTTGACACCCTGTAAGCTGATTTCTACCCTTAAACTGGGAAAAAAAAAATGTTTTGTTTATTACTCCTCTCCTCTCTGTGCTTGAAAACATTGGCCTTTATCACAACGCTGGAAGTCACAACTTATAATATTTGCTATAAGGCCTAGTTATTTCAAGAAATTAGTTTTAAATGAAAATATATAAAATGCCAGAAAGGATCAATTCTCTCTCTTATACTTATGGAAATTTGAGAGGCTAATTCCAAAGGTAATGGAAGAACTAACGCTTTTTTCATTTGAAAATGTCAACCTATAGATGAACTAATAGCTGAATCATGTGTAAAAGTCCCTATATATAAATCTATTGTAGGTCTTTGGTCTGGTAATGTAGTCTTGGTTGGACAATTTGATTCATTTAATGGTCTTAAAATGGCAGCTTGAAATACAGAGCAAAGATGTGAGGGCTGTTTATATCTCCATTTCGAATGAAAAAAAATCAACATTATATGACAATATATTTAAGTCTTAGGCTGTGCTCACTTTAGTAATTAATTTCTGAATTTCTGAGCCTATTATTTTTACAAGCATTGAATTGAGGGTTGCAAATATCTATTATCGATAAATGTTACTTAGATTGAAAAATTGGAAAACAGATATTACAAAATTAATTAATATTGATTGAGTTCATAGCTGTGTATAAGCCATCTTTCCCAAATAGCCTGTATTTTTGCACACTGATCTTTGTAACAATAAAGCATTTTTTGAGGAAGATACATTAGTCCATGAAGTGAGTCCGTGAAGTGAGACAATCAATAATAACATTTCCCATTTAGCTATAATCTTAAAATAACAAGGATCCGCTATTGACTTAAAAACTACATTGCATTTCTTGACTTATGTTTGTGACCTACTCCAACGGTTAAAAATCAAAAGGAACAAAGGTGAAATACAAACCAAGGACAAATCACAAAACAGAAATTGAGGTAGGTATGACATGTCTCCTCCACAACATAATTCTGCACCAAAACACATATTTTATCCTCACTACTTATTTCTCTATATCATGTGTTTTAGCTATTAACATGGCTTATTGATTAATATGGCGGTTTCTCTTTTTTTTTGGTAAAGGTTGTAAAGATAATGAAGCACTAACTTTTTTATATTTGGTTTGGCTGAGTGGTCCTAGGACTGTTTCTTTAAATAGCTTTGCTTGAACAGAGGCCTCCAATTGAAACAGAAATAGCATAAAGAAAAATGAGTTACAAAACTCTCCACACTACTCCTACATCATGAAGTTCAAAACCGAACTGGAGAAAACCTTGTGGATTACTTTATTGCTGTGATGTAGTGAAATGTATGAGGGTAAGTCATTCAGAGCTCAGCTTTAGTTGACACTACCTGTTTTGCAACAGAATTAATCTAAATAGGATGCCCTTTACCCAAGTGGTTCTTCCTGTTTTACATACATTATCAGAGTATAGACAAGTTATTTTCCCTGTAAGAAAATGGTAGTAAGTAATATTTTATGATAGAAAATAATCAGTAACATTAATATAAATACCATAAAATTGATGAACGTAAATACCAGACATTGTTTTTACATTTCAGAGTAAGCATTTCTACTTAAAAATCTTTTGACATGTGTGTTACTAAATTAACTGGTAAGTGTATAAATCTACAGAAAATAACTTGGTGTCTACAGTGTGATTGAATGGGTTAATAATTAATTTCTGTCTATACTTAAAATCGTAAATACACAATAATAAAGTATCCAACTGTTCATGAAACCTTCATTTATGATGTTATGTTTCCCACAGCAATATAATATTTCTGAATTTATACGTGCTACTGCTTGCAAATTGAGTACTGTGTTTTGGACTCTTGTTTTTTACATTTTGTAATATGTTTTTGGGTCTCCTATCTGCATATGAACAAAAATGATCAGATAAAATCTATATTGTAACTATTCATTTTTTGGGAGAACATCTGTATGAAATAAAAAGACTTTCAAAATATTCACTTTGCTTTCTCCATACCATGTACATTTAAAAGTTACTAAATTGGCTCTTCAACTTATGGGATATTATTGTAGTGTTATGTTAAAAAAATTAACATTTATTCAAAAGTAAGAATTCTGAGAGGTTTGTGTACATCGATGGCTTTATTCTTAACCTCCTTGAAATTTTTATTTTGATTGCAAATATACATTACTATGTAATATCTCAGTGGTAAAAATTTCAGAGTTTTAATTACAGCTTTAAATTCATAAGTTGTGGCTCCTCAGAATTTCATAGAATCAGTTAAGTTCCAATGTTTCAAATATATTTAAATATTATTTTGTGTGTGCATTTATAGGCTTTAAACTGAAGATACTATAGATATGTTTTCTGAGGCTCACATAGCACATAGGGGTTGAAATTCTCAATGCAAAGTGTTTATTTTATGGTTTTTGGTTTTTATTGTATTCTGGTGTAAAGTTTAGTGGCAAAGAGAGGATAACAATGAATACTGAATTAATTAACATCTGGCAGCTATAGATAAAATAATTTCTTTATAGACAATCTTAATATTTGTATATATGTACCTGAATAGGTAAATAGAAATCCAAATTAGATTTCTTCATAACAGTAAGTCTGAATTAGAGAATCGACATTAAATGCGGTAATACGATGTTTAAGTGCTACAATCACAAAATAAAATATTAAGCTTGCATAATATACAGCTGTGTGGAGAGATCCAGCAGGCTGGAAGTGATGATCAATGACAGTTATAAAAGTCAGAACTGCCAGGTTCCCTGTAGTTTTTATTTTCTTTTGTTTTTTCCCTTCCTTTTGCCATTATTTTCTACAGTCTTCAAGAGACTTCCATTTTCTCCAATAAAAAATATCCACAGTTATCTTCCTTGAATGTGGGCATGAGAATGACTTAGATGAAGTCATCCTTGAGGCTCTGCTGAAACCCAGAGGAGGGTCCAGCCGAGGCTGGCGGAGGCCAGTTGTATTTTGAAGCCTTGTAGTTTTCCTCTTTGAAAATACAGCCTTCAAGCTTTGCCAGAAATGACACCCAAATAAAAGTGTACTTTTGAAAATTGGCAGTTATTTGTGAATGCAGCGGTGTATCCCATATCCGTAGAGGCAGCTTTTTACACTGGACTGCTCAGCAAACATTTGTATTATTCTTAGCTGCCTGAAAAACTAGCAAATAAAACAGCATATTCTTATTAATTGAAGAAAAATAACAAAATGATCAGTGACTTATCAAATAGATATGACTGCAAAGTAAAATTCACACATCACTGGTTTATTTTGGTAGCTAAAACATGCGGTCCATGAAAATAAAATTGTGCCATCAAACACTTAGTGGAAACCAAATGGATAAAACTTAGCTTTGATTTTGTAAGACACCAGTAATTCAACAAATAGTTTTCACAATTCAAGAACCATGTGCGCAGTGCTTTACCATTAACTGGGTGAATTTAAATCGAGTGACATCTATCTTTATTTGATATTTTTCAACTGTAAAATGAGATCTCAGTATGTTTACTTCATTTGACAATTAAAATCTTTTGCAACCATATACTATGTTTACATGGGCTTTTTTTTTTTTTCTTATTTGAAATATAAACGGATCTGGATGCATTAAACTAGACAGCATGTAGATGTAAACTATTTGGACAGATTGAAATGGCAGGAAAGCCAGAGTTCATGTGTTCAAATCTGGGGCCTGCTGCTGGCTACATTTCCTTGGGAATGTCCACCTTCAGTTCAGGCAATTAGAGATATCTTTTTCTTCTAGGACTCTTTTTTTTGTTCCTGGAGGTGGAACTTTTAACAAATTTATTATTGGGAATCCAGATGTTTGGGAAGATGAAAAAACATGACAACACTTCTTTTGCATAGTTAAGTCATTAGTTGATAAATCATAGAGGACTTATGTTTCTCAGTGGTCCTATCAGACAGGGAAACAGGTGCCAAACTCAAGAGAACACAGAAAACAGCTTGATGATGACAATTGGATGGTGCACAGTGCCCAGGGAAGCAACATAAAATGAATTACAGATGAGGTGCTCCCAAATACTCCCCTAAACTTGAGGTGACACACAGAGCTTTTGCTAGAATCCAATGAAAGTAGCAGGACAGAGCTTCTGGCAAAGTTGAGACTTCAGGTGGAGGTGGTTGGCAGCTGGTTTCAAATAAGGACGCTAACCTGTCTTCTTTGTGTCCTCCAATCTCTTTCCTTGCCCTCCGCTGGCAAAACACAATGAGAAGCCAGATCCTTGCAGGTTTGATGATGAAATACATAGAAGCTAACCAAAGGAGGACTGTGGCCGGTAGATCTGGGAGAACCCAGCCATGAGGGCCAGACCCTCGCCCCATCTCACACCAGCCGTCACCTCATGGTCAGCAATTGAACTTGTCCTTGCCTTAGTTTCCCAACAACTATACGGAGTTAATATTCTTAAAGCACTTAGAACGACCTGCGAGTCAGGGAGATCAGGGACTGTCTTTACCATGGATCAGTGGAAGTGTGATGATCTTCTGAGTTGCACTGTTGTCCCACTTCATATTTTACTACAAAGACTTCTGTAAGATGTTGCTTGCCTAAGTGATTGCTAAGGATTTGAAAAAACCTGTATTGATTATTTTATCTGGTTACTAATTTAATAAGTTGCATGATATTTTCCTGAAACGTAGAGTGAATTCTAGCCAAGTCATATAATAACTTCAAGTTGCCTTCTCTGCCCTTACACCTCTCAATCTCTTTTGCTTGGGGATTCCCTAGGCTCCTCCTCAAGGTGTCTTTTGCCACTTCTCCATCGAAATCTATTCTCGAGAAGAATATTGTAAAATAAAATAAAGAATAAAATTTTGTCCAATAAAAAAAAGGAATGTACAGAGAGACGATTAGTCAAGAAAAACAGAACTTAAAGCCTCAAAGATGACAATGAAATTTCATGTGTTTGTTTTAGCTGTTAACCAGGAAAGCAGGCATAAAATTTTCCTGCTATGATATGAAGTTTACTGCAAAGAAAATATATATTCTGGAGGTCATTGGTATTTTTAGAAGTTGTGTTTGAAGACCTTCATGAATGACAACTATGCAAATACTAGTAAAGACTAAAAATGTATTATATCCCTAATACACAGATAAAAACATGTTTCAATTTGGAGAAAGTGACTTTTTACAATGACAATGGTTTATTTGTTCACTTATGTGTATTCAACAAATTATTTGAAATATTGCTAAAGTTGAGGCATCAGAGAACAATAAAACTCCTTGGGGAACAGTCCTGGGAAACTGACTCTGTTTACTTCCTAGACATCCACCATACAATGCTGAGGGCTGGGAAATGTATTCCAGAGAAATTCTAAACTATTATAGGTGATGCTTTTCAGCAGTTGACTTTGAATAAGTAATTCAATCAAGCACTATATCAGAATCCAAAATACAGAGTTGACTCTTTTGGAGTTCTCAGAGTCACAACAATCTGATCCCTAGCATGAGGGAAATGGAAAGGACCAGTGGTTGCTTGTCTTCTAGATAATGAAAGATCAGGGAAGGGGTGGGGAGAACAGAATGATAAACGGTCAGTAGTATGCAGAAGTGACTAGTAAGACTCAGCCACGTCCACTATTTCATTAACTCTCAGATTTCGGGATACATCTGCTCTGTCAAAGTTGTCTTAATGAGTTATAGTTTATAATTAGACAAATCCTGGGACTCAGAAGTATCAGCTACTAACAGGGACTCAGGTACTACTCATTTCCATGAATGCACGTTCTGGATGGGGGAGTGTACCCAGAGAAGTTAAGTAATGTCTGTCCATTCCGCCAAGTAGTGGCAACTGACTGCCGTATCCTGACTGCAGCCTAGCGCCCTTAAAAGGAAAATCTCGTAAAATATTTTGAAACCTTAAGTTTTTAGCCTTCCCAATAAAAATAAATCTCGGCATCATTTAAAATGTCGGCTACTGCCATTGAGTGGACACAATGGAATTTGACAAAA
Organism: Lepus europaeus; assembly: GCF_033115175.1. NCBI lineage: Eukaryota > Metazoa > Chordata > Mammalia > Lagomorpha > Leporidae > Lepus > Lepus europaeus. The sequence goes on along the minus strand of NC_084846.1, from coordinate 19,444,765 downwards.
CGCTTTATTTGGGTGTAAAATACCATTCTCTGAATCAGGTTTTATGATTACCTAAGTCATTTTGATCCTTGTTTTATGAACATAAACACTGATAAAATTTCTTAGCTTTAGTTTTTGAACATTCCAATGATGTAGCTCCTGCTAACAAAGTGCCTGAATATTTTTGACACCTCATGAAAAATACCATTGCCTTTTAATGTTTCATATCTGCTTATATGCACACGGGATCTATCTATTATAAATTAGAGATAATTTTATAAATAGATTCATATTTTGGATAACCATTGATGAATTGAAGAATCTATTTCCTATTCTAAAATTTTTAATTTAAGGCAATTTTGTGAAATTGAATTTTACCTATAGTTTTATTTGTCTTTGTGTCCAGATAATGTAATAAATAAAATAGCTGCAATTATACCCAGCAGCCTTCCTGGTCTCAAGTACTTAACTTTCTCTCTGCATTCTTAGATAACTGCTGGTTTCTTAACTTGAACAGTTACCTTGACCAGCAGCTGCTCAAAAATATTCATGATTGGCCATTTTGTTTGCACTAAGCAGACTTGCTTTCTTTCTTTCTCCCCCTCTCCTGTCCACATCATCTTCCCAATAACCTGTGCACACCAGGCCCATCTGTTCCTTCCTCCTCCAATAAATCACTGAGCCCTGCAAAGACCCTAACTCTGACCTCTCATTGTTATTCCAGATCCTTGTTTTTTCAAGACTCTCAAAACAAAATCAAGTATGGAAAGTAGAGTTGATTATTCCACTTTTTTTTTTTTTTGTCTAATCTTGACTCTAATCCCAAACACACACATAAAAATCCCTGCTTTACGTAACTAATTTTAATTTGCTTTCCAAATGTCTTCACATTAATGATCTCCCCGTTGGTGACTTCTTCTCATCCACACTTACATTCGGTCCTCAGTGCAATGGCTTTATTCTACTCAGCACGGACCAAATGTATTCTACTTGACATCATCCTTTCTTTTGTTCCTATTCACACTTTTGTGTCTCTGGAATTTAATGTATTCTCCTCCCCACAGAACGCCCAAGTTAACTGTCCTCTGAGCATTTTTATCTGTTTTTATTCTTCCCTAGTGGGATCTTGTAGGATTTCTTTACTATAACACACAGTAATATGTTGACTTGATCATTTCTCTTCATAGAATTCTGCATTAACCTGAAGCTATTCCACACTTGCTATACAAATGTTTAATCATAAACATTGATGCATATGACACACAAAGTGACTAATAATATCCATCGCTGACACACGAGGCAACTTTGCTTGGGTTGGCTCCTGAGTGCAATCAAGTTTTATTGAGTACAGTGTTTTTCTGGCGAAATTATTCTTTAGAGCACGATTATACATGGTTAGCATTCAAGACAGTGTTCTGTTACTTCATGATGTGAGTACCTAGAACTCACTGTGAAGGATTCATTCAGGAAATTTTGGAGTATCTATTAATAGGCTTTCATCTAGAATTTCTTAACCCAATCATTAAAGCCTTTTTGAATAATTGATTACGTCTGTACTGATAACTGATTTTGTTTTGTTTTAACAAATCTTTTTCCAATAGACTTGCTTCTGCTTAGCACTTCACTACAAAAACTCTATTTTGAGACAAGTGTAAATTCATGTGCAGTATTTAAAGAAATAATGTAGAGGTATCCTATAAATCCTTTACCTAGCTTCCCCCGACAGTAGTCATTTGAATAATTGCAGTATAATAGCACAACCAGGAAATTCATATTGATATAATTCACCAACATTACCCAGATTTCACTAGTTTTACATGCTTCGTGTGTGTGTGTTTAGCTCTATGTTGTCTGTCAGATTTATTTATTTTTTTACCCACAGACTGCAGTATCTTTTTGCCAATCTGTATGCATTGTTTTTATTAAAATCTGCATGACACCGTGTCAAATGCATACCTCCCAAATTAATCATTACATTTTCCACTAGTAGTAAAGACTATCACTTGCATAGAGTCAGGTAAATCCTACTTGTTTGGTAAATCTTACATCTGGTATAGAAAATGCTGCACTAGTGATGAATGAATCCTCCATGGTTGAAGTTTTCTGAGGCTCCTAGATCCAGGTTTTTAGTAGTAGGGCGAATTTGGAAAATGTATGGTCAACTCACAGGAAAAGTAGACAAACATTCACTAAAGTCTCATTGTTTGTATTTGTGTCTGGTTGATATCAATGGATGCTTTCTAACATCTAATGCCTTTGGTTACATGTGATATATTTACAATTTTTTGATTAAGTCTGGACAAAAATGAGTGCATGTTTATTAAAAAGTTTATCATAGCCAAGCTAAAGAAACACGTATTTTAAAAGATAAGGTGTCTATATTTTTAATAATCTGCTAACTATGAAATCCAATTTCCTATTAACCAATATGTATGAGTATCTTGTGGCATTACTTTTACGTGAGACATGAGATTCTATAGTGATCTATGCAGAGCTGTGTTATGCATTGTTGAGCTTTATGCATGTTATACATTTATGCATTGTTGGACATTATATATAGTCAGTTCATCGTTTTTAAAATGTCAACCACTAAATCAAACTTGAAATTATTGGACATTAGGGAAAAATAAGGACTATTAAGCAAGCTGCATTGTACTATTTGATAGGGGCACACACATTGGTCAGTTAAAGAAAAATAGATTACTTTCAAATTTTTTAAGTTGACTGACTAAAAAATAATTTTAAAATTCCCTTTTATGAGGACCTTGATAGGATGATGCTGCTTCAGTCCAGGATGTCTGTGTCTGTATGATCCACTTTTCAGAGGATCATTGCTAACCATTGTCCAACAGTGCTACAGGATTAGGGAACATGGATCTAAGACACTGACTGATAACCACATGGGTGGCCTGGCCAGTGAATAAAGTACAAGGAAAGAGAGGGTGGGCAGACCAGCAGTAATCTCATGAGGTCTTCTGAGATAAGTCCCATAAACCACCTGGAAAGGAAAAGTTGGTGGTAATTCTACTTGTGCAACACCATTAGCATTATTTTTTGTTAAGGAGTTAAGATAATGCACATGGCAATGCATTTTGTCCTGTCTTTTTATTTATTTCTTTTTATAAAAAGATTATTTATCTACTAATTTGAAAGGCAGAGTGATAGTGAGGGAAAAGAAAGACAGAGAGAGGTTTTCCATGTACTGGTTTACTTCCCAAATACCCAAAGCATCCAGGGCTGGGCCAGGCAGAAGCCAGCAACCAGGAGCTAGGAATTCCTTTCTAGTCTGCCAGGTAGCAGGATCCCAGGTACTTGGACCATCAGGTGCATTAACAGGAAGCTGGATTAGAAGCAGAGCAGATGGGATTCAAACCTGCACTCTGATATGGGATACCAGTGTCACCAGCAATGGCTTAACCAGCCATGCCACAAAGTGTTTTGTTTTTTTTTTTTTAATAAATATTGTCTTCTTTGACTTAGCTCTTGATTCCTTTTCCCTGATCTCTCCAGATCTTAAATAAAGATAGTTCATATCCTCCATGCATCAGGACTTCTTCATAAACCAGTGATTCTCAAACTCTGTGAGCACTGGAGTAATACAAGCCCTTTCCAAAAATACAGAAGCCCATCGGATTACAATTAAGTTCATCTAGAGTGGAGCTGCCATTTGTTAAATTTGACAATACACGGAAATCATAGCATAAAATGGGAGAAAGAAATGGTATGGGACGTGTGCACGTCCTGTTCAGTGTTTATCAGCACGTGACAAATGCCAGCTCATTTCTGCCATCCTGTCTCTGCTCCCATTTTTCCCAGTAACTTGGTGCAAGTCCCAAGTGTTTCATTGTTTCATCAGGACACTGCCAGCTTACAAAAATTCCTAGGCAATTCTTATACATCACCAGAGTTGAGAATTCCAAGACAAGAAGAGTCTTGTTTTTCAATGAGAAGTCCTAAGACACAAGCACTTGTTCTCTGGATGTCATTCTTTCCAGACATGGCTGCCCAACTAAGCATTACAGATTTACTACAATGCATGGCTTGTCTCTGTGGTCATCAGTGATAATTGTAATTCCACTTTATAAAAATATTTGATTTATTTTATTTATTTGAAAGGCAGAGGAACACAGAGACAGACACAGGCAGAAAGCGATCTCTTATTTGCTGATTCATTCTGCAAATGGCTGCCACATCTGGGGTTGGGCCATGGCAAAGACAGGAGTCTGGAACTCCATCCATGTCTCCCATGTGGGTGGCCCTGACTTAAATTTTTCAATCATTACCTGCTGCCTCCCAAGGTGTACATTAGCAGGAAGGTGGAATTGGAAGTGTAGCCAGGATGCCAAACCAGGCGCTCAAAGCATTCCTGCCTGTCCCATTATAATACTCTTTCATGCTGTGTGGTAAGGGAACCACTAACCACTTATGGCTGTTTAAATTTTAATTAGGCAAATTTAAAAATGCAATCCCTTGATTCAATTAACCACATTCCATGCTCACCATGGCTGTGTGTGGCTACTGGTTAATGTATGGCATAATGCAAATACAGAACCCTTCCTTCCACTAAAGTGTCCAGTTTCCACTAAAGTGTCTAGACATAATGACCAACCTTCTTAATCTTCAGCTTTCTCAACAGAGAAAGCTTATGAGAACTCCAACACCAAGAGAAACTAAACATGATAAAAAGTCAAAGCATCTTTAAAAGTAAAACTTAAAGAGCGCAATTTTACAAAAGAACCTTTTAGAAATAAACGTTTGCATCAACCAGCTGTTCTTTAGAAAAAAATGCAATCATGGATTTGAGGGCTGATGTGCGTCCTAAAGTCATTCTTAATTGAGGACAATGTATAAGCATTGGATTTGGGCAGTTATCAAAAGACAGATGGATTCAGACATACTGAGATGTTAGATAAGTAAGTTGTAGATATGCAATTAAAATGCAGTCAAATGCACCATGACAATGGATATGAGTGTCAGAAAATGGAATTTTGGAAGTGGGAAGGCAAACAATAAAACATATTCAAAAATGTAAGGTCAACTAGGGAGAGTTCCAGGCCCCTAGAGGAACAGGGAGGAGAACATTTTTCTGGGAAAGGGTGGGGAACATGCCAGGAACTAGGCTAGATTTTCCAGGGGAAAAGTATGAAAGCTTAATAGAATCAGACAGTGGCAATTAACAACATAGAATCATTAACTTTTAAAGCCTCACAAAAGATTCAGTCTTTTCGAATCCCTAGTCTGAATTCCAGAATTGCCAGTCAGGTAGCTGACAAGCAGAAGCAGTTCCTAAAGGAGACTTGAAGCATTTTTAGCAGGACGGTGGAGATAAAGCATTCATCTTGGATTTGCGGAAAGTCAATGTAGAGAAGTGTGAGGGGTGCAGCGTCTGTCCCGTGACACATCTGGGCCTGCTGGGGTTTTGGCCATACATTGTGCAATGAAGCTGCCCCAACCGCACGGCATGAGGATTTGGGAAGCAGAAGGACTATTCACTGCTAAATTCTTTTTTTTTTTTAAATAGAGATTAATTGGGAATTAATTGAGGATTGCTCTGTAAGCCTGTGTGGTGGAAAAAGCATTATTACTACTGAAAAAGATATCTCTGGGTGCAATTATGTTAGAATTTATGGGTTGAGATTGTGCATTAAAAGTATGGAAATGAAGAAAAATGTTAAAGATTAGATTCAGGATATGTTAGGAACCCAAGAAAGAAATATGTACACATATTATGAACCAAATAAATAAGTGTCTAGGCAACTCTCATTATTTGTTAGGGGTTTTGGAACAGAAAAAAAAAATCCAAACCAAATATAATTTGCAGTAAAGTTTTATTGGCAGTGTAGAAAAAAGGGGCGGGAAAACACTTTAGTCATTTTAAGTGAGTGAAATTTATGAGTTTATTTTTATATTGAAACTTTGTCCTATGTTATCAGTGGCCATCAGTGCACATGTGTGTGGATGTGGTAATCTATGTTCTTAATGCCAATTGTTTTTACTTTATATTAATGCATCTGATTTTCCCCAATTAAAAAAGTTATTGCTTTTTCCATGATTATAGTAACTAGAGCTAAGAGTTTATTTCTGTAGTAGAAACCACAGAAAAGAAATTCTACGTTTGTAAAACATCTCTATTATAGAGAACCAGCAGAGCCATGTTATGCAATGCAATGAAGTAGTTCAGTGCATCACAGAAAATAGGTAGATTCCCTCATTGAATGGCTTCACTTAAAAACTCAAGATTCAAAGGAGGTGAAATGAAATGAGTCCATCATTTAACTGTGCCCCAAGAAGCTGATGTACTAGGCAGTGGCCTCCTAAGCTGAGTCTCAAGCAGATTGTTATTCACAGAGTTCCTTGTGAAGTTACTGTGTTAGGCTCAGCATACACACAAAGCCTCCCTCACAGTTTCTCTACACTTCTCCAAATATTTTTTAAACTCCTCCATTTTTCATATTCTCATGGAAATACTTCATTTTTCATCTCCCACTAACCTTAGGAAGAAGCCTTGGGTTTTTAGATCAAGCTGAAGTACTTTAAAATGTTGCTAAGGACCGTGTCACTGAATGGAAATTAGTGTTAAGTTGTAGCCCATCTCTTCCAAGCTTGCAGCACACTTGCCAGTGCCATAGAGATTTCAGGAGCATGGTAATTCATACACAATCCCTTCAATGCCCCTGATGTGCCTGGGACTTGACTCTGTCTTGTGGGTACTCCAAGATGAATAGAACTTTGAGGTTCCTGGAAGGGTCCAGGGAAGAGAAAGGAAGATAAGTATGGGAGCAAATCCTTGCAACTGTCTGATAGAGGATGACAGTGACAGACAAATCCAGGGAGATTTCAGAAGAAAAAAAAAAGTGACACCTTCCTCAGTTCCTCTCACTTCTTACAGCTGAAGTAATGAGCTTATGGAAATCTGTTAGACTGCAGTCTGGATCTAGTCACCCTTGGAGGGAAATACAAGGATCCTGGTCAAATAATGAGAACATTAAAGGCAGGATGTGTTTGGGGTTCCTGGAATCATCACACAATCTGTTTCTAGACTATTCTTATTCATATCCTTAATTTTTACAACTTAAAAAGTCCTTTGTCTCGTGTGCTATGATTAATGAGATAGTAATTTATCTGAGGCCAGTAAACTTTTTAATTTAAAAAATATTATTCTCAGGACATCATTTGTTGAAATCACCATTAAAGATAAGAGGTTTTTCTAGCTGGTTAAATACAGAAGCTGCATCATTCTTGACATGAAATCAATGCCATCCTCATGAGGCAAGGGCAGAGTCAGGTGAATGAAAGATAATTTGGAGCAATTTACAGGCACGAGTTGGACGTGATTGGTGTTCCCATATTTGAAGAACAGATTTTAGATGAAAATGGTGAAGCAATTGAAATGACTTTAAATACTAACCTAGGTTTCCCTCTGTTGACTTTCTTCTCATCTCCTCTTTTCTTTCCATGTTGATCCTGAAAGTTGGTGAGACTTTCCTACAGTCTATCTTTGCAGAATGTTAGGACTGGAAGGGCTTCCAGAATCCATCTAAACCACTCCCCCGATCTTAAAGACAAGGTGATTGAGTGAGACTGAGAGGGTGGAACCCCTAATATTAGGTACATAGAGCTGAGACCAATAGTTTCCTCTCTTATTTTGATCTTCTGATATTTGAAAATTTTGTCCCGTGTATTTGTTAAGATGCCAAGTAGCTGAAGTTCTGTGTTTGAGAATTGCTCAACTGATCAGGGAGATTGATGGCAAGTGCACCTTCTTGCCCAGTCTACTGTATACTTTAACTGCTGATGTCCATTTGGTTTGAATGCACAGTAACCTTCATTGGATGGTATTTTTTTTTTTATTCAGTCTGGAAAGGATGGAATTTTTGTTGATGCAAGCTCATATCTGCCCTGCATGTCATTTACTTCCTGATAAAATTGATCATTCACCAGGGAGGAATAATTTGGATCATTCTGGAGCTGATGTGTAGTCTTTGAATTTACTCTGTCAACTTAAATTAGCATTAATGGATATTTCATCAGTGACTGATATGAAAAACTAAATCTATAGTGTTGTTGCACTTGAAATTGCTTTGTGATCTGGAATTTGAGGTTTTTCCAATACTCCCTTCCTAAATACCAGACATTTTACTGGAATCCTTACAGTTTATCACTGTATTTTTAATATAATTTTAGTTATTTTCCAAAAGATACTCCAAGTTACCCACCCATCAGGGTAATTTTTTTTTCCTTTTTACTTAGGGTATAACCTTAGCTTTCTTTGCTCATTTTCTTTTTGCTAGGTTACTCTGCAAATGTAGGCAGAGGAAGTCATTTAAATTCACAAATTTGACTATACTGAATCACATGGATTTGATTTGCCAAAACATATAACATTGCCTTGAACATTGAGTGTGTGGTTAGAAGAAATCTGACTGTAAAAAAAGTTTTGTTGGTTTTCCTTTTTTTTTTTTTTTTTTCTGATGTCCACTTAACCAATAAATCTGTCATCACTGACTGGTTTCCATTTCCTCTGAAATAAACAAATCACTGTTAAGTCCTTTGAAGCACGAGACTGCCAGGAAACACAAAAGCCACTTTTGCTTCATCCTCCAAGGTAAAGTATTTAATAAGTGAAATGAGATGCATGAAAAGGAGCAGCATGGTCGTCACACTGGCTAGAAAGTCAGCAGGTGTCTACAGCCCAGATGCTCAGCTGAACCTCAATCCTGATACTCCCAACAGTGTGGAGAGAAAGCCAACAACAAAATGTGCAGGCTCCTTGGTCCCTTGTGAAGAAGAAGACTTGATTTGTGGGAACATAGGTAATTTGTAGAGAGAAGGCTAGAAATCTTATCTGGAGATCTGTGCCCTCCAACTGAATTATCCTATAATAGATTTGTACCTACATTATTTTATTTTCTACTTTTAAGTGAAATAGTGATTAAACCTTTGACAAGAACTTTTATTAGAAAAATGGAGTCTCCACTAAGAGAGTAAAAATCAATTATTGATTGCTCAGGGCTTTTTGTTGTTGTTTGCTTACATGTCTGATTCCAGCCATTTCCAGATTTATGTTTCATTATCATTTATTTCCATCAAATAAATTCTTCTAAGGCAAATATATATGCACTCTAATTGGCAATTCACTATGCAAAAAATAATTCAAAGGAAATAACTAGACACTAAGAGGACAACTGAAAGTGTATCCCCAAATTAAATGTAAAAGCATGACACACGGCAATTTCCCCTAAATTTTCATTAATCTCTGATTTTAGACTAAGCAATGTATTTGTCTCAATAACTGAGCAAATCTCTCTTAAGCCATCTCCTGCATATGTAGTTTTAGCACAATCAACTGTAGTTTATATTTAATAATCATAATAAAACAGAAAGAAAAAGGAAATTATTGATCTGAGATAAATGTTCTATTTGAGAATTTTCGCCAACTGAAGATGAAGAAGTCAGACAGGCATGTGTGTGTGCACATGCACACATTCAAACAGAGGTGTTAAGACCACCAGAGTGTCAGTAGGGAGATCAAAACAGAGACTCGTTTTGTCTTTGCCAGTGGCTCAGTGCCTGGGATGATGCTGTTGCCACAACCTATGGCCTTTCCTGCTTTTCATAGCCTATCTGACTTTCTCATAGGATGACTGCCACTATTTATAATAATCCATGCCTTCTGGAAGCTTACACTTTTTATTTTAAAAATAAATTTAGTGCTATGCCATTCTTATATTTTAAGATACTATAGGAATATCTCTTGGTTGATAATCACAGATTTGGTCACAAGACAAGTGCTTGTTTTTGAAAATTGAATCTTTCTACTCTTCAGCTATCATCAGTTACTTTATGATTATGCTAATTTTCTGAGATCTCTGATTTTTTTTAAAGAAAATAAAGCTAGTGGATATGTAAGAGTCTTGCCTGTGTGTTCTTTCTGGCCTCAGTCACTGGGATTGAATTAGGAAAGGCTGTGTTCCACCCTTGGATAGACTTCTAGATGGGCTATTCCATAGATACAGGACAGAACACTATATTAGTGTGCTTGAAGCCTGAGCTAACTAGATCTCTGAATTATTGGATGATAAGTGATAGAGGTCTTTTAATTCTGAGGAATAGGTTCCCACAGTATTGATAGTACTTTAGATTTGCCCTCCAGAGCGTGCAAAGCACATTGCGTGTTAGCTTCTTGCATTCTGATCATGGGAAATGTTGATTGGTTTAATGGAACTATGCTTTTAAGATTTTCATATGCACTGCATTCTATCATAAATCTTGTGGAGTGGTTTCATTCTCTATAAATCTCAGGGTGAAATACAAATAAATTACCAAAGTACTCTCAGTTACTGCACAGTGTGGATATTAAAGAGGATGTGGAAAATCTTTGAAGGAATGGGGGCCTGATCCATTGTTGTAAGCCAAAAATATCAGAATTTGGCTTATAACACCATGGAAACTGAAAGTCTGCTTATTCCTATAGGGGATTAATGCATTACTCAACCTTGAAAAATTATATTGCCTGGCAACTACAAAATATGCTTTAATATCCCAAGCTTTTCTGTCTTTGTTTCTTGATTTTGAGCCTATTATCATTCAGATTCTTTTTCCTGATAGGTCAAATCTCATGATTCGACTGCTCTGCTGATGTTCACACTGTTGGAGCAGTGTGATAAGTACATTTTAAGTTGAAGATAAGTAGAGTTGTTTCAAGATTTCTTTCCATAGCTACTCAATTGCTTTTAGTTTAAGAAAATGGAGGACCAGAAGCCACTAAAAGGCATACACATTCTTGAAAAATATTGTGTGAAGTTAGTGTGGGACCCTTCTTTGAAGACTTCAAAGTTGCTAAATGTAGACTTCTCTAAATAACAGTTTTTGACTGATTTTTTTCTTTTCTTTCCAAAAATTAACTGGAAAGCAAATGGCAGAGATAGTGCTGCTTTTCTGGTCTAGATTTATTAGTCAACACCATAATAAATAAACAAACAAACAAACAATTAAATAAATAATAAAGGGTGAGAGAACATACCACAGTGTATATAATGCTTTTTCATTTCGGGGTGTGAAAAAGGCTTTGCCTAAAATGAAAATGAAATGGTTAATATTGCAAAGTTCTGTATCACCATAAATTACCCTACGTAACTTGACTGTTTAGATGCTATTATATGATTATATAACTATGATGGTGGTAACACTTACCACCTGCTGCCTCAGTGGATCACTAGAAAATGTGTCCCTTAGCTCATGTAGGTAGAGTCAAACCAATACTGCCAAAACTGTAAGCTTGGGTTTTGTGCGGCGAGGCTAGCTTTTCTCCGAGGTTGGAGGTAGAGAAGCACTATCCTCTTCATTAACAGCTGTGTAATAAATGCATCTTGCCTTACGGAGGGAACGGAGTGTGTTGGTCTAGTCACAAATGGAAAGCCCATTCGAGGACGCCTCTTTAACGTGACGGTGTTTTTGGGATGATTGATTCATCTCTGCACGCCTGCAGGCATTTAGTCATTTTAAATTGCAGATTGAGTGCCTCCCATTCTCAGGCTAATGTACTTCCAAAAAACAGTGTGGTTGATTTTAACAGCAAAATGTGTTCTAAAAGCTCAAGCCCCATATTTTATATAAGTGCCTACTTAATCACATCACTTTAGTCACGGTGCCCTTATATTAATCAATTTGGAGGAAATTGAGAAACTTTAAATATCTATCAAACCACAATAACCTTAGCTCTAAGAAAAACTAGAGATGATGGTGAACATTGGCCTTTATTTATTATGTGAAGTAGCTCAGCTACAGATCCTAGAACTCTAATTAGGAAAGAAGATACTAACTGACCAACAGATAAGATATTTATGTATTTTGTGACCAAGTCTGTTGATTTTACTTTCTATGATATTTTATAATTTTTCCCTTACTCTACTTTCTTTTCTGGGGTGCATTTTTTTTTTACCTGAGTCATTGTAGTAGCTTTCACTGGTTTATCCAAATGCTGCCTCCTTCCTTTTTTTTTTTTTTTTTTTTTTTAATGAAATTGTGACCATGGATTTAACTATTGTTCACTGAGCACTGACTCTGTGTCAAACAGTGCTACAACTTTAAGGTGGGATTGGTGTTTCTCAAATCAGGATGATTTTGCCCTCCAAGGGACATGTGACTATGTCTAACGGCACAAGGTTGTCACAACTTGGAGGTAGCAGGGGAGTGGCATCCATGGGTTAAGGATTAAAGATGCTACTGAACAGCTTGCAGTATGTAGGACAGTCCTTCACAACAATCATCTGCTCCAAATGCCAATGGTGTCAAAGTAGAAACACTGTGGAAAGAGGATGGAGGCTATCTAAGAAGAAGTTTAGATTCCCGTTCTTCAGTCCACCCTGACTTAAACCCTTGAACTGATGAATTTATATTGTGTGTTGGTCATAGCCCACACTCTACTGCTATTTCCTTTCCATTCTCCATGTGCTAGGCTTCAGTTCCAAGACAGTGTGACTTTCCTAAGTGCTCTTTTGTGTTTCTAGAATTTGTCCTTGATATTTCCTTTGTCTGGACTAGCTTCTTACTGCATCTACAGAAATCTCATTCATTCTTTAAGACCCACTCCAGCTTTCAAAGATATCCTTCCCTTCCTCTCACTGATCTTGTAGCCTATTGGGCAATCTTTAATATGGAGTCATTTTGTACTTACATTATTCATGTATATTCTGAACTTGATCTTTGAGACTAACTCTTTAGCTATAAGTGCTCAGTACAATTATTGGAACAGAACTTTCACATATATTTAATAAAAGAATAAGACAAGTACATGGATAATGTGGGAAGAGATTGGAGGGTCTATATTACATGGATATTGTAAAAGTAAGTAATCCTGATCTTCTTCTATGTGTTTGAAATTCAGCATTCTGACGTTTTATATCTTTTGACATGTAAGAGATATAGATCTGAAATTTGAATTCCATGCATACACAACAGATTTCAAGATCATTTCCTTTTCTCCTACTACTAATCTCTGCTTTTACAAATAAGTACATGAAATCGTTTGTAAAAAAGATACAATATCGGCCGGCGCCGTGGCTTAACAGGCTAATCCTCCGCCTTGCGGTGCCGGCACACTGGGTTCTAGTCCTGGTTGGGGCACCGGATTCTATCCCGGTTTCCCCTCTTCCAGGCCAGCTCTCTGCTATGGCCCGGGAAGGCAGTGGAGAATGGCCCAAGTCCTTGGGCCCTGCACCCGCATGGGAGACCAGGAGAAGCACCTGGCTCCAAGCTTCGGATCAGCGTGATGCGCCGGCCGCAGCGGCCATTGGAGGGTGAACCAACGGCAAAAAGGAAGACCTTTCTCTCTGTCTCTCTCTCTCTCACTATCCACTCTGCCTGTCCAAAAAACAAACAAACAAACAAACAAAAAAAAACAAAAAAAAAGATACAATATCAATATTATGGTTCTCCTACAACTCATAATCATATTTTTAAATAACATTTCATAGCTTATAAATTAAAAGTGAGTTTTCAGACCTCTGCTTCCAGGAAGATGAAATAAATCTGCTTTTCTCAGTTCCTTGTATTAAGTACACCTAGAAACTATCAACATTATACATAAAACAAACATAAGGAGATTCTGAAAGAGAGAGGAAGAGAGAGCCACCATGCTACTAGAACAGAATACTGTCCATGAGTGGCTGAAAAAATTTATTGCTCAGAGTTCCAGAGGATGGGAAGTACAAGATGCAGGTGCCGGCAGATCCACTGTCTGATGAGGCCGTTCTTCCTGGTGTCCTCGTACATCTAAGGAAGATCACTTATCTCTAGTCTTTTCTTGTAAGGGCACTCATTCCATCAAGACTCTACCCTCATTACCTAAGTATCTCCCCAAATCTCTATCTCCAAACACCATCAGCATGAGGCCTGAGGATTCAACATACGAACTTGAGAAACACATACTTTCAGTCCATAGTCTCCGGGTACTTTGAGACCCAAGGAACAATATGGTGTTGAGTTCTTTCTTTCTTTTTTTTTTTTTTTTTTTTTTTGCTTCTGGCCTCATCTATCTCAGACTTGGAGTTGAAGTTAGCAGCTCCCAAACACCAATAGACACAGTAAGAAGTACAGGACATAGGTGGCCCCCTATATCATAACACCTCGAGACAGCAGCCTCTATGTTGGGAAGTGAAGAAAACTCTGACCTCTCCTCCATCTAGACTAGCAAAGGTTGAGTGGTTAGCCTGGACTTCTACTCCCGCCAAGCTTTAAAGAGGCACTGCAGTCTCTACCCCAGTCCCATTGGGCCAATGTCAGAGAAGGCTGAGTAAGGAACCATCTTTACTGGGATTTAATTAACACCTGCCCTCCCCACCCCCCATACACACACTCACACACACACACTCAGTGGAGATTATGTGTGGAGTCTGGACCTCCACACACACATGACAGTGATGAGCCACTCATCCTCTGCCCTCCAGGGGAGGTATCTAAGGAAGGGTGGCAGAGAGGCAGGACTCTCATCACCACCCAGAGGTGATGAGGTGAATCCCACCTTCCTGGGTAGTGTCACTCACATATTACTCCTCTCCTTCCCAGATGAGGTTGAATAGAGAGCTGGACACTTCACCTCCTTCTGCCAGCAATCAGGTGCTCTCCTCCTCTATGTTCTCAGCTGAGGCTGAGTGGGGGACTTTGATTTGGCTGCTTCCCAGGCAATGAGGAGGCTGCTCTCCCTACTATCAGAACGATGTCAATAGAAGTCAGAGGTTAAATAAGATCCAGAGAACCAACATATCCAGGCTTCAGTTGAAAACTCGCTCAAAATGTCCATACCAAGAACCAGGCAAATCTACACTTAAATGAAAATGACCTTCAACAACACACGAATCCTCACATAGCAAAGATACTTTGGCAGAATCATCTGATAAAAGTTCAACACAGTCACAAACATATTCTTCCATGGTGAAGCACGAACATGCTTGAGAGGAAAAAATTAAAATATCTCAGCAAAGAAGTAAACAAACAAACAAAAAAAACTTTGCAAAGCCAGAATATATAATGCAAGACTAAGTGAAAATTTTGGAACTGAAAAATATGCTATCCAAAGTACAAATCTCAATGCATATGCTGAAGAGCAGAATAGAGAGGACAGTGGAAAGAATTAATAGATTTAAAAATAGACTCACAGCAGTTATTCAATCTGAACAACAGAAAGAAAACATAGGCCAGTGCCGCGGCTCAATAGGCTAATCCTCCACCTGCGGCGCCAGCACACCAGGTTCTAGTCCCAGTCGGGGCACTGGATTCTGTCCCGGTTGCCCCTCTTCCAGGCCAGCTCTCTGCTATGGCCCGGGAGTGCAGTGGAGGATGGCCCAAGTCCTTGGGCCCTGCACCCCATGGGAGACCAGGAGAAGCACCTGGCTCCTGGCTTTGGATCAGCGTGATGCACCAGCCGTGGCAGCCATTGGAGGGTGAACCAACAGCAAAAGGAAGACCTTTCTCTCTGTCTCTCTCTCTCTCACTGTCCACTCTGCCTGTAAAAAAGAAAGAAAGAAAGAAATGTATATAAAAATAGTGCCTCAGGAGCTTGTAGGACAATGAAAAATTCTAATGTTCTTATCATTGTGTCCTTGGTGTCTCCTCTCTCAAGAGAGAATGAAGGTGGGTGAAAAAGTAATTAAAAAATAGTGGCTGGAAATTTTCCCAAAAAGCAAGTCATAAACTTGAAGATAAAATATGTTGACAGAAACCCCAAAATGATAAACACAAATTCACACTAAACTCATCATAATTAGGTTTTGAAAACTAAAGAAAAACAAAAATGAATATGAAAAGTACTAAAATTTTCCCATACAGGAAAAATTTTTGGATGCTAGTGGATTTACCATGAAAAACTAGGAGGACAAGAAAAAAAAAATTCAGCATTTTGCAAGTTCAGAGTGAAAAGAAAGGTCATCTCAGTTTTATGTTCAGAAAAAAAAATATTTCAAAAATGGAAGGGAAATCGAGAAATTCTCAAATGAATGAAAAGTAAAATTTTCTGCGTGGAACTGCAGAAACAGAATGACAAATGTAAATTTTTTTAAAATGCAAAGAATTGATAAAAGGCTCAGCCCCAGATTATCAAAATGAAGAAAAATATGTTAGGAGTAAAATTATAGGTAAATACAGCACATTTTCTCTTTTGAGTTTTCTCAATTATGAGCAAAAAATTATAACATTATCTAGTGTGGTTCTAAGAGTAGATAAAGGGCATATTTATGACAATGATAATATAAGCTGAAAAATGTAAAGGGACAAAAGAGGAGATAAGAATTCTATGCTCCACAAAATTAATCAAATGAATATGTCATTATTATATGATTATTTATATATAATGTAGTACCAAGTATAACTTTAATAAAGCTATACGAATAGGGGTGGCATTGTGGTTTAGCAGGTGAAGCCGCCACTAGTGAAAATGACATCTCATAGTGAAGCACTGGTTTGAGTCCCAGCTGCTCCACTTCTGATCTAGCTATCTGCTAATGCTCCTGAGAAAACAGGAGGATTATCCAAGTGCTTGGACCCCTGCTACCCATGTGGGACCCAGATGGAGTTCCAGGCTCCTGGCTTTAGCTTGGCCCAACTTGGCCATTGGCAGCTGGTTCAAGTGAACCAGCTGATGAAAGATCACGATTATTCTCTATCATGCTGGTTTTCAAATAAGCAAAAAAAAAAAAAAAAAAAAAAAAAAAAAAACTCTTAAAAGCTATACAAATAGACACACAGAAATTCAATAGACAAGCCAAAATTGAATTCTAAGTAAATGTTCAAATAACAAAAACAATGGTTGGGAAAATAGAGAGAAGTGAAAAACAGAGGGAAAAAGAGAAAATAAAAAGAAAACATGGCAGGCATAAACTCTAGTTTAATCAATAATTATATAATTATTTAAATATACACCAATTGAAATTAAGAAATTGACAAAATAGTTTACAAAACATGACTCAACTTTTTGTTTTCTATGAGAATCTTCCTTTAAATTAAAGATAAATGTAGACTGAAAGCTAATAATGAGAAAATATATACCAAGAACACTTAAAATATTCTTGACAAAATATTGCCAAATAAAATTCAGATTGTAAAGCAGTTGTGTACTGTACTCAAGTGGTATTTATTGTAGGGGCACAAGCCTGAGTCAATATTTAAAAATTTACTATGTAAAAGCAAAAACAAAAACTTGTCATGATCATACCAATTGATGCAGAAAAATTACTTGACAAATTTCAAGGTATATTCCTGGAGTGGAGGGGATTTTCCTCAACCTGATAAAATATAAGCCCAAAGCTAAACACTTAATCATGAAATATTTAGCTCTTTCCCATGGAAACCTTGAATAAGACAAAGATGACCTCTCTCATCACTCTTACTTGCCATAATACTGAAAGTTATAGCTTGTGCATAAGGCAAGAAGAGAAAATAAATATTTTCAGAACAAAAAAAGGAAAGAAAAAACTTTTTCCCTATTTGCAGATCAATGGAAAGCCATTAAATTTACCAAAAAAATGTCCCCACAGAACTATATATTGAGTTCAGCAAAGCGACAAAATATAGGATAAGCACACAAAAATTATGTCTTTGTTTGCAAGCAATTAGAGCAATGAACTTTAAAATTAAAACACAATTCCATTTATAATAGCTTGAAAAATATACAAAATGTGTACATATTAAAGGCTGAAATTACAAAATTCTGAATAAAAAGAATCAAAGAACACCAACATATTGTAAATGGTGAGATACATGAGAGTACTTAGATTAAATGATAATTTTATTTGGGTGTAAAAACTTTTGAAATTTGTATGTAAGTTTTTTGTAACATACATTTTTTTCACAGACTTTTTGGAGACCATTTGTACGCACACATTTTACATTTTTTTGCACCAAGTAGTGGCTATTTGGCCTGTTGGCTTTGATATCAGTTTAAGTGCCCACATTTCACAGCAGAGTGAATAGATACCATTCCTGGCTGTGCTCCTAATTCCAGCTTCCTGCTAATGTGCTCTCTAGGGGGCAGCAGATAACGGCTCAACATAGCTGGGTCTGTTCCACTCATGTGAGAGACCTCATTTGCATCTGTGACTCCTGGCTTCAGCCTGGCCCGGCCCAGCCACAGTGAGCATTTGAGGAGTGAAACAGTAGATGGAAGAGTCTCTCTCTCTCTCTCTCTCTCTTTCTCTCTCTCTCTCACCTTACTGTTAAGTCAAAAAGAAAATAATTTAAAAATTCATCAAACAGATTTGTCTTTTTAACAGAGATTTATATATATCTATTTGAAAGACAGAGTTGCAGATAGAGAGAGAGAATCTTCCATACTGTGGCTCACTCTCCAAATGGCCACAACAAACCCAGGAGCCAGGACTCCAACCAGGTCTCCCACATGGGTGGCAGTTCATCTTCCTCTGCTTTCCCAGGCACATTAGCAGGGAGCTGGATTGGAAGTAGAGCAGCTGGGACTTGAACTGGCACTACTATGGAATGCCAACATCACAAACAACTTAACCCAGTGTGGCACCACCAATTTATCTTTTAATTGCATGTTCTACAAACTTTGAAATGTAACTGAATTCTGTGCTTGTGAACTGGAAAAACTAGCATAATAAAGATGTAAATTCTCTCCAAACTGATACAGTAGTTTCACGCCATTCCTAACAGAATATCAACAGCAATTTTTTTAGATGTAAGAAAATTTTCTCAGTTATGTGTGGAAAGGCAATAAGACTAGAAAGCTAAATGATTTTCAATAAGAAGAATAAAAGTGTGGGAAGCCATACAGTCTATTTGCAGACTTACTACACAGCTACATTGGTCAATGTTGTGATTGTATTGATGGAAAGTGAAGCAAAGTAGGTAACCCAAGAAATAAATAACAAACCAAGCAAATATGCCCATCTGATTTTTTTAAAAGATTTATTTATTTATTTGAAAGTCAGAGTTACAATAGAGAGAGAAGGAAAAGCAGAGAGAGGAGAGAGAGAGAGAGAGAGAGGTCTAACATCTGCTGGTTCACTCCTCAAATGGCCACAACAGCCAGAGCTGCACTGATCCAAAGCCAGGAACCAGGAGCTGTTTCCAGGTCTCCCATGCGGGTGCAGGGGCTCAAGGACTTGGGCCATCTTCCACTGCTTTCCCAGGTCATAGCAGAAAGCTGGATCAGAAGTGGAGCAGCCGGGACTTGGACCGGCGCCCATATGGGATACTGGCACTGCAGGTGGCGGCTTTACCCACTATGCCGCAGCACCGGCCCCTACCCATCTGATTTTTGACAAAGATCTAAAAGCAATAGAAAGCACAATATTTTCAAAAAGTTGTGCTAGGTCAAGTGGCCAACCACAAACAAAAAAGGAATTTCCCATGTCGTGCAAAAATTAGTTCTAGATGTAGGCACTTGTTATAGCAGTTAAAATGCCACTGGGCATACTCACATCCCATATCACAATGAAAAGGTTCAAATCCTAGTTCTCCCAATTTCAGATTCCTGCTAATACACACTCTGGAAGGTAGCATATGATTTCTTACTAATTGGATTCCTTCCTGCCACCTGGAAGACTTGGAGAAAGTCCTAGCTCCAAGCTTCATCCTGACCAGCCTCAGCTGTTTCAGACATGATGGAGAATGATGGTTAGGTGGAAGCTCTGTCCGCCCACCTGTCTCTGCTCACTAACAAAAAAATAAAATAAATAAAGTAGCTCAAAATGAGAACATAAACTTTTGAAATTTATAATAAAAGAATATATTTTGGATCTGTAAAGGTAGGTAAAGCGTTTTCAGATTTTACACCAAAATCATGATCTGTAAAAGAAAAAATAGAAGGGCCAGTGCTGTGGCTCAGCATGCTAAAGCCCCGGCCTGCAGTGCCAGCATCCCATATAGGTGCCAGTTTGAGTCCTGGTTGCTCCACTTCCAATCCAGTTCCCTGCTGATGTGCCTGGGAAAGCAATGGGGGATAGGCCAAGTGCTTGGGCCCCTACACTCAGGTGGGAGACCTGGAAGAAACTCCTGACTTCTGGCTTCAGCCTGGCTCATCTCTGGCCATTGCAGCCATTAAAGGAGTGAACCAGCAGATGGAAGACCTCTCTCTGTCTCTCTGTCTCTATCTCTTTCTGTAACTCTGTCTTTCAAATAAATGCAGAAAGAAAGAATGAAGACATCAGACTTCCTCAAATCTAACAGTGTTTGCTTTGCAAAACACCTTGCTAGGAGGAAGCAAAGACAAAATGCAGAATAGCAGAACCTTCTAGCAAGTCACATCTACAACAAAGGATTAGTATCTAGATTATATAAAGAGCTAGGCTGGCACCATAGCTCACTTGGTTAATCCTCCACCTGCAGCGCCGGCATCCCACATGGGCACGAGGTTCTAGTCCCGGCTGCTCCTTTTCCAGTCCAGCTCTCTGCTGTGGCCTGGGAAGGCAGTGGAAGATGTTCCAAGTACTTGGGCCTGCACCCACATGGTAGACCAAGAAGTAGCACCTGGCTCCTGGCTTTGGATCAGCGTAGCTCTGGCCATAGCGGCCATTTGGGGAGTGAACCAATGGAAGGAAGACCTTTCTCTCTGCCTCTCTCCCTCACTGTCTAACTCTTTCTGTCTAATAATAATAATAATAAAAATCCCCCAACTTACCCAATGAGTTGGAGCTTTAAAAATTTTTTTTAAAAAAGAATATATAAAGAGCTCATCAACTACAATAAAAAACCCAATTTGGAAATTGGCAAAGAACAT
The DNA here is from genome assembly GCF_033115175.1 of Lepus europaeus. Lineage (NCBI taxonomy): Eukaryota > Metazoa > Chordata > Mammalia > Lagomorpha > Leporidae > Lepus > Lepus europaeus. Next base: position 19,424,055 of record NC_084846.1, on the reverse strand, counting down.
CAAAAGACATTTCACCAAAATGTTATGAGGATGGCAAATAAAAACATTTCAAGGGTTCGAAGTCATTAGCTACTGGATTGGGCAAATTAAAACCAACTGCGATATGTTATTTATCTGACAGAATGGCTACAATACTTAAAAAAAGGAATACTAAGTGATGGCGTATACTGCTAGGAGAAGTTTTATGTGGCTCAGTCACTCCAGCAAACAGAATGACAGTTTTTTTTTTTAAACAAACTAATATGGGGCAGGCATTTATTCTAGTGGGTAAGATGCTAATTAGGATGTCCATATCTCACAACAGAGTGGCTGAGTTTAATTCCCGGTCCAAGCTGCTGAATCCAGCTTTTTTGTTGTTGTTGTTCTAATAGATATTTTTATTTGTTCATTTATTTGCATGTATCTCATAAATACTTACTAAGGTGGAATCTGGAGGGTCAAATTGTTGGATTCCAGCCACCAACATGGAGAACCAGGATTGAGTTCCCAACTCTCAATGTGGGATGGGTTCAGCACTGGTTATTGGAGGTTTGGGTAGTCAACTCTTTTCTTCTGTGTTTCTCAGCCCCTCAAAAATTAATCACAAAAAAAATCCAAAACTAAATGTGCAACTATCATGTGACTCAAAAACTACATTCATATCAGAAGTGAAAATTATATTTACAAAACATGTTTAAGAAATTGTGGCTTTAATCATAATAACTAAAAACTTTAAACAGTACACATGTCCTCCAGCAGACAAGTGGTTAAACAAACTCGGCAATTAAAGAGGAGCTGGCTGTTGATGCAGACACGGGTTTGATGAATCTCTAGAGAATTGCGGTAAGAAAAGCCAATTCCAGGAGGATGATGTTGTGTGATTCCATTTAAATAACATTCTTAAAAGGATTACAATGACAGAAATGGAGAACTTGCAAAAATGAAGCTTGCACATGAATCAATGATTAGCCCCAAATAAAAGTATTCATGCATATAAATCATATGGGTTTATTTAACTAGGTGGGCTGTGGTACTCTTTTCTCTCTTAGTAAATACTTTCTTTTCCAATATGAAATGTCTCTGATGTTTTCAAAATGGTAAATGCTTTTTCTGGCTGAGCCTAGATCAGTTCACATGACTTGTGCTTTCAAAAGATATTGCACTATATATGTCATGGCTTTGTGTTACATAGATTTGTTGAAAATATTGTAAATTACTTAATGAGAGTGTTCAGAATGCACGAATAATTACATTGGAATTTCATACTTTGACAATTCTAAAGGGGCATCCTAAAGGTAGCTTAGTGCAGTTACACTTGGGGCACCAAACAGCTTCTTATGAATCATAAAAAGACACACCTTCATTCAAAACCGCATTTTCAAAAAAGAAAAAAAAAGGTAATTGCTGGGAAACCTACAGACTTAAAACAATTGTGCAGTAATACCCTGCCATATTAAAAGATATCTTCTATTACTTTTGGAATTTTGCAAGATGTTTAGATCCCATGCTGGGAAGAAGTTGAATGAATCATTGACAATTCCTGCTTCCCAAGATATGCTTGTCAATGTTCAGTTGTCCTACAAGGAACTGCAAATTGCTAGGTAATGATGTAGCTCTATTAATTATGTGGCCACTTGTGCAGTTAAAGACACTGAGAATTTTGAAACCACATAATGTTTTATGTTTTTAGATTGGGAAGGCACAAGCTATTAAATGATGCTCAGGGCTGCTTTTTTTTTTTTCTTTTTGACAGGCAGAGTGGACAGTGAGAGAGAGAGACAGAGAGAAAGGTCTTCCTTTTGCTGTTGGTTCACCCTCCAATGGCCGCCGTGGCCGGCGTATCGCGCTGATCCAAAGCCAGGAGCCAGGTGCTTCTCCTGGTCTCCCATGCGGGTACAGGGCCCAAGCACTTGGGCCATCCTCCACTGTACTCCTGGGCCATAGCAGAGAGCTGGCCTGGAAGAGGGGCAACCGGGACAGAATCCAGCGCCCCGACTGGGACTAGAACCCGGTGTGCTGGCGCCGCTAGGCAGAGGATTAGCCTATTGAGCTGCAGTGCCGGCCGCTCAGGGCTCTTTTCTTTCTTCTGTATCTCCTTCAGTGGAGTGCTTTGGTGTGGATTTAAAAATAGAGAATCTGGTGCAAGATTCCTCAGGATTAAACCCAGCCCTTGCTGGCTGTGTGATCCTGCATGTATTACTGAATCCCCCTGTGCCTTAATTCCCTTACACCACATGTGAAGGATTGAGTGGACCAACCACAGCACTGTGTAGTGATGAGATATTATTCCTATGTCAACATCAAGAGCACTGTAGAAATGATACATTCTTACAGAATTCACTTCAGTGAGGAATGGAAATGATGCCCTTATTGCCACTTTGCTGGAGATGATATATTGGCATCTTTTGGCCATCAAGACTGTACCACAATGAACTGGTAGTATTTTTGTTCCATGCCTGCCGTGCATGAGTCACAATATATAAATCCATCGCTGACTTTAATTGCTCTGAACAGGAAGAAATTCTCAGAATATCAAAGAAACAGGAAGATTTTCAAAGCAGTCTTGATGGGAAGTATATCATGTTTCATTTACAGATATCAGAATTAGAGATTCAAGCCAATTTTCTGCCCCACCTGTTTTTAAATCTCCCAAGGCTTCCATTATGAAGAGCAAACACCCAGTGTGGGAATTGAGGAACTCCCCCAGGCTGGCCCAGCCTCATCTCCACTCTTTCTACCTCATCCTTGTTTTTCTCAGCTGAGCAAGTGAGTGGCCCAGTGCCTTCCGCCTGCTGCATCTCCACCCTCTGTTCACTTGGATGTATGTACAATCCTGGTTTCTCTTTCCGTTCCAAGTCCTGGTTCCCAAGCCCCTTTCCTGGGAGCCCCTCGGGGCAGATCCAGTGCCTGTCTCCTCTTCTCAGACCACAGTGCAAGTCCTTCCACTACAGGTTTACTTATCTTTCCACTTTAATTGCTTTCAAAACAATTATAGTTTCAATATGTTCACGAAGTGGAAAAATGCAAACAAGAGAATCATAGGTATTCACATTTCTCCCACTGTTTCTCTCTCTGTCTCCCTGTTTCTTCCCTCCTCTTTCCTCTCTGAAGTTCCTTGAGCTTCTAGTGGAAGGAGTATTTCTTATTTATCTTTGTAGCCTCTCAGTGGCCCATACCCCATTACTGAACATTGGATGTGCCCTTTATGATATTTAGGAATAATGTGTTCACAAGAGATGAAATGAGTTTTGAATGTTCTTGAATTATAGTAATGAGATCACTATTGTTTGTACATATGGCACTTACCATAAGACAATAGGACATTTTTTAAAAGGTAGAGTAGGGGTGGGCGTTTACTAGTGGTTGATAGACCCAGGCCTCACTTCATGGTACCTGGGTTCTATACCTGGCTTTTGTTTTCAGCAGCTCTCTGCTACTGCATAGACTCTGGGAGGCATTGATGACTCATGGAATTGAGTTGCTTGGTTTTGGCCTGGCCCAGTCTGGCCATTATAAACGTTTGAGGAGGCAGCTCTCTCTCTCTCTCTCTGCTTTGCAAATATTCTTTTTAAAATGATAGATTAAATACAAATTGGGAAGTACCTAGATGACAGGTTTAGAAGTGTGAATTGGGCTAAGAGGCTATTGCAGTGATATTAGCACAGGATGCTAACTCTGACTCCAGTGTTTGCCATCTCCAAGGAGACTTACACAGACCACTGTGACTGATCGACCACTGAGTATGGAGAAAAGTGGAAAGAATTCAAACCCTTCGGAGAGATTCTGTCCCACTTTTCTGGGAATATTGGACTCTGCTGGACTCCAGCTTGTTCCTGACTTCATGATGGCTTGTCAGCAGCACCATGTCCCTGTCTAGCTTTCAGGGCCCCATGTTTCCTTAGATCTGACGTCTGTACTTTTGCTACCCCCCTTCCTCTCTGTTGTGACAACACTTTAGGCTCACAAACAACTGCCTCTCTCAGCCTGTCATTCATTCAAGGCCCCGCATGGCCTTAACCTATCATTCTGGAATGTGTTTCTCATGGCTCCCATCTATATTTCCTACTCCAGATACTGTTTTCTGTCTCCTGCTCATGTTTTCTGCTTCTTTTTTAAATTTTATTTTTATTTATTTATTTATTTTTTTGACATGCAGAGTGGACAGTGAGAGAGAGAGAGACAGAGAGAAAGGTCTTCCTTTGCTGTTGGTTCACCCTCCAATGGCTGCCGTGGCCAGTGTGCTGCGGGCGGCACACCATGCTGATCCAAAGCCAGGAGCCAGTTGCTTCTCCTGGTCTCCCATGGGGTGCAGAGCCCAAGCACTTGGGCCATCCTCCACTGCACTCCCGGGCCATAGCAGAAAGCTGGCCTGGAAGAGGGGCAACCAGGACAGAATCCGGCACCCCGTCCGGGACTAGAACCCGGTGTGCCAGCGCCACTAGGCGGAGGATTAGCCTATTGAGCCACGGCGCTGGCCATGTTTTCTGCTTCTATTTTCTTGTCACCTGGAAAGCCCTTTTCTGCCACTGTAGAGGCTCTGTCCTTTCTTTAAGAGCCATAGTACCTGATCTGTTCATGAAAACTTTTCGTGACTCCCCAGTTGTATGTGCCTTTTTCTTTTTTGATGACCCATGGATGTTTGCATCTCTCTTCAGTCACTCAATCAGTTCTTTGACGTTTCTAGATATTTATGAACTTATTTTTATCCTTGTTCCTGATTTGCCCTCCTGTACCACCCCCATTCCCCATACTCTCCAACACCCCACCCTCCACCCAACACAAGCCCACTACTTCCGCAAGCTACTTAATTAAGTCGCATGGTCTATTACTCCCTGGTTTCCTATGGAGGAACAGAATAGCTCCCACTGCAAGTATTCAATATGTGTTGAGTGGAATTCACATGGTAAGTAACATGTTGACAATGGCGAATTGTGAAAGACATGGGGATGAATCCTGGAGATCAGCTCCGGGAGCTGTCGCCCTGCTTAATGAAAGAGAACAGGGAAACAAAGATGGGGAAGCCCAGGAGCAGCGGATGCTTAGAGGACTCAGGGAGTCCTGCGAGCCCTGCCGAGAGCCCAGGGCAGTTGTGCCTTAGCGAGTGAATAACCTGGCTGCCCGCACATGGGCGATGCTTCATCATCATGGGGGAGGCCTTGCTGCTGTCCTTTATTACCTGTGCTGGCAAGGGGCTGCCCGAGGAAGAGGGAATTCCCTTGGTAAATAGACTGCAGGCCCACAGCTTCCCACTTCCCCTGGGTGATTCATCACTTTGCCAGGTTCTTAACAAAGGACCCTTAATTCGGGTCCCAGAGCACCAGGGAATTAATGCAGGAGCACTTTTGCTGCATCTCAGTTCAGAGAAACTTTTTTTTTTTCCAAGCTGGTTCCTATTTCTGGCAGTAACTCTTCAGTTCGGGAACTGTAGTTGAGCCAAAATAAACTATTGTCTCAGGTCTGTATTTTTCCTGAAACACCGTGGCGTTTTTATGGAATGTGGAGACAGTTTTATGTAAGACTTTGACAGTGACAATAAAGGACCCAGATCAGTTCTCTGGCCTGCCCTGCCTGTCTCTGTGTCCCAGCGAGGATGATGCAGCTTCCAAAAAGAGGGGCCATCTGAGCCTCCCGAGCACAGTCCCTCCTGCAAAGGCTGGTGATGTGATTTCTCCTTCCTTCTCCGATTATTGTCCATGTGTAACTGGCTACATTTTAAAGAAATAAAGCAATCCCCACATCTGTAGTGGATGGCTCAAAATTGTCTTTTTATTCAACTAAAGAATGCTAATACAACTTTATTTTTCAAAGTAGTTGTTTTTTATATGAATACTCATTGGTTATGCTGTTAATGATAATTCAGAGAAGCATTACACTAAGTCCTTAAATATTACAATCATATTGATATATATATATATATGATTATATGGTATCATGACGCAATAGATATTAATTAATTTTTAAAATAAAGAGCGGACATTATTAAGTAAGGATTTGAATGCCATGGGAGTATCCCTAACCTGATAACGATCAACAAATGAATAGTCACCATTTTGAAGACCAGATTCCCCTACTTCAACAAGGGAGTAAAAGACATTCATCTGATGTTATTCTGCTTCCATTAGTTGAGTTTGTCTTATGAGCCCTTCAAAACAGTTTGTAAATTGAGACGTTCAAAAATAAAAAGAATTCTGAAGTTGTTTCTTTATAAGAAGATGGGCTAATGCACTCATGGTAATCCTAGGAAAATTGATTATTTTATTAAAGTTGAATAAATTTTCAAAGTCCAGTGTTGTAGTAAATGGTTATCTCCTAAAATGAGAAATTTACATTTTAGACATTTTGAGAAAATTGCGGTAATGAAACTTTTCATAATTTCTTCTTGCTGTTGGCTCCTACAAACAGAAAGTTCCAGTTGTGTAGCATTGCTGCTAGTATGTAGGGACTGTACACAGCAACTTTAGTTTCATGTTCCATAAAATTGAGCTTCCTGTCTTTACCTTTTGGAACCTAGAACATGATCCTTGAGAATTTCCATGAATCCGTAAGATTGCTAAGGAAAGGAAATAGTGTAACATGAGAAGACAAAGAAATAGAACCATTAATGTAGACCCTTGCCTTTTGAGCTTAGCTGTAGAATTTACTAAAATTTGTTTTTGAACCAGATGTCTGGAACTATCTTACCATTTAATCTTGAAAGTATGGGATGTCTTTGAGACACTTTCCTGGTGAGCTCCTGAGGCAAATTTATGTTACTGGTAAATATTATCATCGAGAGTGTTCTTCTAACACCCACTCTGTGTATGTTTGAGTGTTAGAGATTTATGAGAATTGCATGATGGTTCCTTTTTCTGAACAGATATCTCAATGTTTCACCTAATTTGAAAAAAATGCTTTTTTCTGAGGACAAATTAAATACCTAAATTAAGGCTTTTTCCCCCAATATTTGAGTTTTATCTGTGAATATCAGACAAAGTGTAAGCTTTACCTACAGTTGATTTATCATGATAAATAGGTATGCTATATTTATTTTTCAGTGCATATGCCCATCTATATAAACCCACTGGATGCGTGGATAATATTATATGAGAATTGCATTTAATGTGGCAAATACATTTTGAATTAAGCACTTGAACACAGTGAACGTAGTAATTGAGAACATTGGAATATAAGAGAAAACACCATTGAAAAAATTACTACCTTCAAAAGGAGGGATGGACACAGTTTTGCTAACTCATTCATCATTTTTTCATACTCTGGATTTTAGTTTTATGTCAGTGTGATTTTTTAAGTGAAAAATCCTGGAGATCTCACCAAATTTGTTATTAGCTATAAATTTGACTTGTACAACTCTTCATTACAGAAACCTTATCATGTTCCATGCAGTACTCTCCTTTCATGTGACATTGTTTTATAGCTAAGTCTATAACAGAGCTCTTTCAAAATAAAGGCATTAAAATATAATCAAGTAAGGAACAGTGTCTCTAACACTCAGACCTTCACTGTCATGAACTTTACCAAATTTGACATACTTAAGTCTTCTGTGTTGTCGGGGAACCTCTCCCTCAATTGAGGGATAGTATATTCCAGAATAGAAGGAATTGGTTGTGTAGTTATGTGAGAGAGATGAGATTAGAGAACGGTTGTCAGTTCATCTGAGATCTGGGGTGGAATAAAGTACAACTGTGTTGTGAAAATACCTTTCCAACATGCTGTAGACACTCTTCTCAGATGAAGTTCCATATTTATTTATGGGGCAGATTGTAAAGTGATTTCCTGGATATTATCACATTTGCCCATTTAAGGAATCTATAAAACAGGCAATAAATTAAAAGTAGAGGGATTACAACTGTTAGGTAGCAAACAGGCACTTGAAATGAGGTTTTCATGCCAAGGCTGTTGCCATTTTCATTCCTGTAACTATCACCACACAATAGAGCTGCAGGGCAGATTAATTATGCTGTGTGGCTACTAACAGGGAATTTAATCATAAAAACATTCTTCTTCAGGGCCGGCGCTGTGGCTCACTTGATTAATCCTCCGCCTGTGAGGCAGGCATCCCATATGGGCACCGATTCTAGTCCCGGTTGCTCCTCTTCCAGTCTGGTGCTCTGCTGTGGCCTGGGAGGGCAGTAGAAGATGGCCCAAGTGCTTGAGCCCTGCACCTGCATGGGAGACCAGGAGGAGGCACCTGGCTCCTGGCTTTGGATTGGCTCAGCGCTGGCCATGGCTGCCATTTGGGGAGTGAACCAACGGGAGGAAAACCCTTCTCTCTGTTTCTCTCTGTGTGTCTATGCCTCTACCTGTCAAATAAAATAAAAAAAAAAAATTCTTCTTCACTTTCAGTATTTCACAGTAAGTGCCCATTTAGGGAAGATTCCCCTTGATATTGTAGTTAACATTAGGTATAAAATAGGAAAACTTCTCTTTAGGAATTCCATGTGTAGAAACACACAAAATTTGACTACACAAAAATACCCATGCACACTACCCAGAAGACGAGATGTGTTTGTGTGTCACTGTGACAACTTCCCCTCTGTTTACCCTATGTAAGGCAGCTCTTTTCTAGAGAGCAGGTACTTGTATGCTGTAGCTACATTGTACAGTGCTTCAAAGAGCACGGTGGTCAAGTGAGATTTGAGCAATGCTTCTTTCTCATTGAGTCTTGCCAATTTGGACTCTCTATTACTTCCAAAGCTGAGTTGCAAATTCCTCAAGTAACACCAGTGTAGAATTATTGTAAATGATTCCAATAGCTATCCTGGAAGAAAAATGTTATTACAGTCATGAGAAATATGTAGTTTCTTCCCACTGGTGTGAAACCATTTCTCTAGTTTCACATTCCAATATTGAGATCTCAAAGGGCAGCTCTTTGGGCTATAATTTTTTTCCCTGCTTTAGGCAAGACATAGCTATTATTTTATTTAAAGAACAAAACATTTGGATGTGGTGATCATTGCTGGATATCCCAATAATCTATGAGTGGCAATTTTTAATGCATGTACACTTGTGTTACATATAATTGAAAAGAAATATATTTCACCATGTACAACAGTGCTGAAGATTTTTTTGTACACCATTCAGCAGAGCAATTTATACACTTCAATGGATTCCCTGTCAGAACAACACAGCAATAATATAATTAATGAATTAGAAAAATGTTCTGAGTATTACAGATGGACTTCAGAATACCACTCTAAATACTGGTGTCTGATCATTAGCATCACTTGTAGATGAAGTATTCATATCCTCTTAGACTCATCAAACTTCTCTCCTAACGTGTTCTCACTATCCAACATTGTATGACAGCTTTTGAACACCAGGATTTAGTTTTTCTTGAAATAGTAAAGTGTTGCAGTATTGAGTGTGCTGGAACAGGTTCATAGGGGCTTCAGGGAGCCAGTTGTTAAATTTTCAGGAAGTTCAAGAGCTGTTTGACGTCATCTTTGCTTACAGCTTTGAAATTCCCTGTGTGGAGGGTACATGTCCCATGGAACATGGCCAATTGTACAAGTCAGAGCAATTTCCCCATTCTGCCACCACACAACTGACATTAGTTCTAAATTAGTTATTAAAAAAAAGAGGATTCAGAAATTCCTTTAGAGTGATGATCAGAATTCTAAAAGTGTTTTTATATATGTACCAAAAAACTTGCATAAATTTGACTAAATGCATCTGTGATAAATGATGACTAAATTTAAAACATTTAAAATATTTAAACTATAAATTTGAGAGGATTTCAAAAAGTTCATGGAAAGTGGAATTAAAGTGTAACTTTATGTTAGTGCAGAAAATATATGGAGCTATGCATGCTGGGAATCTTTAAAGTTCATGAAAATGGCATATTATTTAAAATTGTATGTAGATTTAAAAGTTGTTTCACACTGACAGAAACATCTTTTTAAAAATATTTTATTTATTTATTTGAGAGGTAGAGGTGATTATATCAATATACTTAAATTACACTAGGTAGCAATTATAAACATTCAAGTTTATCTTGTATACAGTGATTAACAACAAAATGTCTCTTCATATTTCTCTATATCCAAGGCTGGCTCAGAAAAATATTTTTAATATAGTGTGTTTCTGTAGGCTTACTTTCTTCAGATTAGGAAGGTATCATGCATTTAAAATAAATGCTATTAAAACTAATTTGCATAGAAAAAGTGCTTTTTCAGATTATGCATTTTCTTTTTTAAAAGATTTGTATATTTACTTGAGACGCAGAGTTACAGATAGAGAGAGGAAGAGACAGAGAGAGAGGTATTCCATCTGCTGGTTCACTCCACAAATGGCTGCAATGGCTGGAGCTTGGCAGATCCAAAGCCAGGAGTCAGGAGCTTCTTCCAGGTTTCCCATGCAGGTGCAGAACCCCAAGCACTTCTCCTTCTCCTTCTCCTTCTCCTTCTTCTTCTTCTTCTTTTTTTTTTTTGACAGGCAGATTTAGACAGTGAGAGAGAGACTGAGAGAAAGATCTTCCTTCTGTTGGTTCACCCCCCAAATGGCTGCTACGGCTGACACGCTGCCATCCTCCACTACCTTCTCGGGCCACAGCAGAGAGCTGGACTGGAAGAGAAGCAACCAGGACAGAACCCGGCGCCCCAACCGGGACTAGAACCCAGGGTACCAGCGCCGCAGGCGGGAGGATTAGCCAAGAAGCCACAGCGCCGGCCGTGCCATCTTCCACTGCCTTCCCAGTCCACAAGCAGAGAGCTGGATTGGAAGTGGAGCAGTTGGGACACAAACTGGGGTCATGGGACGCTGGTGCTGAGGGTGGAGACTATGCCATAGTGCCAGCCCCAGAAAATTATCTTTTAATTTCATGTTGCCTGAAGTCTTTGCGCACACACATAAAAAAACATATAAACACCTTTTAGTTTGACTTACTTTGAAAGTAGAAGACAATGCCATTAAATTATATTTAAAAATTGATTTATGCTTCAATTTGATGAATTTTTAGTGACAGAGTTATAAAAAGATAGTGTGAGAGAAATAAAAGCACTCAGACCTGCTAAAACACTTTTATTTCTTAAAAGCAAGCATACTTAACCCTAACTCACTGGCCAAAGGAATTATGAACACAGCCAAGTTTTTAAAAATATGTATTAGTAGAAAGAGCATCTCCTCCTTTCTAAAATGAATTTCCTTTTTTAAGAAAAGAAAGATGCATTTTACTAAATGCTACATGTCAAATGACAGTGAGGTGATTTAAATGGAATTAAAATACCGATAAATGTGACAGTAAAAAATTTCAGTGAAGGGGCCAGCATTTTGGTGCGACAGGTTAGGCTGCCACCTGCAAAGCCTGCACCCCATATGAGCCCAGTTTGAGTCACAGCTGCTCTTCTTCCAGCCCAGCTCCCTGCTAGTGTGCCTTAGAAAATAGTAGAAGATGGCCTAAGTCCTTGGGTTCCCCCTGCTACCCACCTGGGAAACTTGGATGGATTTCCAGGATCTTGGCTTTGGCCTGGTCCAGCCATCTGGGGGAGTGAACCATTTGCTAAGTGAAGCAGCAGATGGAAGATGTCTTTTTCCTTGTCTTTCCCTCTCTCTATGTCACTCTGCCTTTCAAAAAAACTAAGGTAAATCCTTACTTTTTATTTAGTTAATTAAATCCCACTCATGGCACATTTTCATTGATATTATCAATAGTAAGTATTATTACTAATTTTATTTTCCATTTCCCACATCTGTACTTTAAATTCTCTCAATTTTCTGTTTGCAACAATCATGCATAATTCTATACATTAGAAATCTGGGCCGGTGCCACAGCTCACTAGGCTAATCCTCAGCCTGCGGCACCAGCACATGGGGTTCTAGTCCCGGTTGGGGCACCAGATTCTGTCCTGGTTGCTCCTTTTCCAGTCCAGCTCTTTGCTGTGGCCCTGGAAGGCAGTGGAGGATGGCCCAGGTCCTTGGGCCCTGCACCCGTATGGGAGACCAGGAGGAGGCATCTGGCTCTGGCTTCGGATCAGCGCAGTGCACCGGCCGCAATGCGCCGGCCAAAGCGGCCACTTGGGGGGTGAACCAACGGAAAAAGGAAGACCTTTCTCTCTGTCTCTCTCTCCCTCTCTCTCTCATTGTCTAACTCTGCCTGTCAAAAAAAAAAAAAAAAAAAAAAAAAAAAGGAAAGAAAGAAAGAAAGAGAGAGAGAGAAAGAAATCTGAACTTGAAAAGAGAATTGGCTTAGGAGACCATGAACATGGCAAATTGCAATGATTTTCAACTCAAGTCTCCAGGTGTCAAACCTTCTGCTATTTTCCCCAAGTCATTCTTCTTTTCTGAGTCTGTAAATGTTTTAAGCAAAAATATGCCCATTATAAACTGTAACTGTAACCAGAGTTTCGGTTAATCAATGCAAAACTTCTATTTATGGCTACTAAGATTTACTTTCTACTCTGACAGTTATTGCCATATGAAACAAGTGAGGGCCGGCGCCGTGGCTCAACAGGCTAATCCTCCGCCTTGCGGCGCCGGCACACCGGGTTCTAGTCCCGGTCGGGGCACCGATCCTGTCCCGGTTGCCCCTCTTCCAGGCCAGCTCTCTGCTGTGGCCAGGGAGTGCAGTGGAGGATGGTCCAAGTGCTTGGGCCCTGCACCCCATGGGAGACCAGGAGAAGCACCTGGCTCCTGCCATCGGATCAGCGCGGTGCGCCGGCCGCAGTGCGCCTACCGCGGCGGCCATTGGAGTGTGAACCAACGGCAAAAGGAAGACCTTTCTCTCTGTCTCTCTCTCACTGTCCACTCTGCCTGTCAAAAGTAAAAAAAATAAAAAAATAAAAAAAAAAGAAACAAGTGATGTGCTTAACTCATGTTTCTGTGTGCTGTGTGTGTGCAAGGGCAGGAATGCTGGTAAATAAACATTTAGGAACAAATCACATCCTCTTTTGAGAGTTATGGCTTACATGTTAAGTACAAGAAAAATGTACAATTCCAGTTCATTTCCCCCCTTAGTGTAATGAAATGCAGTTCTTCTATCTAATATCTAACAATCTTCTATCTAATGTCTAACTCTAAAACTTATTAAATATTTCAAAAGTTATGAGCCATGATATATCGCATATGAAAAAAATATCGAATTATGGGTTTGGATGGAGTGCCTCTATTCAATAAACAATTAGTGCCTTTGGATTATCTGTAAACCTAGGTGAAATCTTCAGATTTAAATAAACTTACTCATAGACCATTTGGTAGAGATTAGAAGTAGGTATAGAAGACTTTTTTGTATCTAATCTAAAATTTGACTTTTAAAAAATATATCATATTTCAGTTAAAGCTACTGTCCCAGGAAAATAAATTTTAACATAACATTCACGTTATTCTCTGAAATGCATATGTAATAATGAAATTAATCTTCCCTTTTAAAATTTGTATTTATTTGTTTATTTGAAAGGCAAAGAGAAACAGAGAGACTTTGCATTTGTTGATACACTTTACAAATGCCTGCGGTAGCCCTGGCTGGATCAGGCCAAAGCCTCAAGCTGGGAATTTAAACCTCATCTGCTATGGAGGAGACAGGGCCCCAAGCACATGGGGCTGCCTCCCAGAATGGGAGTCAGAGGAAGCTGAAATTGGAGGCAGGGGCAGGTCTTGAACCCAAGCCCTCCAGTATGGAATGTGGGTGTCCCAAGCAGCTTCTTAACTGCTCAACAAAATGCCCACTCCATAGTATTATTATTGCTATTTCACATAGATTGGTCTAGCAAAGAAAAAGGTTATGAATTCCAAAGTATCAACCCTTAACACATGATAGTTTGATAGTACCGGAAGGATTACTATTTATAATATTTATGGTTGATTTTAAGTTGCTTCTATCCCCAACTTGATTGTAAGGTACTTTCGGATAGGTAGTATGTCATATTAATCTGTGTATTTCATAGTACATTGTACAGCAAACTACTTGTGATTGTCACGTATCACATATGTCACATATCACACTTCCACCATAGGGTATAGGGTGTGTATACATGTTTCTAAAAGGGATTATAGTATCAAATGGTATTTAAAAGATACTTTATTTTTGAGTTTCCTATTTCAGCAAGATAGTCAATTCCCCAGTCCCCCTTCTCCACACATGTAAGCCAGTCCTACACTTTACTTCCTTCACAGCCTCCTTTATAACATAAATGCAGTAGGATCAGCACCTCTGACCTCACCTTCTTCTTCCTCTTCCAGAAAGGCATTTATGCACCACACGAAAGCCTCTTTTGCTGTTATTCATAATCATTACTACTGTGTCCATTCTGCCTTACCATTCTGTCTCCTTACCAACCTTCTTTGCTTGCGTATTCTGCACAGGCTAAGTCAGCAATTCTTCACATTTTACATTCAGAAATTCTTTGGATGATCATTTCATTCCCTCCAGTTGGATCCCACATTCAGTATTTTTTCTAAGTAAATGTCACTTAATGTTTTCTTCTCTCTCTCTCCCCTCCCTCCTGGACACAGCCTCCCCCATATAAAGTAATAGTAATGATGATGAAGAAGACAATGGAGATATGACTCACACACTTTGGTTTTTGTTTGTTTTAATATGTATTTATTTATTTGAAAGTCAAAGTCAAATGGAGAAAGGAGAGGCAGACAGAAAGAGAGAGAGTTGTCTTCCATCCGATGGTTCACTCTGCAATTGGCCGCAATGGCTGGAACCACGCCTATCCAAAGCCAGGAGCCAGGAGCTTTCTCTGGGTCTCCCACATGGGTGCAGGGGCCCAAGGACTTGGGCCATCTCCCACTGCTTTCCCAGGCCATAGCAGAGAGCTGGATCGGAAGTGGAGCAGCCAGGTCTCTAACCGGCGCTAGTATGGGATGCTGGTGCTTCAGGCCAGCGCGTTAACCCACTGTGCCACAGTGCTGGCCCCGACTTACACACTTTGGGAAGAGTAAGCCCTTCTTTGCCATTTGCATATTATTTTGCTCAAACATGTTTACATCAGAGCTTCCCTGTTATTTGAGGAAATCATTAAGTTGTACAAGAAGTTGACTTCATTGCAGAGCACTGCTTTTCTCTTTGGCTATTTTACTTTTTTGGAAAGCAAGTACTACTTAGTCAATGTGAACAGAATTCTATCTGTGAAGGGTATTAAGCAGTGTCCTACAAATGAAGCGTCTATGATTTTTGAATTCTCATATTGGGAAAGTCCTTTTACAAAAGCAATCAGAAATGTGTTGCAGAAGATTCACCCCAAGACTATGTTTTTTCTTTCTAGTGCCACTGCAATAGAGAATGGATCACAAGGCATTTCCTTCCAGCAGCAGATGCAAGCAAACTGATGTTTAGTACATGGGCTGGAAACTCTGGTTATCTCAGATTTTAAGATTATTTTTATATCGTTACTTTTACATATTGTTTATTTTTATAATTTACAGTTTCTACTGTGAAGTCAAGTGAAATAAATAGGCCGATGATTGACTTTTAATCATCCAGAAATAAAAAAGAAATGCCTGAGTGATTTACATCTCAAACCCTCCATGTGAAGAAAGTTATACATAATAAGGGCATAGTATTTCAAAGAATGGGCTAAGAAGTGTTTTTTAGTAAATTTTTTTCTTGATTAAAAATCATTTAAGAGTACAAGTTATAGCATTTTGTATGTTCTAACATGTAGGCATGATGTGACTCTTATTAAATCTATGTGTCTGTTTGCTGGGACTCTTTAAAGGAGAAAAATCACACACACACCCTCTCTCTCACACACACACTCATATACACACTCACCCATGCTTACACACTTACACACACACCCTCACACACTCCCACACACAGATACACTCATATACAAAGTCACCTATACTTACACAGTCACACACACATCCTCACACACACACTCTCTCACACACACATACACTCATATACACAGTCATCCATACTTACACGCTTACACACACACCCTCACACACATACTCTCACACATATACACACTCAAATACATGCTCATACTTACACAATCGCATACTTTGTCACACAAACACATACTCTCATAGTCACACAAACACACTCATACACACACTCACCAATACTTACACAAACACACTCTCACACACACAGTCATACTATCTGATTCTAGTTAATTGGGCAGACTAGAATTAGTTATATTTCATCAAACTTCCCAAAAAAAACTTTCAGAGGGAACAAAAATTCATCTGTGGATGCTACTGGGCCTTGGAAATCATAATTATACCTTCTGTTTCATTTGTGGGCTGGCAGAAAATAACATACAGTTCCTTGTAGGAGCTCATCTATTTTTCAGTGTGAATTAGAACACAGTTATCCATTGTGTGAATTCTAAACGTCTTACATTTTAGACTGAGTTCCATTTTAAGAACAAATTTTTCCCACTTTTTTAAGTTTTCTAATTCTTCATTGTATCAAATGTATTATTTCCAAATACTAAGGCCTTAGGCTACAGTCCTCTCTTAAAGGTTAGAGTTTACAATTAATCAGTGAATACTTACAATATGCAGGAATTTATCTAAATTGTTTACTTAATTTAACCCTCTACACATCAATTCTGGGCTAAGGATCAGGAAATAAAGGTAGTAGGGTTGAATAAGCAGGTGAGCAGCAAAGGTTGTGCTCTTTTTTGAAAGGCAGAGTTAAGACAGTGAGAGAGAGACAGAGAGAAAGGTCTTCCTTCTGTTGGTTCACCCCCCAAGTGGCCGCTACGGCCGGCGCACTACACCGATCCAAAGCTAGGAGCCCGGTACTTCCTCCTGGTCTCCCATGCGGGTACAGGGCCCAAGGACCTGGGCCATCCTCCACTACCTTCCCAGGCCACAGCAGAGAGCTGGACTGGAAGAGGAGCAACCGGGACAGAATCCGGCGCCACAACTGGGACTAGAACCCTGGGTGCTGGCGCCACAGGAGGATTAGCCTAGTGAGCTGCATTGCCAGCCCGAGGGTGTACTCTTAACATCAGCTGAATGTGGCTTCTTGGGTAACCAAGAGTCTGTTTGTGTGTCTTAGTTTTCATAGCAATACTTAGTATCATAATTAAATAGAGGTGTTTTCAAACTCTTGATTTTTTTTTTAATTTCAGAGATTTATTCATTTATTCAGAAGGTAGAGCTACAGAGAGAGGGAGAGAAGCTAGAAAAAGAGATCTTCTGTCCACGAGTTCAATCCCCAAATGGCCACACTGGCCAGGACTGAGCCAGGCTGAATCAACAAGCCCGATCTCCATCTGGGTTCCCACATGGCAGCAGGGACCCAAGTTCTTGGGCCATCCTCAGCTGCTTTCTCAGGCACGTTAGCAAGCAGCTGGATTGGAAGTGGAACAGCCAGGATGCAAACCAGTGCTCATTTGGGATGCTGGTGTTGCAGACAGCTGTTTAACCCACTTTGCCACAATATCTGCTCCACTTTTTTCCTTCCCCTCCCCAAAAGATTTATTTATTTATTTAAGACAGAGTAGGTAAATAGACAGATCTTCTATCCGCTGGTTCACTACCCAGATGACCACAATGGCCAGGGAAATTTTTTGTTCCTGTAAAAAGATCATGGATAGATAGTAGATGTCAAAGGAGTTCATCAAAAGTACCATAACAGTTTCTTCTTTTTTTTTTCCACCGCGGTGGCAGCCTCGCCACCTACCATGGCGCCCTCGACACCGAGGGCTGGAGCAGCCCGCCGCCTTCCCGAGGTGCACCGCGCGCCTGCCCGCCGGCCAGAGCGGCCCCTGCGGCCCATAACAGTTTCTATAACCGAATGACAAAGCTTTAGAATTGCCTCAACACCTAGAATTGTGTGGACTTTTTGAGATTTCTGAAAAATCCTTCTGCCACCCTAAGCATCATTTTTCCATGTATAACTAGAGCAGGTAGAAATAAATGATTTGTCAGCACTTTCTCAGTTTTTAAAATTGTTGCATATCAAATCAATGTTCTTAAATTCAATCCATATTTTCTAATTAAATATGTGTTTAACAAAATGGTTGACTTATTTCTAGTTCGTCTGTGCTTTGATGTGTTGTAAATATGTGATACTTCCCTCTGAAATCTGTTGAATCTACCAAACCACTAAAGGGACGTCTTAGGGAAATGGCAAAACCAATTCTACAGCTAAGCCAAATGAACCAATGTACTGCTTGGCATGGATAATGCTCTGAAGTTATAAAAGGTACTTAATTGACAAAATATCTTCTTCAGCTGTTTTACCTGTAATCTAGAAAGTGGCTTGACCTTAGGATTAAGGTGATATTACTCAGATAAGAAATTCACACTAATTAAGGTTGGTCATCCTAGAGAGAATTGTGTAACTTAGAGTCATTGATTTCATATACCAACATTATCTATAAGTAGCAGACCTCAACTGGGAGTGATGTTTTCTCCCTAGACTGCAATGTCTGGAGATAACTTTTCACGTCACAACTAGGATCATATTTGCTAGATTTAGCTAGTTCAAATACAGATGTTCAGTTGAACTTGGTTTTGCCTCAAACCTCAATAATTTTAATGTAGTGTGTTTCATGAGATATTTCTACTTCACTAAAACATTATTCACTCTCTCTATGAAATTCAAGTTCGTTTGAGAGTCCTGTATGGTATCTGACAACAACAGAAGGAAAGGTTGAGGGTTGCTACAGGTATCCTACTTACAGAAACCAGGGATGTTGCTAGCTCTCCTACCGTTAGCCAGGCCACCATTGTCTTGCAGGTGTTTACATTTCACTGATTACAGATGTAGCAAGAATTGTCCAACACCACAAGTCTGAAGTACTGGTTAGCCAGGCCACCATTGTCTTGCAGGTGTTTACATTTCACTGATTACAGATGTAGCAAGAATTGTCCAACACCACAAGTCTGAAGTACTGGGGTTAGGAATTAAGATCTTTGAGAAGTCTATTCATTCAGTTAGTGCAACATTCAATCTTTTGGGTTTTACATGTTACAGTAGTGACACTGGTTTGGTGTATTTTACTTTTTTTCTCTTCTTTTTTTTTCTTTGGTGGTTGTGGGAAGGAATATTCTGGAATTTTCTCAAACATTTTTGCAATAATTGTACACATTTGTTGAGTGCAATGTGATGTTTCAGTTTATGTATACATTGTTTAATAAGCAATTCAGGGTGATTAGCATATCTCTCACTTCAAACCTATCATTTCTTCACAGTAGAGCATGGAAAATCCTCTCTTTTGGCTATTTGGAAATATACATTATATTATTGTTCACTCCTTCCATATTCTAATTAGGCATGCTTCTGTCTGAACATGTTTAGAGACATCATTGTAGGTAAAGGTGGAGGTAATCTTACCTGTCCCCATCTTCTGTTGGTTTTATGGGAGATCTACAAAGCACATTGAAAAGTTTCTGCAAAGCAATATTGAAGAACTATTCCCTCATCTTCTTTTTCAAGTTGAAATTCACTTAAATTCCTATAAAGAACAACTCTCTTAGGGTCACCTTTAAAATCATAATCATGACCAAAAATCCAACAGTTTCAAAATTAGGTGGTTAGCACAATGAATGTAAAGATGAATAAGGAAAATTTCAGAATCTTCAATTACCTAGACTTTTGAGTCTAGAGAAACACACCAGACATGAAGTTAAATGACAAGCTCAGCAGTGTATGTTACTACTACAAAAATATGTTCATCAGGATAATAACTTACCCCCAAATTTGGCTTAGAATCAGTGCATAAATTCAAACCTTGCACTCTGAAAAGACTTGTTTTCCATAACAAAAAGAAAACTCTATGGCAACTCACCTGTTCTGTGACCTAGGCATTTTAATGCTGCTGGCACAACTGAAACCGAGTTATCTGGCACCTCACTGCAGCTCTGTGTATTGCATGGTATTGTGTGAGAGCTCAGTCCTTTTTGCCCTGTTGACAGCAGTCAGTTAGACGTATCACAATTTCTCTGGCTCCTGTCAAGTTACTTATTTTTGTTTATTAGTGAGAAGAGTTTCTTTTCCTTCCATGTCCCTGGAGAGGCAGTGGCACTATGCAACTCCAAACTAACTGCTGACTAAGGGCAGGATATAGGGTGAATGGTGAACATGTGTGGAGGTTAGAATCTATTTCATGACCTTGCCTGATACTTCTGTCTGGATTAAATGTAGGTGTGATTGTCATTATCATCTTTATCCACTTTGAATGCCCGAACAAGTTATAACAATGAGATCCGGGCCAGCGTTGTGGTGCAGTGGGTAAAGCCTCCACCTGCATAACTGGCTTCCCATATGGGCGCCCACTGAGTCCTGGCTGTTCCACTGGAAGTGGAGTACCGCCCTGCTACTGCACCTGGGAAAACAGAGGAAGAAATCTCCATGTAGTGGCACAATGTGGTAAGCACTTAAGAAAGGAACAGAAAGAATTTGCTGGAAACCCATGGGAGGGGTATGCTCTTAAACTATTGTGACCTGGAGAAATGGAATGGAATGCTGCATATCAAAAAGCCTTCACTGGAAATTACCAGCCCCACTGGAGTTACAAAAGAATACCAGGAGAAGTAATTGGCTATCAAGCACAATCCATGCACATATGCATTGTATAATTGGATGCACAGCTGTAATATATCTACAACTAATGCTTTCTTTCTGTAACACAGCAAGAGACATAAAGTTCACTGTGGGCATCTGTGGCCAGTTTCTCAACCTAGAAATGTGTAGCAAGGTCCGCAAAGTTTAGATTTACCTAGAAGACATGCACTGTTTACATTTCCAGGCTAGGTGTTTCGCAGTTCCTAGTGAGAATTAAATTTGTGCTAATTTGAGTGAAGTGAATTTCATTACATTCTCCCATTCTGTGTCTTTGACCTGTTTTTGAATGTTTGACAAAGCACTTTTGATTTCAATGTACTTTTTTAATTGTGGAAGTGATTCCATTAACTTTTTAAATTTTTGTGGATTTCACTGTGTATTTGTATCACGGAGGAAGGACCATTGGGTTGGACACCTCTGTCTATCTGAAAGAATTACATAGTAAATAAATCATATAAAGGGCAAGATGATGAGATTAAAACAAAACCCGTGCTTAAACTCCCATTATTTACAAATAAATGAACTCCACTAAGAATAGACTGGAAGCAAAACTTGATTCATAGATTTATGGACACAGAAAGTAGGCAGTTGAAATGAGTTATGGACTGGGCACCTATTTTAAGTTGGCCTAAATTCCTATAACTGCCATCATGTCAAAATTACAGAGGAGAGAGGAGGAACCAGAGACTTTGTTATAACAGTTGCCAGTCTATTCCAGGAATGCAGTGCAATGCCAAGGCAAGATCATTACCTCCTCACAGCACACATCTACATCTAAGGTGTGGATGACTTCAAAGACCTGGAGGTTTTATTTTATGTAAATTACGATGTGTCTAAAAAGTTTCATGTCCAATTCATGATGACTTATTAAATTTGTACCAATTTTAAAATTTTAAATGCTCTTTTCTTGTCTCTTTCTCTCTCTTCCTATTCTCTCAGATACACAGAAACTTAACCTAATTCATTCTTTTCTTTTTGGTATATTTTCATAGCCCTCAATGAATTTATGATAATTCTGGAAATCTGAATTCTCTTTTTATTCTAAAATGCCTTCTAAGGGTCAGCATGGTGGGACAGCCACCACCTGCTCCTTTGGCATCACATATTGGAACATTTGTTTGAGTCCCGGCTGCCCCACTTTGCATCCAGCACCCTGCTAATGCAGCCTAGAAAGCAGCAGAAGATGGTCCAAATACTTGGACCCCTGTCACTCACCTGGGAGGTTTTGATGAAGTTCCAGGCTCCTTGCTTCTGCCTGGCCCAGCCCTGGCCATTATGGCTATTTGGAAAGTGAATCAGAGGATAAAAGATCTCTCTTTCTGTGTCTCCTTCTCACTCTGTAACTGTGCCTTTCAAATACATAAAACACATCTTTAAAAAATGCCTTGCAAAAATAGATTTTATAAAGCATCTCCAGTCTCCATATTTTTTCCCTTAATATCATTACTCTGTATAGCATGATTTATGCTGTAAATTAGCCATTGTAATATTTTATTGCTAAATATTGATACATTTATGTATGTTACGTTTATATTTATCTCAGTTTTTAAAAATATTTATTGATTTATTTGAAAGGTAGAGTTACAGAAAGAATGAGAGACAGAGAGAGAAAGATATCTTCCATCTGCTGGTTCACTCCCCAAGTGGGTGCAAAGGCTTAGAGCTGGACCCGACCAAATCCAAGAGTCAGGAGCTTTATGCAGATCTCCCATGTGGGTGACAGGGGCCCAAGCACTTGGGAAATGTTCTGCACATTAGCAAGGAGCTGGATTGGAAGTGGAGCAGCCAGGACTTGAACTGGTACCCGTATGGGATGCCAGCACCACAGGCGGCAGCTTTACTGGCTATGCCACAGCACTGGCCCCTCATTTACATTTTGAGAATGAATTATATAAAAAAGATCCTACATGTATGGGAAAAAGTGAAGTACAGAAGCTGAAGCTGAAGGGATATTACATAAAATGTTTAGCTCCACATAGTAATCTTTCAACTTAGACCCCAAGGAAATTCAGTGCCCTTAACAAAAACAAATGGCCTATCATTTATGCAAGTTTCATTTAAGATATACAATCGGTTACACAATTTAACAAAACAGAATCTGTCTTCAGTTAAACTAAATGGGGATTTCTCTGATTTATCTCATCTCTGGGAGTGTATTAGACACTCCCATGACTCACCAAGGAAGTGGTGAACAAGGAACCCAGATAGCCAAGAAGAGCAGTTCTACCCATGACAGACGTGGGTCCAGCAAGTGGGTTGAGTTTTGCCTTTTGAAGAGAGTTATTAGCATAATTCATAAAAAAATCTGTGGAGTTCATTGTTGTGGTATGTGAAATTTAGATGGGCGGCTTAAAAGAAACTATTGTGATAGCTGTACTTTCGCTCTCATTCGGAGGTACAAGAAATAATGGATGTTTTTGGAGCTATTCTTTTCTAGATCTGGCAGTGTGGTTTGGAGCCACTTCTGCAGCTGTCAAGCCCCAGTGTAGACACATTCACAACTAAGAGAGTCTATGACTGTGGTTCACCAACATGGAGAGTGGATTGGCAAGAGGATTTAAGAAACCCTGGGGAATGCTGTTTACTTTGAAAAAGAGGGGGTGGGTAGAAAGAGAGAGAGAGAGAGAGAGGTTGAAATGCTCACTCATTAAGGAGCTAGAGTAGCAAGTTGGATCAATGCCCATCAGAAGGCAATTTCCCGTTTAAATGTGAAAATTACTAGCATCAATTAGATTATTCTATACATTTTCCTGCCTCCATCCACAATCCCTATGTATGCAAAGGTGGTTATTAGCTTCCTATACTGACAGGCCTGTGCAGCGCATTAATAAATAACAGGATAACACTCAGTTTGAATGGCTTACAAAACACTGATGCACGAAATCCAAAAGGGCCAAAGTGTACTTGAGCCCTAGTATGCATTTTTTTCTCCAGAATGTGAAATAAGAATTCATTGTAGTCTAAGCTGTATGGATGCTCCATTACATTTTAATATTTTGCAGACATAGGTAAATTATGCTCTTCGTTCCAGTCAGTTAATAATTTTACCCAGAGTAGCCAGAAACATACTCAATCATACTTTATTATTTCTCTTTTACTAAAAAAGCATTCTACACCACCTGTGGACAGACCAAGTCCTCCCCCCCATGATTTTCCTTAATAAAACATTATTATCTTTTGGCATCCTCTTGCACTAGGGGAAATACAAAGTCACATGTGGAGAAGTTCTAAACATCAGACAGACATGGTCCTTGGAGGGCAATTTTCATCCTCTACGGAAGCATTGCAGACTCCGCCCATTAGCATAGTCCTGGGGAGCTCAAGGTGGGGCACCCGGAGGGGCTGCAGATTCTACCTGAACACATAAGTCAGCAATTCCTCCCTGAGGTGAGAGTGTGCGGGTGCACCCACAGGCGCACTAAAGTACCTGGGGCGAAAAGTAACAATCGCAGTATTTTATGTTGGAATGCACCCTACAGATGGTGACATTGTGTGTGGTTGAAGGGAAGAAAGGAAAGCAGTTTCCAGAGACCCCCTCAACACCTACCATTTGGCACAGAGTATGGAAGGCTGAAGAAAACAGAGGGCATTTTGCCTCGGCTGAAACAGCTGGGAAACAGATGGAAGCTGAAGAGAAATCTGCCAAGAGCCTCGTCCACAGCTCCCACTCATTTTCCATCAAAGAATAGTCAGTCAGGTGATAATGGTGGTGGGTGGAAGAGGAAGAGGGAAACCTTAGGACCAGCAAATGATTGGCTTTAGAAACTGTAAAACAAAAATCATGCAAAAAAAAAAAAAAAGTCAAAATTATAGGAAATCTCAGTCCAGAAGTGCAATTCCAGGGAGTGTGTTTTTAATAAAAGAGTGGAAGTATTGTGGGTGAAAACCACAACAGAATGGAGGAGGCGAGGATGCAAGTGTGTGCTGATGAATGCCACTGTGCGGCCTCAGCTACAGGGACAGTCTCTCCCTTAGGTGACAATGTCAAAAACACCCACCCACCCACGCTCTGTCATGTTCATTAGAGCATCATGGCTGATTCTGTGATGACTGCCATTTCTGTCCCTGGATGTCACCGTGTGAGCCATTTCAGCTTGGAATTCAGGCATGTGCTAAACTGTGTATTTCAACATTGATTGGCAGATTGATTTTTGCTTCAATGCTGTCACTGCATATATAATCTTCCTGTTGTGTATTTCCAGTTACAGTGGTTGTGCATATGGATCCCTTCCGTGGGACTGTCCTTCCAAACACTGGGCCATGTCGTGTGTGTGTGTGTGTGTGTGTGTATATACATGCTCTCTACAAAGTGCTCTGAATCTTGCAAAAGTCAGAGGGAATCCATCCTAGAGAAATATAAATAAATACAAGGGAATAGGCTTTCCTCAATGTGAATTTGTTCATTCATGCTTACATAAGGGAATGTGCGAACCATGAATCATTCAAATTGCATTGCTCATGAGAAAAAATGCATTGGCTTTGCTGTCAGTTTCCAGAGTGGTTTGACTCAAGGGGAAAGCGCCTTGTCCCCACACAGAGAATAATCAGCCACAGATTGCAGGCCCAGGGTGGCTCCAAGTTGGCACAAATCCTTTTGATTCACGTGAGAACACGAATGCTTGTGAGAGGGGCTTGTGATCTGAACGTTCTGAGCTAGAACTGACCTTGTTGTCTGCCAGAGAGACCAAGCAAAATTTAAAAAGACAAGTCATCAGGGGATTTTTGCTTACACACTGCCAGGAAGGCTAAATGATCTTCCAGGGCGGAAGTTGACAAATCTATAGCTCAAGAAATGTGGGTAAGAGACTGTAGCTACCACTTACAGCCTGGTAGCTCAGCCTTGTGGCAGTACCACCTACCTGACAGTCACATGTCCTCTGTGACGTAATTCGCCTGGTCCCTGCATCTCCTTGTGAAGAGCCAGCCACCTGTGTTTGAAGGAATCACAAAATGCTGTTGTGCTGGCCAGAGGCGGGCAGTCAGAAAACAAGCCCAGCAATGCAGCCTGTGAATGAGGGGGAGCTGTGCACAGTGCCAACACTGCAGTCAGTGAGACCCACACTGTGATCCCACGGAGAGGGGAAAAAACCAGCCAGTGCGCTGAGAGGTTGATGCAAGCCCGCTGCTGCTGCTGCTGCTGCAGCTCTGAGACACAGGACGCTTTCCAGTCTGCTCACTCAGGTTCTGGTGCAAGGCAGAACCAGCGTGTTTACATTACTGTGCCTCGTCTACTGGGTTTCCATGATGCAGTGTCTTTTTCAGGTAGACTTCTCCCAAGCTGACAGGAAGGAAAGGAGTTAGTCCAAGAAATAATAATTTTTTGTACTTCTTGGAATAATTAACTTCACCAGATGGAAAAGCAAACAAATGTGGTTGAAGACATCATTTAGAAGGTGTAGCACATTACGTTTGTCATTTTTTAAAAAGGTTAATCTTCAACAAAGGCTTCACCTTAATTTTTCTCTATCGTTTCTCACCTTTGGGCTCGCAGAAGGGTTGCTTGTCTGTCCACCTGATAAAGATGGTTGTATCCAAGCTGAAAGATGATTATAAATCAGAAATAAACGTGCCCTTTAACTTGACTATGTTGGTATTTCCCTGAGGACAAGTTAGACATGACTTACTAGAGCTGAAGGTCATTACTTTTTACCTGGTGTATGTGTATAGTTTTTTCTCCATGATAGGCACACATTTTATTCTTAAGAATGTCTCCTATCCTACATCTCAGGGATATACTCCATGGTAAGTAGGTCTTGAACTCTTAAGAAAAGAGATGGAATGATATCTCCAAATGATTGTTGTTACTTTTTAAAGCTTCTTAAAAAAGATTTATTTACTTATTTGAAATGCAGTATTATAGAGAGAGAGGGAGAGAAAGAGACAGAAAGAGAGATCTTATATCCACTGGTTCACCCCACAAATGACTGCCACTGAAGTTGGGCCAGGCTGAAGCTTGGAGCTTGGAGCTCCATCCAACTCTTCCACATGGGTGGCAGGGCCCAAGTGTTGGGCCATCATCTGATGCTTTTCCAGTTGCATTAGCAGGGAGCTGGATTGGATTTAAAGCAGACAGGATTCAGCTGGGTACTCCTGGGATGCAGATGTCATAGGTAGTGGCTCAAACTGCTGCTCCACAATGCTGGACCCTATTGTTATATATATATATATATATATATATATATATATATATATATATATATATAAACATTTTCTTTATTTGGCTTCAGGGTCACAATCCTCCTGGTTCCCTCCTTCCTTTCTTTTTCTTTTTTAAAGTTTATTTGCTTATTTTTTTATGTGATATTTTATAAGATTTGGTACTGTTAGCTAGCTGGTTTTGGGCATTGTGCATCTTATATTTATTTTATGTGATGAGAAATATTTTAAAATTACAATTCATATTTTAAGACACGTGATCACAATTTTACTTATGTATTCCACATTGGAGTAAGTATGATATAAAATGGATAAAAGCATTGCTTTTGCCTCAAGGAGATCATATCTAACTAAAAATCAAAAAGCCAGTAAGTACACACAAACATTTACTTAGTTTGAGCTTGGACTTCTATTGTCCATTTGCTAAACACTTGGGTTGTGGAAAGGTTCATATACCAAGGTGTATTTTTTTTTCTTTTTTTAAGAATGATTCTGTTTAAGGGGCTGTTGTTGTGCTGCAACCAGTCAAGCCGCAGCTTACATCATAGGCATCATCTTGGAGAGCCAGCTCAATTCTAGGCTCTTCTGCTTCCCAACAGGCTCCCTGCTAATGCTCTTGGGAAAGTAGCAGAAGGATCCAGATGGAGTTCCTGGCTCTTGGCTTTGGTTGACCCAGCCCTGGGCCTTGTGGTCATTTGGGGAGTGAACCAGTGGATGGAGAATCTCTCTCCCTCTCTCTCTCTCTCGCTCTCTCTTTCTCTTTCTCTTTCTCTCTCCCTTTATCACTTGCTCTGCCTTTCAAATAAATATATAACACTTAAAAAATGGAGAATCACTCTGTTTATACTTAGACCTCGAAAATGTGTGTTAAGAACTTACTATATTTCATATCTAAAATTGTCTTTTAGAGAGAATTTGGTCCATTTTATTATAATATCATCTGATGAGTGGTTAAATGTGGTTCATGTTTTGTAAGGAGAAAATCTGACACATCTCCAATTAGGTCATCAGTTGCTTGAAGGCAGATTGGAAAACCAAGGAATGTGTTGTGCATGGTGGAAGTGAGAGGATTTTCCTGCCTCTGCTCTCCATTTGTCCCAAGACCAGCACAGCACCTGGGAAAGCAATAACTCAGCCACAATGAATACAGTAAAGTACATGATTGCATGTATTTGATTGAATGGAACTAATTTTTTTTCAGATTCCCAGGAAGGAAATTACAAGTCTGAAGTCAACAGCAAACCCAGGAAGGAAAGGACAGCATTTACCAAAGAGCAAATCCGAGAACTAGAAGCTGAATTTGCCCATCACAACTATCTGACTAGACTGAGGAGATACGAGATAGCAGTGAATCTGGATCTCACCGAAAGACAGGTAAAGCTGGGCAGTTTTTATTGCTTTGGTTCAATAACCCTCTTGTACCATTTTTGTAATATCTATATCTGGAATCGTGGTTCTTAATTATCAAAAAGGAAGACAGGTATACTATTTCATGATTAAGTTATTTTGCAGAACATGATGAAAAAATTAAAAATCAGTGAGTGATTTTATGGGGGAAAAACCCCTACATTTATTGAGTTTATAGAAGAATTCTGTGTTCTTCAATAATGTTCTTCTTGCATTTGGCGGTGGTGGTGGCAGTGGGGTGTGTGAAAATGTTTATTTGACATAATGATGGAATGTGGTGAGGAATTTTGTGTCCTTTCAAAATCTCCTATTTGGCATGTTAGAAAGTTGGCAACCCTTGAGTAGTTTCCTGTATTGGTCAGAATAGAGTATATTATGTTGCGGTAACACATTAGCTTCCGAGCTTCAGTGGCATGATACAAAAATGCTCATTATTTGCTTACTCTCCATTCTGAGTCTCCTAAGTTCAGGCTTCCAGATAATCACTCCCCAAGTGGTGGCTCTCTGGCATCTCCACATGTGGTGTCCTTGGGAACCGCGGGAGGTGAGAAGGCATTGCAAGTTCACACACTGGCCCTCGAATGCTTGCATGGGTAATGACCCGTGTTACTTCCATTTAGTGTTTCAGGTTCAGAAATCGTCAGATGGTTCAGCTTAGAGGAAATGATGGGACACGGGGCACGTAGACCATTCATGAATATTTTTGTCCCATTACTCCAAATATTTTTGAAATTGTGCTGGTCTTGGTAATGCAAAATTCTGCTACTAACTCAGAGAACACTATGGAATTATTCAAAATTTTCACATCTCAAATAGTAAGACCTAAAGAGTACTTTTATGTTAATTTGTATTAATCATTTCTTAGATCCCCTTCTTGAATTTTATTTGGATGACAGAAACGGTCTCCTCTTATAGTGCTCCCAGCACACTCCTTGTTAGGGCTGTGACTTGCCCTGGGAGAATCTAGCCTACTGACGGATACCAGTTGTTAAGCGTTAGAAAAACATTCCTGAAAGGCAAATGCAAACATCTTTATGGACAGTGCAGTTATGATTGGCACTGTGAGGGCTGGAGTCTCATTTCCTCTTTCACTGTGCACACCTCCTCCGGGATCCCACTGGAACCAAGGAAATATCAACAGGGTGTGGACACACGACTGCATATCTTAGGTGAGCAAGCTGCTTCATCCAGTTTCTTAAATCATCTTCTTTCCTTCTGTTAATTTTACATCTCAGCCCTGGTAGGTTATTTCTGGGTGGGGAAAATACATACAGGAACACTTTGATGTGGTTTTATACATTGCCAGTTTGTGCTTTATTAAATATTATGACTAGTAGCTAACTTATGGAGCACAACATTTCCTTCCCTTGAACTTCACAAAGTTCCCTCTATAAGTGTACAGCTTCTGGCATGCAGGAAACCTGTTCCAAAATCTACATCATCAGATAATAGTTTTGCTCTGTTTTCATTTTTAAAAAAATGTTTACTTAAAAATTTATATACTTATTTGAGAGGCAGAGAGAAAGAGAGGGGGGCATTTGTTTTGTTATTTTTGAATTTCTAAAAATTTATTATTTATTTACTTATTTGAGAGGGGGGTACAATTATTGCTTGCTCACACCCCAAATGTACACGATGATCCTTGTCTGGGGGCTGAAGCTGGGAGCCAAGAATCCAATCCAGGTCTCCCTTGTGAGTAATAG
Source organism: Lepus europaeus (assembly GCF_033115175.1). Classification (NCBI taxonomy): domain Eukaryota; kingdom Metazoa; phylum Chordata; class Mammalia; order Lagomorpha; family Leporidae; genus Lepus; species Lepus europaeus. The sequence goes on along the minus strand of NC_084846.1, from coordinate 19,394,331 downwards.
GAACTCACCTACTGAGGCCACCACAGTGGCATCCCAGGGTCTGTGTTAGCCGGAAGCTGGAGCCAGGAGCAGAGCTAAACCCAACCTGGAATGCAAGTGTTTTAACCAACATCATAACTGCAAGACTAAAGCCTATCCTGTGTGTTGTTCTTGTTTAATTATTTCTTTAACTGGGAACAGGGACAATAGGCAGGGGGAACTAGAAATTTCTGTCATTATAGAGAGGCAGTGAATTCCAGGAAAGGTAACTATGCTTTATATAATGCATGAAGGAAGTCGGAAATTGGAGTTTACTTCCAGTGTTTGTAATGATGGCTGCAATACTGAGCCTTCAGCGAAGAACCAAGTAGAAACTCTGTGTTTACTAATCTGGGGATGATCTATGGTTTTACCCAACTATCTACTCATCGAACAGAGGTTTCACTTTTGTCTGAGCATAATTCCTTTTGAAAAGTAATTCTATAAGCCTAGTTTGAGAGGTTTTGAAGGCATATGGATATTTTTTCTTTTTTTTCCTAAACGACTTGACATGATTGAAAAATAATAATAGGTTAAAATCATATATCTACATATGTACACATACCTGCACACACAATTTTATTCACTTTTTTGAAGTCCCTTTTCAATATCATGTCACTAAGCCAATGCTGTGTAACAAACCACTCTAAACATTGCTGGATTTTAATGGGTACAGAGCTTTAATTCACTCACAACCTCGTGTGTCAGATTTGGACTGGAATTACTTGGCCAGTCTTCTTGCCAGCAGTACCTGGCTTCCTCATGAATCTGCACTTGGCTGGTGGATTGACTATGAGCTGGTTGGGCCTCCGCTAAAACAACGTGTTTCTGTTGCGTGTGGTTCCATCTTCTAACAGGAAGAGAGTGGAATCCCAATCCTCAAGCGGTTGTAGAAGCATTTCCAGGGGCACTGAAAGGGAAAGCTGCAACACACAACGGTTTCTCAAGTCTTTGCTTGAATCATATTTGCTGATTTAATTTCATTGTCCAGAGAAAGTCACACGACCAAACTCAGTGTGGACAGGAGGAGGAGATTATGTCATCGCCAGTCATTCCTATAATAATCTAAGCATAGCCTTGGTGGAAAAAAAAACAAAAACAAAAACAGCAAAACACTTGAGAAATAATTATGTTTTCAAAGAACTGAACAGTTGATATTATGTAGATTATATTTATTCCACAAATATTTAGGTGCAGTTTTGCAAGATAATATGGAAAGGAGATGGATGTGTATGAAATGTAAATTCCTAATTAAAATTAAGGCTATAGGGCTTCTCAGAAAGAATTGAATTGTTATGCAAAAATCTGATTAGAATTATGAGATTTGCCATTTAGAATTATGTATTGTTAGGCAAGTGGCAACCTTTTCAAGACACAGCATGGAGATTCAAATTGTATGCTCTTTCTTTTCCTTAGAATTCTATTCATAATGCATATGAAAGAATATTTAGCATGAAGTACAAAACTTAATCATCAGTTACAGGAGGAAAACATTTGATATACATGTCAACTAATTATTTTATAATAGAAATATACATTGAGCCAGGTGTTAGATATAAAATATTGTTAAGGTAAGCTAGAAAAGCTGAATGCACAGAAGAGGCAAAAACTAGACTAGTAACAACGCTGTGATCAGCACTGAATGTCACAAGAGAAGAATGACAGCATCATATTAGAATATGTTCCTGGTTTCATCAAGTGTTAATTTTATTCTCAGCCTTCTGCACCTATACAGCATCTTAAGATTCTAAAGGCTTTATTTTTTGTTTTCTGGGCTAAATTTTACTCTGCTGAACTTATCAGTAGAAATATTGCAGGTTTCAACCATCAATTTTTCTAATATTAGTGATCCCAAGATGTATTTCTCCAAAATGCCAGGCTTTCACCCTAGTAAAATATTTTCAATTTATTTTCTGAAGATTGGGCTCTTAGAGCTATAGACATAGAGTTATACACAGAATCCTACCTTCTTAAATTGGGAAGCTGCCTATGTTGGTTCATTGGGGTTGCCAGAGCAAAATCCCATAGACTGGGTGGTTTACAGACAGCATGAACTTGTTGCTCCCAGCTGAAGGCAGAGTTCGGGCTTGGTGAGTGCCTGCTTCTTCCTGGACAGCAATCGTCTCACACGGGTGAGAGGTTTGGCTAAGCTCTCTGGGACCTGTTCTACGAGGCACCCAGCCCAATCTTGAGAGCTCTGCCCACATGAGCTAATCACTCCCCAAACCCTCATTTTTTTCAAAAATAATTTTTTGAAAGGCAGAATGATAAAGAGAGAGAGAGAGAGTGAGAGAGAGAGAGAGATAGGGTGATCTTCCATCTGCTGGTTCACTCCCCAGATGATTGCAACTGCCCCAGGCTAGTCCAGACTGAAGCCAGGAGTCCAGGACTCCATTTAGGTCTCTTCTGGGGCAGGGCCCAAGAACTTGGGCCATCTTCTGCTGCTTTCCCAAGCACTTCAGCAGGGAGCTGAATTAGAAGTAGAGCAGCTGGGACTTGAACCAGAGCTCATATGGGATGACAGTGTTGCAGGCAGAGGCTTAGCCCACTGCTCCAGTGTGTGGGTCCCAGACCTCCTTTTAATGTGGTCACCTTCAGAGTTAGGATTCTGACATTTGGATTTTGGAAGGTACAAATATTCAAATTACAACATAGCTATTCAATTACTTTTATTTTTCACTAATGCCATACATGCTTAGCATGTAACCCTCATCTTGTTCTTGAGTGATACCGTTTTGTAGGATTTCTACCTATAAAATGTTCTAACTACAGGAAGCAAGATTTATCTCTCTCTCTCTCTCTTTCTCTCTGTAACTCTGACTTTCAAATAAATTAATAAATCTTTAAAAACTCTAACTACATATATGCATCCTTTTCATTTGCATTCTTTAAAGCACACTTTGAAATACTGTAATTCAGTACAGGAACTTACACATACTCACAAAGGAATATTATATCTAACCTCATACTGATCAATGTTTTCCTTCACTTAAATAAGATCCTCTAAATCTAACAGATGCTTGTCTTGACTTTGCCAAAGCTTTTCAAGATTTAAGTACAAAGATAGAAATTGTATCCTGCAAATGGGAAAAACAATAAATGTTAACTCATCTAGCTGCATGGTAGTATTGTTTAAGAGAAATAATTTTCTCTTAAATGACAACTGACTTTAAAATCAGAACTAGACTTTGACATGTTTTCATATATAAACTTTATGTGATTACCTATAAAACATCCATTCCTGTAACTGATGACATTTATAGCTACCCCTACCTTATTTATTTATATCACCTGTTAAATTGTGTGTGATGCATTCCATAATAAGCCTTATGTGTGTCATCCGAAGGCTTGCAATGATTGGGCCTCATTTTAGAAAAAAACCTAATAAGATGCATTAAATCCCTAAATATCTCTCAAATTTTCAGAATTCCATCTTTAAGGGTGGTTGTGAAGTTTCTCAAAGAAGACAGACTCTTAGATGGTGTTTTTCTCCATAATCTAAAGGTCAACCAGGAAGAAAATAAGAGGCTCATATTGAAAACCAGCTCCACTAAAAATGCTAACCTTAGAGCAAAGATGAGGCTCAAGTCTTTTAATTCTAAAGCTGCGTTGTGGAGCAGTTATCACTGCAGTCACCCTTCAGCTTCTAACTCAAAGCTTCCAGTTTATGACCTAACATCCCACGTCCCCAAGAGCCACGGCTAATAATCTTCAGTTGGCAGGGCCACTTAGAATATTTTGAAGAGCCAGTCAGTCTTAAGATCTTCCTGTGCCAAGGTATTTTGAAGTCTGATGAGCTTATGCTGGCTTTTTTTCTTCATCCAGATAAGCTTGGAGAAGTCTCCTGCCAGATATCTGGTATCTGACAGCGGGAAGAAAGAGAAAGCAGCTGCACGGGAGTTTAACAGGGAGTGGTAAAATGGACATTTTTTATAGAGTGAAGGCTGCCAAATATAGAAGGAGTGGGAGATCCTGCCACTTCACAAAATCTTTTCCACAGCGCTAATCAAAGGTGCAATATTGTGAATTTGTAAACCAGCTAAGATGACCGGAATAAACATACTGAGATCTCAATACCTCTGCCAAGATAAATGGAAAATCCCCACCTCGTTGGATTATACTCCATTAGCGGTAATGAGAGGGATTATGTTTTGTTTGCTACTCATAAATCATTCAGTGGCCCAATGCCAAGTATTTTCAAAATAGCCATCCACTTTTTTTTTTTTGGATGATTATAAAGAAGGAAATATTTTTGTATACCACATAAACAGTGGGTTTGTCTTTTGCTCATTTTTAACAGAATTTTTCCAATTCTAGGTTTGTTTCTGTAAATTTCTATGAATACACTTAGTTTAATCAGTTTTGTTTCCATGAGCCGACATATTGTCCGTTCAAGTTGTTCTGAGATGACCTTTCTTAACAATGATTTTATAATAGTGCTTCTTTCTTTGGATCAATATTTAGCAGTTACCTGGAGTAAAAGTCAGTTACTTTATTTGTGTAGGTCCCACATACACAAAAAGTTTATGGTATGTAAAAAATCATTTAAGAAATAGTAACATTAAAGACAGATCTATACAGAGACCAATACTTCAAGCCTTTCATACACTGATTTTCAAAAAATATTGCCTATGTGAAGTAGAAGACTGAGAAATAAGTAATAGGTTCATAACTATAATATTCAAATTTGAAATGATAAAGGAAAAAAACTCAAAAAAATGAGATCATAGCCTAACTGCTGCCCTTGAGAATGGTCTTTTTTCTTTCTTTCTTTTTTTTTTTTTTTTTTGACAGGCAGAGTGGACAGTGAGAGAGAGACAGAGAGAAAGGTCTTCCTTTTGCCGTTGGTTCACCCTCCAATGGCCGCCGCGGTAGCGCGCTGCGGCCGGCGCACTGCGCTGATCCAGTGGCAGGAGCCAGGTGCTTCTCCTGGTCTCCCATGGGGTGCAGGGCCCAAGCACTTGGGCCATCCTCCACTGCACTCCCTGGCCACAGCAGAGAGCTGGCCTGGAAGAGGGGCAACCGGGACAGAATCCGGTGCCCCGACCGGGACTAGAACCCGGTGTGCCGGTGCCGCAAGGCGGAGGATTAGCCGGCTGGTCTTTTTCTTTTAAAATGCTATTCTTTCCCTGGATAGATAATAGAGAGGTAGATAGATGATAGACACATAGCTATAGAGATGCAGAAATAAGTCTCTGTGTACACATACAGACCTGCATATCTGTGTATATGTGTTCATATATACCTGTACATATATATATATATAAAATGAGTTTTTAAAAAAAAACATTGAAATTTGTTGTACTTGTTGCTGTCGTGAGCATTCATCAAATTAGTATAATGAAAAACAACATTGCCAAAGACATCATTGCCTAAGAATTCTCCACATTTTTCTTCTGAATTTCTTCAATAAGCAATTCAAACATTAATTTGTATTTAATCAACATGTTAGCAATTACATTCTGAAGGCTGTCTCAGATCACAGGAAGTATCATTGTTTACATGTGATACTACAGAAGGAACTTTGGTTGTGAAAGGACACTTCCTGCACTCCTTTTCACACTAGCCCTGAATGTATTTTTTTTTCTTCTCATGGAAAAGAATTCCTAAGCTGAGAAAATTCTAGAAAGTTTGAACAGCCAGTGCAAGTTTTGGGCTGACATCTTTAATTTCAATAAGAGTTGCAGTTGTCTAAATCAATATACGGAGCTCAAACATATTTGCATAATCCTATGTTATCTATAAATTAATGAACCCAGGCTGAAGAGAGCTTTCTGTAGACTTTGTCTATAAATGACTATGCTGTTTGATCTCCTTATTCCCATAACTTATGAAAAACTCAGAGATGCACTCAATTTAAAATAAATGTTGTACTTTGAATCATTTTTTCACTCCTAATTTTTAATGCATGATATATACTTTTTAGTATTTTGCTTTCTTCCAGTTATTGAAATTACTGACTACTTTTAGAGAAAAAGAATCAATGTCTACTCATACAATAGCAATGATAATCTTTGTGATTTCTTATAATAATCTTGGAAAAAAGGAGGTAGTCTCTAAATTAGTAAATTAAACGATCAGTAAGGGCTCACATATACACTGATAAATAACCAGAACCTATCAGTATTAATTCAATTAGATTCAACTGTAATATTGATAATGTCCTATGGTTCTTTACTCATAAAACTGTGAGTTTTGCTGTTTTAACTAAATACATTTGATAGCTGAGATGGTGGGTAAAGCAGAAGTTGTTAATTATAATAATGTATATTGATATTGATGTTTCTAATTGTTATTAAACACCATTGAGATTAGGCAAGAATAGGAGAGGAAAAAAAAGGCTGTCATTCTAGTTGGTCTTGTTAGTTTGAAAAAGACAGGAATAAAGTAATTACTTAGAATACGAAGAGGCCGGTGCCTCTGCTCACTAGGCTAATTCTCCACCTGCGGCGCCTGTACCCTGGGTTCTAGTTCCGGTCGGGGCACCGGATTCTGTCCCGGTTGCTTCTCTTCCAGTTCAGCTCTCTGCTGTGGCCCTGGAAGGCAGTGGAGGATGGCCCAAGTGCTTGGGCCCTGCACCCCATGGGAGACCAGGAGGAGGCACCTGGCTCCTGGCTTCGGATCAGCGCAGTGCACCGGCCACAACACTCAGGCCATAGCAGCCACTTGGGGGGTGGTGAACCAACAGAAAAAAGGAAGACCTTTTTCTCTGTCTCTCTCTATCTCTCTCATTGTCTAACTATGCCTGTCAAAAAAAAAAAAAAAGAATATGAAGATTCCCTATCTTCAGATATTACCACTTAGGAATTTTATAACAAAGTAAGGGAAAAAAATAAGTAACTTAGTTTTAATATTTTCACTCAGTTTGCAAAAGTCATGGTGTACTAAGTAAATGATATTTATTTCACTTAGAATAACTTTCACCTTGTATGAAAGTGTGGTTATTAGAAGTAGTGAGTTTCCATTGTAATTAAATGTTAATGAAATAAGTAATTTTCATTGAATTTCATCAGGTAAGAAGACATTATTAGCATTTATATGACTGTGACATTTCAAAAAGATCAAGTCAAAAGGAATGAAACTTCTAACAACTTTGCTCATTATTACTTTGGGTTCACTTTTGGAAGCAAGAATGAGATTTCATGAGATTGGTTTTAATAATATCAAAAGATTAACATTTCTTATGTCGAATTTCATTTGTCACAACAAGAGTTATTTATTGTTCAACATGTTATTTATCCATAGCTCACAATAGCTATTGAGCATTCAGGTTTATTTGTTTGTTTGTTTGTTTGTTGACAGGCAGAGTGGACAGTGAGAGAGAGAGAGAGACAGAGAGAAAGGTCTTCCTTTGCCGTTGGTTCACCCTCCAATGGCTGCCCATGGCATGCCGGCACACCGCGCTGATCCAATGGCAGGAGCCAAGTGCTTCTCCTGGTCTCCCATGGGGTGCAGGGCCCAAGCACTTGGGCCATCCTCCACTGTACTCCCTGGCCACAGCAGAGAGGGAAGAGGGGCAACCGGGACAGAATCCGGTGCCCCGACCGGGACTAGAACCCTGTGTGCCGGCGCCGCAAGACAGAGGATTAGCCTGTTGAGCCACAGCGCCGGCTTCAGTTTTCTTAAAAACATGTCGGGGAGGCATTTGGTGTAGAGATTAAGATTCTGCTTGGGACACCTGCAATCTCAAATTAGAGAGACTGGGTTCAAGTCCTAGCTCCACTCCTGAGCCCAGTTTCTTGGATAATGCACACCCTGGAAGGTAGCAGGTGAAGTCTAAGTTGTGGGTCTCTGCCTTACACTTGGGATATAATGACTGAATTCTTTGTTCCAGCTTCAACCTGCCCCAGCCTCGGCAGTAGCTAGCATTTGAGAGTGATCCACTGGGTGAGAGTTCCCTCTCTGTCTCCCTCTCCGTATGTGTGTGTTTGAAATAAATAAAAATGCAAAAAAAAAAAAAAGTGATAGAGTAAAATTTGTATGACTACTTCAGAGAGCCTGTTTTGCAAGATTGATTTGTAGGGGAGAAGAACAAGCTGCAAAATTGAAAATTCTAGAGGCAGAAAACTGATTAATTTGTCACCAGCTTTGTGCTAAAATTAGTGATAAAGGCAAGAGGCAGCCCAATAAATAGGGATTCAGTTGTTAGTCATGCAATGTATTCTATCCCCATACCCCTTTCATCAAGCACCCCAACCTCAATGCATGGCTGCAGATCTGCAGAGTTCACTGTGGCTTGGAACTAGCTGAGGGACCCCACTCTCAGGCAGACATGCGTCTATCCTTGCAGGCAGGAGAAGTAGACAAGCTTTCTTTTCTTTCTTTTTCATCTGTACCTTAAAGTATTCTTGGTTCGAATTCTTCACTTCAATTCCCCACTTTGCCACTGAACTACTTGGGTAAGTCTTTGCAGGGTCTGTTGACATTGGGTTGTCTACATTAACTGCCAGAGCCAGCTTTAATCGCTGGGATGTGATTAAATCTGAAAATTGTATTTGTACAATGATTCGTTGCATGTTTTCACATCTTTAAGATGTGAATAAATATTTGTTAGACAGTGTCTACAGTGTTTCAAGTGCCCAGATAAAAATGGAAACAGTTGGAACATTAAATCTACAAATTCCAGATGTGTAGAGACATCTGGATATGTCACTGAAATTTTCAGTTTTCATCCAGATGTTTGGTGTTATGATTGTTTGTTTCTACAAAAGTCAGACATTTATGGTACAATATAAATATGGACTATGACATTATATAGATTCAGTTTCCCATTAACCTAATTCACTGTGGCCACCATAGGAAATTATGAGACACTACAGATTCATATTTAATTTGTTTTCTTCTCTAAATCTAATGTGAAGCCTCGGAAAGCAGATATTATACACATTGAATGAAAATGTGTTTTTCAAATTCAAATGTACTCATTGAAACAAATTACAGAGCAAAATTCTCTTGGCTGCTTTCTTCATTAAACAGAGTCAAGATTGAGAACGTGGACTTTTCTATTTACTTGAGAAGTAATTGGATCATCTAAGCAATGTAAATATTAAATACTTAGTTGACTAAGGAGACTTCTTCATGGTAGTATGTTTTGAAGAGGAAAGTCTGTAATTGGGGATTTTAAATATTTACCACTATAACAATCTATTTCATGCTTTAGTTATTTTTTATTAGGCAGATTTTGTTGAAAAATACCATCTGTATGCACAGATATTAATAACATAGAAGGTTTGGCTCATGTATTTTTGATTTCATGAATAACAACCTCTCTACATTATTCCTATTTGGGTTTGATTTTATCTGAGTTGTTAATCACACTATATAACACAACACACTTTACACCGAGTCTTACCTTAAATCCAATCTTGAAAGAAATGATTTAAAAACCCTCCTTTATCCAGCACTTTCCAGAAAAGTTGTAGATCAGAAGATATCATTGACTTGAACCCCAAATAAAATCATCATCAGAGTTCATAAAACGCACATACCATGCTCAGAGAGTTTGTTTGCTTTGTTGTATGTAATATATTTGGTAAGCCAGCTTCCTAGAACCCCAGGTTCTAGTCTAGGTTATTGGAGTGAAAAAATGCAGAAGGCATACAGGATGCTAACAATGGCAAGGATGTGTGATTCTCAGTCCTGTGACAGCTCTACAGTATAGAGTTTTAGGCCACCACATGGATGGGGGGCTTTCAATGACACCTCACAGAAGAGTGAATGGTTTAGGGACATTCTATAGAATATGAGTATGGAGCTAACCTTTACAATTCTCAGCACTGATGAAAGTCTCATGTATTGCCAGCAACCATCTGTTATATACAAGCCTCCCATTTATTCATTGTAAATGCCTTAAGGGCAAGGTCTACATTTTATTTATCTGTGCATTCCTCACTCAACCCCTCTCATCATGGATCTACACAGTGCTGGTAGCTGGACGTTCAGTAATATCTTAAAAATATGTGAATAGGTGAATAACTAGAGATCACAAGTCATCAGGAAAAATGGATTCTTTTCATTCTATAAAGCTTATATGGTTCATAAATTCAGCATACTATATGAATCGTGCTTGTACATTTTCATTAAAAGCATTAGAATACTTGTTTTGAAAAGCTGAAATCTTAGGCATTTGGATGAATATACAAAGGCATTTCAAAAAGTTTGTGGAAAACAGAATTAAAAGTTTATCTTGGTGCAAAAAGTTTTGAACACAGTGAATAATTTTTTTTCAGAACACGCACTTTCCCTAAACATTTTGAAGATACATCATACTTCAGCTGCCTTCAAAACAAAAATAGAAAAATAAATTTTTCATTCCAGTCAATGCAGCTGGGTTAATAAAGTGATACTAATTTGAACTATAAAATTCTGTTATGTATAAGTCTACCATGCTGCCATTATTTTAATAGAAATATTTATAATCTGGAATTATTTTCAGATTGTGTTTGTTCATGTTGAGATGATGATAAACACGTCTCCCCCAAATCTTCCTCTTATTTCAATTCACCCCAATCTTCTTAGCATATTTGAAAGGAAATGTGAATGTGTTGACTTTTGGAGTTCTGTACTTGTCCTTCCATTTTCTGTAAATGTGTCCATTATGAATCTGCTTTTTTGTTCCATTACTAACTTTGTGGAGTTTTGATATCAAATATGAAATGCAACTCTTAAAGAAAATAGTATATGAGGTATTACAATGACTATAAAATCATCAAATGTTTTCCCCACATAAGTATGTTGTATAAATGTATATTAATACTTGTAGGTACATAGTTCTTATTTTCCATTATGATGTCTGTTTTAAAAAATTGAAATGGAGGTCATTTGTTGTGGTGCACCTGCTAAGCCATTATTTGGGATGTCCATATAATGAAAAGTGCCTGGATTCCAGTCCCACCTCCACTTCCTATCCAACTTCCTGCTAATGCTCACTCTGGGAGGGAGGAGATGACAGCTGAATTACTTGGATCCCTACCACCCAGGGGGGAGATCCAGTTGAAGTTCTTGGCTCTTGAATATGGTATGGCCCACCTCTGGCTCCTGTGGTCATGGAAACTGAACCAACAGATGGAAGATAATCTCTCTCTCTTTCTCTCTCTCTCTCCATATTCTGCCTTTCAATTGAATAAAAGCAATTTTTAAAAATTTAACAGTAAATTGTCACATGGTGAGAAAGAAAACAAATGGACGTATTGTCTTTTAAATACAAAGTGATATTCCTAAAATCCATACTTTCTTGGATTTTTCTCATGTGGAATTGCACATGAGAAATTGCACAGATGGATGCTGGTATTACAGAATTACTGTATCTCCTCTCCTAGTGAAGAACATAAGCATGGATTTCGAGAACGCTATTCCTCCCGGGTTTTTTTTTCCCTGTCAAGATTATTTTGTCTGAACATTTCAGTCTTGGTGACAGTGATTATGATGATGACTTACGTGTTTTTGTTTTTTTTTTTTTCCCATCTGGAATGGTCAATGGAGAAAATATCCCTATGGAGATTCTTGAAAGCCTCATTATTCCAATATTGCAAATATGAAAATTGAGGCAGAGAAAAGTGTAATTTTCCCAAATTCACACAGAAACTCAGAAGTGAAGCCAAGAGTAGGACCCGGCTCATGTGGAACAGATCTAATGCAGCCTGCGCTGTCAAGCTCGCACGGTGATTAGGCTGAGTAGTGTAATTACCTAAAGTACAGAACAGGAAAATAGCGCCCCATTTACCAACCCAATCACAGCAAGTGGAGGAATTACCTGAACGAGAGTCGTCATGGATGGTTCACGCTCCTGTACTTTACCTTCTTATCCTGAATGCTCTAAAAACAGGAGCTTGAGAATAAAAAAAATCCCAAACCCTAATTCTGGAGCCAGAATTAACACTTAAATCCTGGTGTTAGAGTTTCCATCTGTGTCATGTTCATGTAAACTTTGACTCAAGTGCCTTATTTATAACATAGGAGAGAATTACAGAGAGGCAGAGAAGAGAGAGAGATCTTCCATCCACCATTTCACTCCCCAAATGGCAGTAATGGCCGGAGCTGAGCCGATCTGAAGCCAGGAACCTAGAGCTTCTTCTGGATTTCCCACATAGGTGCAGAGGCCCAACGATTTGGGCCATCTTCGACTGCTTTCTCAGGCCATAGCAGAGAGCTGGATCATAACCGGAGTGACCAGGACTTGAACTGGCACCCATGTGAGGTGTTGGCACTGCAGGCAGCAGCTTTACCTGCTATGACACAGCACCAGCCCCTCACCATCGATTTTTAAATCAATTTTTTACTATATGGTATTATTTTTAATTGTCAAATGTATTAGTATATGGATAGGTAATAAATGAGACATGATGACAATTAAGCACAGCAGTGAAAGCTGTGACAATCCAGAGTTGAGACATGTCTCAATTTTAATATTGTGTAAATGTCTGAGAAATTTATATGAACTTTTATGAATCATATGATTTGAAGGTTACAGATACAAATATGTCATTTGAAATTTGAGATAGTTCTCATCACATTTCAGTTGGTGCTGTGTATTCACTGAAATTGATATTGTTTCCAATATGAAAATGCAGAACATTCAAAATATATTTGGTGTAGAGGAACGAAGAAATATACTTGGTGGTGAAGCAGACCTATCCCTATCAGATACAAAGATCTGGTATAAAATTACAACAAGAATGAAAATACGATGTTCTCACAGGTAAAGACTGGCACAAGGACAGAACAGAGTAGAGCAGAAAGCTGTGCATGTGAGGGGCCTTCAAAAGATCACGGATGGGGCCAGTGCTGTTGTGCAGGGCACTGAGCTGCTGTTTGTAACATCAGCATCCCATGTGGAGCACCAGTCTGAGTCCTGGCTGCCCTGCTTCAGATTCAACTCCCTTTTCATGCACCTGGGAGAGCAGTAGACAATGCCTTGAGTACTTACTCCCTGCCACCCACATGGGAGACCCAGACGTGGTTGTGGGCTCATGGCTTTGGACTGGCTCAGCCCCTGACTGTTGTAGCCATTTGGGGGAGTGAACCACCAGATGGAGGATGTCCCTCTTTCTCTGCTTCTCTCTCTGTCTCTCTACCTTTCAAATAAATACAATAAATCTTAAAGGAAAAAAGAAACCTCAGAAACCTCTTGGAATGCACATCTTATCATTTAATTCCATTTTCCATGAGCTTTTGGAAGCCACTTTCTATAGGGAAACTTGATTTATGATGGAATTGAAACAATGATCACTGAGAAAATGGTGACCTATGTAATGAAGCTGCCTAGAGCAACTTGTTATTCATACAGAATAAATGGAAGCATTTGCTTTCCTCTGTATACTAAAACCAATACTTCCTGGTTTGACAGGTTCAATTTGAAATGCAAACCTTAAACTCTTGGAAGACGTAGAATACATTTGTGGCCTCAGCATAGAGTATCCTTCAATAGCTCTAACCATTAAAGAAAGTGTGTAAAAGTAAATGTATTAAGAGCTTCTGATCATCAACAAATATTCTAAGAAAAGGGGGGGGGGCACAAAGTGAGAGAAGAGAGTAGCTTCCATACAACTGAATGTATTAAATTAGAACTCAGACATATTTTAAAAGTCCATAAAGAGTAAGATTAATTTTAAAAAGAATTCAGACCAGAGACATGGAGGTATTTCATATAACTACAGTGGGCTATTATTAGCTTTTTTAAAAATAAAATTCATTTATCTATGAGAAAGAGAGAGAGAGAAAGGCCTTCCACACACCGGTTCACTCCTCAAATGCCAGCACTTCCCAGGTGCAGAAGCAGGGAGTGAATTGGACACAGAGCAGCCAGCACTCCTAGTGCTGCAACATGGAACATGGTGGTGTTGCAGGCGGCAGTCTAACCCACTGAGCCACGACACCAGCTCTGGATCCTAAACTCTTAAACGTTGCTTCACTTCATTAGAAAACAGGAAAGACAAAATAAAAGCACACTGAGATAACATTTATTGTCATTGTGTTGGAAAAAAAAAAAGTTGAACCTGGTAAATCCAAACGCTGGCATAGATGTGGGTTAACTTGAACTTTTATGCCCTGGAATGAATAGGGAAACTAAGCTGATAAAACCTCGGAAAACAGTTTTTTCACATTAGTGTGTTAAGATGAGTGTGCACCTAACATTCAACCCATTGATGAAGCTCCTGGCTACATAACCAGGTATGTCCGTTCCCATGCTTATCAGGGCACCAATGCAAGAGCAGAGCCAAATACCTTGGAGACATCTTGAATGATAAGTCCTTTCTTGTCTACTTTTTATTGTTGTGATTTTTAATTTTAAATCCACAAGGCAAACAACTGGGAGGTAATACTACAATGAATTCCCTTTGTTGTAAAATATGAAAGGTAACCATCTGCATGCATCTTCTGAATGTTTATAAATTATCATCATGAGCACGCAACCTGATTTAACACAGGACGGATTTATTTTTTTGAATTTACGCCTCCTACATGGTGTCTTCGTGTAAGCCTTTGAGAATCTGTTCCTCCTAGGTAGGCCAAAAGGAGAAATCACTCGAATTTAATGTTCTGTTTTGCTTTGTGTGTTCTCTTTCTTTGTCCAAGGTGAAAGTGTGGTTCCAGAACAGGCGGATGAAGTGGAAGAGGGTAAAAGGGGGCCAGCAGGGCGCTGCCGCCCGAGAAAAGGAACTGGTGAACGTGAAGAAAGGAACCCTGCTCCCTTCAGAGCTGTCGGGGATCGGTGCGGCCACGCTCCAGCAAACAGGGGACTCTCTGGCCAACGAAGACAGCCACGACAGCGACCACAGCTCAGAGCATGCACACTTATGATCCACACAGACAGGACCAGCTCCATTCTCAGGAAAGAAGCGTCGTGATGGCAAGCCTTACCCAACAGCGTTTACACAGAGAGATGGCCATGGCCGTGATTTTTAATATTATTAAATTCAGGCATCGTGTGTCTGTTTTGCATGATTTATAGAGGGTTTACATTCAGTGCCGCTTATCCAAGATGCTTCCATGATGAAGAGCAGAAGGTGAATTTGCTTCGAATATTCCAGAGATGTTTGGTTGTGTGTATGACAGTCAGCAGGTATGTTTGCTTTTGCTTGCACTGAAAAATTAAATGGCTACCAAGAGCAAATTATGACACATTTCTACACAAGATGCCTCCAGGGTGAAGACGTTGAAGATGAACTTGCTTTAAACATTCCAGATGTACGAGTTCATGTTTATGACTGTGGGCAGGTATTTGCTTTTGCTTGCACTGAGAAATCGCTATCAAGAATAAAACATAAAACCTTTTATCCCGAACAGCCAAAGTGCCTGAGATCACTCAAGTGGATTTTTAAAAAGGATGTATTTTAACTCTGTATATATTATCCTTAAGCCATTTTCCTGTCTTCACTAATTTTAGCAATACATTCATATTAGCTGATGAAAATAGGCACTGATAATGCCAGCCAGGCCAGCTTCCTGCCTTTCTATGCATTTGTCATTCCAAGACAATCCGTATGTGCTTCCTTGTGTACAAGTAGAGAAAAATACAGTAGAGTCTGATACGACATATTCTTGTACCACAGACAAAACAAATCTTATGTTGCATTTACTATCAACTGCTGCTAATACATTATTATACAACTTACCTAGCTCCTCCTCGATTCTTCCTATCTTGTAGCTTGAAAAAAAAAATAGGACCATAGGCAAATCAGTTACTTTGTGGAAAGAGCTTTTTTGTGGCAGACACTGTCTGATTTTATTTCTGTAAAATTTTAGCTGTTATGAATATGACTTAATTAACAAGAAAATGTTTCTTCCTTCTTAGCAATGGTGTCAGAAAAGGAGCAAAGCCAAATGGGCTCCCCAAGGAGATAGACAAAACAATTCTGAATGTCTTCAAATTAAATTCAGTAAAAACACATTATTTTTTAATATGTGATGTATTCTTGCAGAACAACCATCTTTGTATTTTGTAAAAAATGTTTAATAAATGATCCTTTGTAAATAATTTTGGTCTCCCGATTGTGATTTCCTTAATTTCTATAGACTTTAATATTCATATCTAAGAGAGCCCCAGACTCATCTGCTCTTGTGCTAATTCAGATCCAGATCATCAATGAATCACAGGTTTTCGTTTGTAGATTTATTATGGCAAGAAAAAAAATCAATCCTTGGGTGATCAAAGAGAATCTAAACATCATCACACTGTAAACCATTTTCTTAATTTGAAGAATATGGCAAATGAATATCTTTGCATGCTTTACAAATCAAAGATAAAAGTAAGGGAAAAGGTAACATTATTCACCACAATGAATAAGTAAAGTAGTCATATATTTTAAAATGTATGTTTAACATATGTGAATCGATGCAGTAGTTGTTCTAAAGTCACACTATCCAGAGTCCTTGATGTTATTATGAACTAAATAGCAAATCAGAATCTTCATTGGAATGGACACCACAGGTATCAGAAGTCAATGATTATATTAATACATTTTGTGTCATGCATGGTTGCACATGTATTGGATGCCTAAGACCTCCTTACAACTATATCAGGTTATTTTTTAACGGTTCCACATTTAACCAGAAGAATTTGGAAACATTATCATAATCCCATCTTTCTCCATAGAAATAAACAGAGAAAAATAATTCATAAACATTTCCAAACTACTCATTATTTGATTTTTTTAGGATGATTAGATTGACAAAAATATATTGATTCTATTCTGACTTAGTCTAGCAAGACACACATGAGTATTCAAAAAATGAAATAGGCCGGCGCCGTGGCTTACCAGGCTAATCCTCCGCCTTGCGGCGCCGGCACACTGGGTTCTAGTCCCTGTTGGGGCACCGGATTCTATCCCGGTTGCCCCTCTTCCAGGCCAGCTCTCTGCTGTGGCCCGGGAAGGCAGTGGAGGATGGCCCAAGTGCTTGGGCCCTGCACCCCATGGGAGACCAGGAGAAGCACCTGGCTCCTGGCTTCGGATCAGCGTGGTACACCGGCCACAGCGGCCATTGGATGGTGAACCAACGGCAAAGGAAGACCTTTCTCCCTGTCTCTCTCTCACTATCCACTCTGCCTGTCCAAAAAAAAAAAAAAAAAAAAAAAAAGAAAGAAAGAAATTATAATTTCATATCACATTTTCTCTTTGTGAAATGCATTTTCTCACACTGGTAAACAGTATATCTAGTTTTATTTTGGGGGATCCTATTCAAATTGAAGGTACAAAACACACTTTTCTATCAATCACTTGAAGGAATAAAAATTGTTTGTAGTGATGATTTCTACCTAGGTTAACATTCAGCAAGGTGGGCATTTGAGCTAACGAGAGGCCTGCACCCCACACTGGAGTACCAGGTTCGAATCCTGCTTTGGCTCCTGACTCCAGCTTCTCGGTATCGCAGGCCCTGGGAGGCAGCAGCGAGGGCTGAAGTAGCTGGATTCTTGGGGCCCATGGAGGATACTTGGGTTGAGTTCCCAGCTTTGGGCTGCAGGTCCTCAGCTGTTACGAGCATTTGGGGAGTGAGCCCCATCAATGGGAGCTGTCAGTCTGTGTGTCATCTATTAGTTTGAAATAGAAATTAGATTTTATACAAATAAAACAGGAAACGTGCCTATGAATAGCTATGCCATGTAGGAAATGTGAGAGAATAGTGATCTATCTTCAAATGAGATTTGGTTCCAGAGAGCTCAGAAGACTTCATGGCTAACCAAAAAGGGTTATCATTTTATTATTGATGCATTAATATGATCCACTCTGTCGGACGTTGGACACATTTACACATTGTCAACATATTGAGAAGTAAGTAAAGGTGTTAGAGAGAGAGGGAGAGGGAGAAATCTTCCATAATTAAACAGGGGCTGGCGCTGTGGTGCAGTGGGTTGATGCCCTGGCCTGAAACGCCAGCACCCCATATGGGTGCCAGTTCAAGACCCAGCTGCTTCACTTCCAATCCAGCTCTCTGCTATGGCCTGGGAAAGCAGTGGGAGATGGCCCAAGTCCTTGGGCCCCTGCACCCACGTGGGAGACCCAGAAGAAGCTCCTGGCTCCTGGCTTCGGATCTGTGCAGCTCCGGCCGATGTGGCCAACTGGGGAGTGAACCATCGGATGGAGGACCTCTTTCTCTGCCTCTCCACTCTCTGTGTAACTCTGTCTTTCAAATAAATAAATAAATGGATCTTTAAAGGAAAAAAAAAACTCTAAACAACAAGAAGAAAGAAATCTTTTATTTGCTGATTTACTCCCCAAGTGTCTGCAATGGCTGGGGGACCGAGCTGGGAGCTGGTAACTCAATCCAGGCCTCCCATGTGAGCAGTAGGGACTCAATTACTTGAGCTACCCCTGCTGACTCCCAAGTGTGCATTAGCAGGAAGTTGGTACCAAAAGCAGACAGGATACAACCCAGAATGTAAACCAAAAATACAGGGGTCTCAAGTGGTAACTTAAATGCCTGCCTCCAACAGAGTTTTTTGTTGTTGTTGTTGTTGTTTTGTTTAAGATTTGCTTATTTATTTCAAAGAGTTACACAGAGAGAGGAAGGCAGAGAAAGAGAGAGCAGGTCTTCCATTTGCTTGTTCACTTCCCCAATTGGCCACAACTGCCAGAGCTGTACCAATCCGAAGCCAGGAGCCAGGAGCTTCTTCTGGGTCTCCCACATGAGTGCAGGGGCCCAAGGACTTGGGCCATTTTCCACTGCTTTCCCAGGCCATAGAAGAGAGCTGGATTGGAAGTGGGGCAGCCAGGATGAAACTGACGCCCGTATGGGATGCCAGCACTGCAGGTGGTGGCTTTACCCACTATGCCACGGCTCCAGCCCTTCCAACAGAGTTTTAATCAGAAGAAGTTGCTATCTTTTGGCAGTATTTTAATATTCTCCAACTCAACACAATGAGTAAGTTAGCTAGAAAATGCCTCACTGTCTGTCTGGACTTAAACTTCTATGAGGGAGCTGGTGCTGTGGTACAGTAGATTAAAGCCCTGGTCTGCAGTGTCAGCATCCCATATGGGCACCGGTTCGAGTTCTGGCTGCTCTGCTTCTGATCCAGCTCTCTGCTATGGCCTGGGAAAGCAGTGGAAGATGACCCAAATCCTTGGGCTCCTGCACTCATGTGGGAAACCCAGAAGAAGCTCCTGGCTCCTGGCTTCAGATAGGCCCCAGCTCTGGCCATCACAGCCATTTAGGGAGTAAACCAGCTGATGGTTAGACCTTAACAGTAACAAGACAGTCAAAAAAGTATCCTGTTACTGAATAGACACATTTATAAAATTTCATTCCACCACTTCTGAATATGCTTAAGCTGGTAATGGTTAAGAACAAGCCACTTACTTAAAAATAAAAAAGTTCTGGGGTCCAGCACTTTGGCCTAGCAGATTAAGCTGCTGCCTGCAGCAATGGCATCCTATATGGGCACCAGTTTGAGTTCCAGCTGCTCCACTTTCCATCCAGCTCCCTGCTAATGTGCTAGGGAAGGCAGTAGAGGATGGTCCAAGTGCTTGAGTCCCTGCAATCAATGTGGGAGGCCAGGAAGAAACTCCTGGCTCCTGGCTTAGGGCTGGCCCAGTTGGGGCCATCTGGGGAGTGAACCTACCAGCAGATGGAAATCTGTTTCTCAACCTCTCTCTGTCTCTGTCTCTCTTGTAACTCTGTCTCTGTCTCTCTCCTCTTGTAACTCTGCCTTCCAAGGAAATTAAAATAAATCTTAAAAAACAATTCTATAAAACTATTCAGTTAACATTAGAGGTAAGTGATACTTAGGTGAACATAGGAATACAAATACAAACACTTAATTGGCATAGTTATTCTTTGAACCATTTGGGGAACAATTGCATTTTGTTGTCAGTTCCTTATGCTGCATTCTTTTTTTGTTTTGTTTTTTTGTTTTTGTTTTTGTTTTATTTGACAGGTAGATTTATAGACAGTGAGAGACAGAGAGAAAGGTCTTCCTTCAGTTGGTTCACTCCCCAAATGGCCGCTACTACGGCCAATCCAAAGCCAGGAGCCAAGTGCCTCCTCCTGGTCTCCCATGTCGGTGCAGGGGCCCAAGCACTTAGGCCATCCTCCACTGCCCTCCTTGGCCACAGCAGAGAGCTGGACTGGAAGAGGAGTAACCGGGACTAGAACCCGGAGCCCAAATGGGATGCCAGTGCCGCAGGCGGAGGATTAACCAAGTGAGCCATGGCGCCGGCCCTCATTGCATTCTGTTTGTAAAAAGCAATTCAGAAATAAAAACAAAGCTACTGAGAATTCAACATTGAGAGCAGTAGTCTGAACATTCTAAATCTGGAAACATTTGAAGTCTGCAGACTGATTTGCAGATGCTCTTGAGAAAGTGGTGTTTGCTGTGGTGGTGGTGGTGGTTGTTTCCTGATTTCCTACCTAAAACTGGCCAGTTTAATTGAGTAGTAGTTCTCATGTGTACCTCAACGTTCAGCTTTTGCCAAATAATGCTAACAGGAGTGGACAAAGGAACAAATATTGTCCCAGAAAAAATAGATTGCTACATCAAGTTTTGAGAGCCTATAAAAAATTCAAATAAGAATTTTTAAAATAAATCTAATAATTATCTATTACTGTTTTCCCAATAATCTCATTTTGACATTTGATATGCTTAAAGATATAGATCCATTTAAGAAATTAAAATTTTTTTTTTCTTTTATGCCTTATTTCCCACCTTAGTAACTTTTTACATTAAATCTGGCTTCAAACTGTGGTCAAGAATTCCAGAAAATATTTTATTAAATCATGGTTAGTAATTCCCCATTAAAATACTGTTTGCTTTTTTAAAAATATAGTTTTCAGAAACAGTTCTTAAAACAAAATAAATTTTCAGATAATTATTGTCACATCCAGTTCATGTTAAAGGCTAAAGCTTGTATTTCTGCCCTTTTTGAAATTGTTCATTGAAATAAACATGCATTTCCTTTAATTTAAAGACTAATCACATGATTTCAGAACACATTTTTGTGGAACTATTCAAGCATCCACTGCTTTTGCAAATGTGAAAGTAATTTTTTTGGTTGAAAATACTGTTATGTCATGTTTTATGTTTAGTGCATATCGATTTTGAAAATCCATCACTTACTTACCTAACCTGATGAAACATTAAACTCAAACTATTATTTGCATTCAAGCTACTAATTCTAATTAAACAATTCACTTGGCTTTCATCTCTCTTGAGAACTCTATTTTCATTGGATTTGCCAACATTGGAATTGGTAATTTTTGTGATCCTGGGCCTATGTAAAAGAGTGGTGTTAAAAGAGTAGTAGGCAGGAGTGAGCATTTGGCCAAGTGGTTAAGAATCGTCTTGAGACAGCCACTTGCTACAACGGAGTGAAGGAGTTTGAGTGTTGTTTCCATTTCTGTCTTCAGCTTCCTGCTCATGTAGACCCTGGGAGGCTGCACCAGAGGGCTCAAGGAATTGGTTACCTGCTACCCACATAGCAGAACTGTATTAGGTTTCTATCTCCTAGCTTTGCCCTCTGCCTAGCCTCAGCCATTGCTGGTATTTGG
This sequence comes from Lepus europaeus, assembly GCF_033115175.1. Lineage (NCBI taxonomy): Eukaryota > Metazoa > Chordata > Mammalia > Lagomorpha > Leporidae > Lepus > Lepus europaeus. The sequence goes on along the minus strand of NC_084846.1, from coordinate 19,372,833 downwards.
GAAATGAGTCAAAAAATGGGAGCACTCTCTCTCCCTCTCTCTCTTTATGTGTATGTTTCTCCATGACTCTCTGCCTTTCAAATGAAAACACGAAAAACTAAAAAATAGAAATATAAAATCGACAAATAATACTGCATGTTTTATAAAAAACTAAATTTTTTTAGGTGAATGCTTTTCAAATTTGCTTCTTACTGCCACATTTTTTGGGAAATCATCAAATCCAAAAAAACATGACGATGGAGCAAAATGTTAGCACTTGCATCTGAAATAAAATATTTCGAGGTGTTGTACAGTTTATGGTACAAACATCAAAGCAGAGAGTGTCTTCTTAATGCTGTTCAATGTGATGATTGGTCATAACACAGAGAGGTTAAATGAAAAAGTGTCTAATCATGACCATATTCTTTTAGTAGCTTCAAGCCCATTTAGGCATTTCTACAATATATTAACTCATGTACAGATATTTCCTAGAAAGAAACACCTTGTGTTTTTCCAACAGACTTCAAAATTTCATGGGAAATAGAAGTAGAAGTTAAGTGTATGTTGCTGCATAAAATTTGAAATATGTATTTTTCATAATATGTGCTTTCCATGAACTTTTTGAATAACCCATGTATACATAGATTTCAACATGTTTTTGTTTTTTAATTTGACAGGCAGAGTTAGACAGTGAGAGAGGAGACAGAGAGAAAGGTCTTCCTTCCATTGGTTCACCCCCCAAATGGCCACTACGGCCGGCGCACTGTGCTGATCTGAAGTCAGGAGCCAGGTGCTTCCTCCTGGTCTCCCATGCAGGTGCAGGGCCCAAGGACTTGGGCCATCCTCCACTGCCTTCCCAGGCCACAGCAGAGAGCTGGACTGGAAGAGGAGCAACCTGGACTAGAACCCAGCACCCATATGGGATGCCAGTGCCGCAGGCAGAGGATTAACCATGTGAGTCACAACACCAGCCCCTCAACATGTTTTGAACCAAAATAAATTTAACTTAATTCCATTTCCACAATCTTTTTAAGGTACACTTATGTGAGTCAAACAGATGAATTTGCTCACATAACACAAGGCTTGAGGAAATATATCTATATAAACATGTGTTTTTGAAAAATAGTGGAAATATGCCATACATTCTGCTCTGCAAGGGTTTTTCTTGCTTAATAATGTAAATATATTTATAGCTAAACAGTATGTATCTTCATATGGATTTATCATATACTATTTCATGAATACTCTACTGTTAGATAGTTATTTTTCTTTCCCCAAGTTTCCTTAAACAAAAATTTCCATATATCCTTAGTAAACCTATTTTTTTCCATAGACAGTATTTTTTAGGAAGTACTTATTTGAGACAAGAGTATATAATAAACATAATCTGTATTGCTAAGACTTGGTACACATCACCAATTTCTTTTGCAAATTCACACTCTATTCAATGCCATTGCCTCATATATATAAAAATGTCAACCATTATAATACTTATTTTGAATCTGATAAAAAACACATACTTTAATTTGTATTCATTCAATATCTAATTAAATTAAACATCTTAATGTGTTTACTGGTAATTATGTATATATATACACTCATACTCAAATATTTATTGATTGTATTTGAAAGGCAGAGTTACAGAGAGAAAAGGAGAGACAGAGAGATCTTCCATTCACTGGTTCACTCCCCAAATGGTGGCAACAGCCAGGCTGGGCCAGGAGCCACAGGGATGTAGGGGCCCAAGCACTTGGCCATCCTCTGCTGCTTTCCCAGGTACATTAGCGGGGAGCTGAATGGGAAATGGAGCAGCAGGGTCTCCACTGCTTCGCAAGTGGAGGCTTAACCAGCCACACCACAAAGCTGCCCCCAGTGCTAAGCATTTTACAGTCACCAACTACAGTTCCATGAAGGCCCATTCTTCAGGCAGCAGCTCAACTAATTAAGCCACAGTGCTGACCTCTGACAACTCTATTTTAAACATCATCGATAATATTCTTTTTTTTTCAGTTGAAATGTCCCGATTTCTTAGATAAGAGATTTTAAAATATCTCATATATTTACTACTTACTTGTTATATATTACACATTTGTAAAATTATAATGTTAAAAATGATCAATTTGCTACTTTGTCAAAAAATCTAGCAAAGTACTTAGTTGCATTTTTGTATAGATGGATGACAGGTCATTGAAAATTCCATGAAAAATGCATATTATCTTTTTTATAAAACATGATTTATTTGAAAAGCAAAGAGACAGAGACAGAGATAGATAGGAAGAGGGAGAAGAAGAGGGTGAGTGAGGGTGTAGGGATAGAGAGAGAGAGGGAGGGAGGGAGAGAACAAACTCTCATTTGCTGGTTGACTCCTCATATGCCCATCATGGCTTATTCCCCCCAGTTCTAGCCAAAGCTGGGTGCCAGAACACAATAATCCAGATATCCCACCTGGATGGAAGGAAGCCAATTGCTTAAACTGTTACTGCTGCCTCCCAGAGTCTGTAATAGCAAGAGGCTGGAGTCAGGTGGGGCTCTAAATATCCACTCAGGCAGTCCAATGGGGAGCAAAGGTGTTTCAATGGGTATCTTCAGGGCTGAGCTGAGCACCCAATCCACACATGGACTTTCAATTCCACTTTTCAAACAATATTTGAAGCCCCCTTATCTGAGTGTTAAAACTTCACATCTCACATTTTTTCAAGGTAGGTTTTTTAAAATAAACAGCTATAAGTAATTAGCTTAAGAAATTGAACACATGAAAGAAAAAACTATTCTGTAATGACTCATTTGTTGCACTCGATTGAAGAAGCACATCTTTAATTTCATACACAATGTGTTTCATATGTATTAAGACATTTTAAAATAATAAAAGACTACATTATTTGGCCCAATAGGAGGCTATCCAGATGATATTTTAATGTTAACAAGTACAACTATTATTCAACTTTTAGGTCTTTTGATTTGGGGAAAACATCACTAACACAATAAACTTTGATCTGTCTTTAAGCATGTTCTCCTTTCACTGACAGTAGTATAGTCACACAAATATAGAGTGAACAGCTTTTTTGTCCTAGAAAAATAAACCAACAACAACACAACGTCTTGTTCATAATGACAAGTGTTTTCTAATGATTTCATTACTGCAACTAGTTCTTCTGTAAGTCACCAGCCATGTCTTCCAAGCAAGTCATATGCAGCTAAGAAAACACTGGTTAATAGGATTGCACCATTTTATATGAGTGTGTGTGTGTGTGTGTGTATAAACCTTTAAAAAGTAGCATTGTGGTAAATTTCCTTAACAGCAGTAGAAAGAGACACAGAGACATGGGCACTGGGGAGGGATGGTACCTTTAAACAAAAGTGTCATGCCTTAGAAAGAGGAAGAAACAGATATTCTGAGAAAATTTTCCTTGGTCTTTTGTGTTTAAAAAAAGAAATCAAAATGGATGACAGATGTATTAAAGACCTTGTTTAGGTGTTATCTATGAGATTGTGGGTGATAATAAAAATCCAACATGTGTTGAAATTGTTTGAGTGCTGGCAAAGCATGCAGTAAGTTGCTATAATGAAAACCAGCTAGAAAATAAATTGAAGATTATTTTTCATTCTTCAGGCTACTTAGGTGTTTAGGTCTTAAAAGTGTACCTTAAAGCTAAGACAGAATTTTAATTATTAGAAGACATCCTCATGAAGAAGCCTATATAACATTCTGATAACTACAAAATTAGTACATTAATGAATTTGTTAAAAACAATTTTCCCATAAATTTGCTTTAATTTTTTCAAGTCAAATTGATCCATATTTGGCTAATAATTAGGTCAATTTATTCATTCAGGCTATGAATATCTATATACTGCTGTGCTCATGAATCATTTTATTTTCTGTAGTATATTCATTAATCTTGGAACCACATTAGAAAAATAACCTATTCAACATTTCTGTGGACCTTGTTCAGTCCAGTTCTGCTTGGTTAATGCAGAAAACTGTGACTTCTCTGTGTGCTGGGTAGGATCAGCCAAAGCTGCACTTCTAGGCCCTTTCAGAGAAGAGTAAGTTGACAAGGGCTGGCTAACATTGGTGACCCATCTATTCTGTGTGTTTCAACCATACTTATTTTTCTCACAGCCAGTATTGGTTCTGATCATTTATGTTTAATACTTTGAACTTTATTTTAATTAGATATTTTACTGCTATTAAACTATGCTGTAGTTATTTACAGTAGTACATATACACATGTTTATTAGCCTGTTATTAGATCATACAATGTTTTTTATAAATAATTATTTTAGCAATTTGAGTTATCTGTATTAATCTTTCTAATCAATAAACTAATTATATAAAATAATTTAATAATGACTTAAGTACCCTTAGATTTTTTTTTTTTTTTTTGAGAGAAGACAGAGAGAGAGAGAGAGATTTCCCATCTGCTGGTCTACTTTCAAAATTCCTGCAACACTCAAAGTTGGGCCAGGCTGAAGGCATGAGCCAGAACTCAATCTGGGTCTCCCATATGGCTGGCAAGAACCCAAGTGCTTGGACTGTCACCTGTTGACTTCCAGGGTGCACATTGGCAGGAAGCTGGAATCTGGATCCAGAGCCAGAAATTGAATATGAATGGAATTGAATTAAGACACAACTTAACTGGGGTATTAAGTGCTAGGCTAAATGCCCAACTCTGTCCAAAATAATTTTTAATGAAGGTATTCAAAATTAAAGAAAGGTCTTCTGGAGCTGCCATCATATTGCAGTGTGTTAAGCTGCCATTTGCATGCTTAACTGCCTACTGGAGTCTTGGCTGCACTACTTTGGATCCAGCTTCCTGCCAATGTGCCTGGGAAGGCAGCAGAGCATGGCTCTACGTACAATGGACCTTGCGAACCATGTGGGAGACCAAGATGGAGTTCCTGGCTCCTGGCCTTGGCCTAGTCCTGCCCTTGATTTTGTGGCCATTTGGGGAGTAAACCAGCATATAGAAGATCTCTGTCTTTCTCTGTTTCTCCCCGTTGACCCCACCCAACTCCGTCTAATGCTCTGCCTTTCAAATAAACAAGGAAGTCTTTAAATAAAAGAGAAAGGTCATATTCAGTTTAAAAACCAAAGCATGAACAAATCTGTATGGATCAGAACTGGAATTTCTATTGGGATACTTGGGTAGGAGTACACAGGAACGCCGTGGCCCTGGAGCAACCTACAGGCTCTTTAGGGAAAACCAACAGAGAACCCAGCTGTTCCTCCTGCTCTCCAAGCCTCTCTTGCTGTGTGTAGTCAGTCCTTCACAACACAGCCAGAGTGGGTCTCTAGATGCAAATCACACTAATAAGTAGCTCGTGGTGACTTTAGCAAATGTAGAATTCACACATTTGTTCACCTTTTGGCCAAGACAGAGCATTTCTTTGCAAAGGAATTCCAGTAGTGTAGAATAATCTCCAGATATTTATCTGGACCTCAAGATGTTATGAAATCCGGTTACACCCTGGTCACACATCTTTTATACACAAAAGTATTGAAAGCCATGTGTAGAAGGATCTCCAACAAGTTCATGGAAAATGTGTACAATGAACAAACTACATGGATTTCAATCTTTTTTTTTTTTTGCTCCAAAGCAGTTACTTCTTAATTTCTTTTCCTATGAACTTTTTGAAGTATCCTAGCACAACCATTGATGCTGCACTTGAGAGTTTGCAATGATCAGTAAACATTTTTGAATAAATGGATGAATGAAAAGGCATGAGATCCATCCAAGGAAATTATTTTAAATCTCTGCTAATATAGTTGGAAAATGGAGTGCTACAACAGTTTTAACGGCAGTGCTATAGGCATCACTAAATCGAAATAAAAATCTGGTTATGAACACTGAAATTGCAGTAAAATGCACTAAGAAGAGAAGTAGAAAGAAAAGTGAAGAACAGGTTTTAACATACGTTCATATACAATTTGGAGGAAAAGGAACATTTTCCTTCCACTCCGATGTCTGTCTTGAAATTCTCACAGTTTTTTGCAGACGATTTGGCTGGTTTCCAACCTCCATCGTTGCTTGTCTGGTATGAAGAATGCCATCTGTGCCGTGTGGAAGTCCTTTTGTAAAAAATGGACTGCTAATTACACTCTGGGCAGGTGCTGTTAAAGTGAAATCAGGTGTCAAGCTTACACTTGCCTAAAACGACTATGCTATGCTGAGAAAGAATGGCACGCCATATTGTAAAATGGAATGTAAGCATGGTGTGCAAGCATTCCATTTTTGGGGTGCTGCAAAGGTCAGATTGAAGAGGAAGCTGTAAAAACTGCAAACCACTTTTCACCATCAACAGTGGAAGCAAGCTTTACTTTCAACCAAGGATAGACACAAGATCCATGTTGTAGTTCCCTCATTAAAAAATGTTTCCAGTTATACATATATTTTTCCTGAAAATGTGGAGAAATAGTGAGCTGAAAAGTATGGCAGCCAATTCCAAAATCCATTAATTAATTTTGAAAAAATAGTCAAAATCAGTCTCATTGTTACTCATTTGAATTCATTATATCATTTCAGTGTATAGGCTTCAATGGACCAAGAATATTTAGTCCCTGTCAGGACAAAATGAACAACTTATTTTCTTGAAGTATATTAGTTATTAGCAGTATAACAGATTTTACCATGATGATTCATTTGACATTGTTCTAATTCATATAAAGCAAGGTGCATAAGTTTAAATTATAAATATTGCCACAATGATAAAACATTCATTATCATTATATGCATTTAACTTTGCTACTGCAAAGTTATGTTTGCTCTATTGCTATTTGTATTGTGGTTAATGCATTAATCACTTGATCTTTTCAGAACTGTGCTAGTTAGATCTTCTGCTAGCTAGGTCTTAAGGGTATCCCAGGCTTGTAAGTTAAAGTATGCTGCATGCTAGTGATCAACAGAGTTGGGACATAAGTCTGGGCTGTTGAATCTCGCATCCTGTGTTTTAACTATTTCAAAGTTGACCTCTTCCCAAAACAAGTATTTTAGGTAGAGGCTTTCTCCTCCTTAGTCCCTCTAATCACAAGGGAAACGTCATTGGCACAGCAAACTGTTGTAACTCACATGTCACATGGCTTTAGTCAAAACTTTAGCCACTGTCTCCAAAGCAGAGGGGACCACAAACAGGAAGCTCCCCATACTCCCTCATCACATGTCTTTGGTTGAGCCTTTTAAAGCTGAGAGACTGAATGAGGATGCTTGATCCATTTTTGTTTTGTTTTTAATTGACATGAATCTACACACTTATGGCATACAATGTCATTTTTGTTAAAGATTTATTTATTTATTTGAAACGCAGAGTTGCAGAGAGGCAGAAGCAGAGCAAGAGAGAGAGGTCTTCCATCTGAAGATTCACTTCCCAAATGACCACTAGGGCTGGAGCTGAGCCAATCCGAAGCCAGGAGCTTCTTCCAGGTGTCCCACTGGGTGCAGGGGACCAAGCACTAGGGCCATCTTCCACTGCTTTCCCAGGCCATAGCAAAGAGCTGGATTGGAAGTGAAGCAGCCGGGACTTGAAATGCTGGCACTGCAGGTGGCACTTTACCCGCTGCACCACAGTGCCGGCCCCACAATGAGGTTTTTAAAAGGATTTATTTATTTACTTGAAAAACAGAGTGACAGAGAGAGAGAGAGAGAGAGTGAGAGAGAGAGAATGAGAGAGAGAATGAATGACCATGTACTGTTCACTCCTCAAATGACTGTAAAAACTGGGACTGGTCCAGGCCGAAGCCAGGAACCGGAAACTCCAACCAGGTCTCCAACAAAGGTGGTAGGGGCTCAAGTGCTTGGACCATGTTCTGTTGTTTTCCTTGGTGCATTAGCAGGAAGCTGAATAGGAAATGGAGCTAGCGGGACTTGAACCAGCACTCTGACATGGGATGTTGTCATTGCAAGCTGAGGCTTAACCCACTGCACCATAATGCTAGTCCCCACTGTGATGTTTTAAGGCATTTTCAGGCTAAGTAAGGGACAAGTCATGACAATTAGTCTGTTCATTACCTCAAACAAAGCTCACATTTCTTTGTGGTGGGAACATCAAAGCCTTCTCTTCTAGCTATTTTAAACTGTATATTACTTTGCAATAGAACATCAGAACATATTCTTCCTGTCTAACTATAATTCATAACCTGTTGACCAATATGTTCCTATTCCTGACTTAAAACAGCACTACCATGGGTGTCGGCAATCTCACGACTTGGCATACAGCCAGAGAAATTCAATCATTTCATGGAAGAGACAAGTGGATACCCTTGTTTTCTGCACTTCCAAGACCTGGAACCAACATAAGCGTCCATCAATGGATGAATGTTTTTAATGTTGTATGTAGACATTTATTAATGTTATTCATTATTAAAACAAAGTATCTGGGACAACTGTCTTTATAATAACCATAGGTTTATTTATCACACAGCCTTGCTGATTCAAGTCCAAGATTAGGCAGCCCCTTTGATTTCTAGTGTGATGAAGATGATAGATGGCAATGGCAGAGGGCATGTCAAAGCAGCATCCCATGACAGGCCAGGAAGCAGTGAGAGGGGCTGAACATGAACCCAGACTTTTATAGCAGCCCATCTGCCACAGGCCACTCTGACCGGAGAAGCTCCATTGGCATGTCTTTTGAAGTGGCTAGGCCATCATTAGCAGTTAACACACTGGGCGATCAGAGAGCACCAGTCTACTATCCAAACCATGACAATCTACAATGGAATGCTATTCAGCCATTGAAAGAAAAATGAAATCCTGTCACTGGTGACAATGTGGCTGAAGTTGGAGATTATGCTAAGTGGGATAAACCAGACACAGAAGGACAGACACGAGTGCCCATGGTCTCACCCAAATGAAGCCTATTCTGACTCCAAGGCCAGGTAGCTCAGTTACCTAGCTTCCCATTGTGCAGTGCACAAGAAAGAGCCAAGAGAAGTGGGAGAGGGGCCGGAGCTGTGGCACAGTGGGTTGATCATCCACCTGTGGTGCCAGCATCCCATATGGGCGCCGATTCTGGTCTCGGCTACTCCTCTTCCTATTCAGCTCTCTGCTGTGGCCTGGGAGGGCAATGCAAGATGGCCCAAGCCCTTGGACCCCTGCACTCACGTGGGAGACCTGGAAGAAGCTCCTGGCTCCTGGCTTTGGATCGGCGCAGCTCTGGCTGTTGCGGACATTTGGGAGTGAACCAGCAGATGGAAGACCTTTCTCTGTCTCTCCCTCTCACTCTCTGTAACTCTGCCTCTCAAATAAATAAATAAATCTTAAAAAAAAGAAGCTGAAGAAATTTTCATTCATGTCAGGTAGTGATTTATTTAATTTGTGGATTTGCTTCTGATTACTTCTAATTAATCCTATGATCAATTTTTTTTAAAATTCTATTTCTGTAGTTTCTTCAATCTCTTCATTTTCATATTCTAGTATTGAAATATTGTTGTCTTCCTTTAGAGATATCATATTTTTTCCTTATTCTTGTTTCTTGAATTGCTGCATTGATTTTTAGGCATTTGTGGAGATACTTGTTGTTTTTTTCCCTTTGATGGCTTTTATTTTTGGATTATGCCTCCATGGATTAGTGGAGTATTTGTTCTTTTTGTTCTTTCTTTTTTTTTTTTCTTTTTTTTGACAGACAGAGTTAGACAGTGAGAGAGAGAGACAGGGAGAAAGGTCTTCCTTCCATTGGTTCACTCCCCAAATGGCCACTATGGCCGGTGCACTGTGCCGATCCGAAGCCAGGAGCCAGGTGCTTCCTCCTGGTCTCCCATGCGGGTACAGGGCCCAAGGACCTGGGCCATTCTCCACTGCCTTCCCAGGCCACAGCAGAGAGCTGGACTGGAAGAGGAGCAACCAGGACAGAACCGGTGCCCCATCAGAGACTAGAACCCGGGGTGCCGGTGCTGCAGGCGGAGGATTAGCCTAGGGAGCTGCAGTGCTGGTCTGTATTTGTTCTTTCAATGAATACTCCGAAGTGTGTGCTAGGTGTGGTCAGGGAGCTGTGTTCAGTGCTCCAGTGTGAGGGGAGTGTCCAAGGTGACACCCAAATTGGGCGTGGTAAATCTCTTTTTTTATTAATCAGAGGGGAGGTTTAATCTGCTCTAATGTTCACCTCCTCTCCTCCAAGGAGACCAATGCCTGGGTCCCTGGGTCGAGCCCTAGTGGGTATAAGATTCATTCATGCTGCCACAAGAACCACACGAAAAATCCATGCAGATCTCAGTCGAGTACAGATCCCACAGAAATGACCCTCACCAGAGAATCAGGGGGCTCTGAGCCTGTGGCGCCACTCAAAGTGACTGCTCAAAGACTCAGACACAACTGTGACTTCCCACATAGTCACAGTGCTTTCACAGTCCTGGCACACAGGACTGCCACAGTCACGAGCACCCAGCTCCCTGTCAATTCTTCAGCCAGACTCAGGCATTTCCTTTCTGCTGGTTGCTGGGTGTGCAGACACAAGCTGGTGCACCTGATACATTCGTCCAAAATAGCACCCACCCCCTCTTGGATAGTTACAGAATGCTGGTACCAAGTGATCAGGGAGAGAGAAACATGCCCTCCCCCTTTTCCCTATAGGTTGGCAGGTACACTGTCCCCAACAAGGCTCCAAGCTGGACTCACGCCAGGCTTTTCCCACAGTTTTATCACCAGTGGCTTGGGCTGCTGCAGTCTGGTCTTACCTCACTCTCCAAAGCTGGTGCTGAGGCTCTCAGCTTCTGGGGTCCAGAGTTGTGTTCATCCATACCCTCCACATAAATCCATAGTGTCCCTCTGATGATTTGCATAGTGTTTCTGCTGTTTTCTCCCTAACTGTTCCTTGAGATTGCACTCTCTCTGCATTTTAATTTTTTTTAAAGATTTATTTATTTATTTGAAAGTCAGAGTTACACAGAGAGAGGAGAGGCAGAGAGAGAGGTCTTCCATTCGATGGTTCACTCCCCAAATGGCTTCAATGGCTGAAGCTATGCCAATCTGAAGTCAGGAGCCAGGAGCTTCTTCCTGGTCTCCCACGCAGGTGCAGGGGCCCAAGGACTTGGGCCATCTTCTACTCTTTTCCCAGGCCATAGCAGAGAGCTGGCTCAGAAGTGGAGCAGCCAGGTCTCGAACCAGCGCCCATATAGGATGCCAGTGCTTCAGGCCAGGGCGTTAACCCACTGCGCCACAGTGCTGGCCCCTCTATCTGCATTTTTAAAACTATTTTCCCCTATACTACAGCAGTAACCTCCTTCCCTATCCTGCTACCTTCAGTGCCTCGAAATGAAATATTGGAAATGAAGAATTCAATATATCAAATAAAAAAATGTTGTGGAAAGCCTTAACAACAATCTGGGTGAGGCAGAATAAAGAATATCTGAGTTAGAAGACAAATATCTGGTAATTTTACTGTCAGACCAAAAAAAATTACAAAACTAAAAAATACTGTTGGAGATTTATGGCACACCATCAAATGACCAAACATATGGGTCTTAGGAGTTCCTGAAGGCATGAAGAGAGATAATGGCATAAAAGGCCTTTTTATTGAAATAATTACAGAAAACTTCCCTAATTTGGAGAAAGAAAGGGTTATCCACGTACAGGAAGCACATAGAACTCCTGATAGAGAGATCCTCACCATGACACATTGTAGTCAGACTCTCTACAGTAAAACATAAAGATTCTAAAATGTGCAAGAGAGGAACACCAGAGTACTTTAACCAGATCTCCAATTAGACTCATAGCAGACATCTCATCAGAAACCCTACAGGCTAGGAGAGAATGGAGAAATACAGTTCAAGTCTTAAGAGAAAAAAACTGTCAACCCAGAATACTGTTCCCTGCAAAGCTCTCATTTATGAATGAAGGTGAAATAAAGACCTTCCACAGCAAACAGAAATTGAAAGAATTTGTCACCACTCATCTAGCCTTACAAAAGATGCTCAAGGATATGCTACACACAGAAACACAGAAACATGGTCATCACTATTAAAGAAGGTGAAGGCAGAAAATCTCCCAGTAAAAGTACAAAGAAAATCCAAAGTTAACAATAGGAATATTTATGGAAAATGGCAGGGCAAAGTCATTACTTATCAATAGTCACTTTGAATATAAATGACCTCAACTCTCCAGTTAAAAGACACAGACTGTCTGATAGATTATAAAACCAAACCCATCTATTTGTTGCCTACAAGAAACACATCTCAGCAACAAAGATACATGCAGACTGAAAGTGAAAGCATGGAAAAAGGTATTCCATGCTAACAGAAACCAACAAAGAGCTGGTGTAGCCATCCCAAAATGAGACAAAATAACTTTACCACAAAAATTGTTAAAAGAAACAATGAAGGGCACTATGCCATGATTAAGGGATCAATTCAACAGGAAGATGTGACTATATTAAATGTAAATGTATACACAGCTAATTACAGGGCACTTGGCTGTTTAAAAGAAATGCTGATGCATCTAAAGGGAGACATAGACTCCCATACAATGGTAATAGGGGACTTCAATACCCCACTTTCAGCAATGGGCAAATCATCCAGACAGAAAAGCAGCAAGGAAACATTTATTTATTTATTTTTATTTTGACAGGTAGAGGCATAGACAGTGAGAGGGAGACAGAGAGAAAGGTCTTCCTTCTGTTGGTTCACTCCCCAAATGGCCACTACGGCCAGCACTACACTGATTTGAAGCCAGGAGCCAGGTGCTTCTTCCAGGTCTCTCATGCGGTACAGGGGCCCAAGCATTTGGGCCATCCTCCACTGCCCTCCCAGGCCACAGCAGAGAGCTGGACTGGAAGAGGAGCAACTGGGACTAGAACCCTGCACCCATATGGGATGATGGCACCACAGGTGGGGGATCAACCAAGTGAGCCACAGCACTGGCCCCAACAAGGAAACATTTAATCAACACTATAAACCAAATGGACCTGACAGATATATATATATATATATATATATATATATATATATATATATATATTCATCCTACACTTGCAGAATACACATTCTTTTCACCAGTGCATGGAACTTTCTCTAGGATAGACCACAGGCTAGGCCAAAAAGCAAGTCTTAGCAAATTCAAAAAAATCAAAATCAGCTTATGCATCTTTTTTTAAAGATTTATTTATTTATTTGAAAGTCAGAGTTACACAGAGAGAGGAGAGGCAGAGAGAGAGAGAGGTCTTCCATCTAATAGTTCACTCTCCAATTGGCTGCAACAACTGGAGCTGCGCTAATCCAAAGCCAGGAGTCAGGAGCTTCTTCCTGGTCTCCCATGCAGGTGCAGGGGTTCAAGGACTTGGGCCATCTTCCACTGCTTTCCTAGGCCATAGCAGAGAGCTGGATCAGAAGTGGAACAGCTGGGTCCCGAAGCGGCACCCATATGGGATGCTGGTGCTTCCTGTCAGTGCATTAACCCACTGTGCCACAGCACCGGCCCCCATATTATGCATCTTCTCTGACCACAATGGAATGAAACTGGAAATCAACAACTCAAGAATTTCTAGAACATATGCAAACACATGGAAACTGAAGAAAATTCTCCTGAATGAACAGTGGGTCATAGAAGAAATCAAAAGAGAAATCAAAAAAATTGTTGAGGACCAGGTTTCTTTCATACTATGTGTTGAATAATTTACTCAGTATTGAGTTAATCTTCTGTGTATAAAGTTAATTGAAAACAGATTTTAGTAAAAAATAAGAATGGTAATAGGAGAGGGATGAGGAAGAAGGATGGGTAAGCAGGTGAGAGGGTAGGTACATTGGGAAGAATCACTATAATCTACAGTTGTATTTTTCAAAAGCATAAAGTCTGTATACCTTAAGAAAAAGGTTTCTGGGGGAAAAACAATTGGAATTTTAAGTTAAAAGCAAAATTCCATTTATATTAGCAAATATAAAGAATATACTTAGATACAAATCTACCAAATAAGTATAAGATCTATGTGAATAAAACTATAAAACTGATACAAAATAAGATATAATAGAGAGATATTCCCCAATGCGTGGGTAGGAAAATTCAATATTATCAAGATTTTATCCCAATTTCATCTGTAGATTCAATGCATTCCCAAAAAAACTCAGTCCATTAAAAAGAAAAAAGAAAGTGGGAGCATTCTGCCACTGGACCCAGACTATGACCAGAAGTGAGGGCCACTGAAACATCAAAGCAGAACACAAAATAATACAAAGTAACGTGAAACTAACTGACTTTAGATGAAAAGCCTCTGTAACACAGCAGTGTGAGAGGACCTGGCTCATTAGGAGGTGTAGCGTGAATAATTAACTGCAGTGGGACTGAGCCAGAGGTGAAATTCTCAGGCTCCACCTTGATCTACTGAGTCCTAAGTCCTGCAGACAGGCTCACCACCCTATGATGCTACTGTAAGGAAAGTGGTCTTCCAAAAAACAAAGAGTTTTGAATTGTGATGATGTGATCATTGCTTGACCTGAATACAAATATTTTGTAATTCATTTTATGAGCTCCCATAAACCCTTAGTCTTACTTTGGCTAGTGAATAAGCCAAATTTCTAAAATAGTAACCTGTGGAGGCTAACTTTGTAATGTGTTTTAAATATCTCAAGTTACATATTTGAAATTTTGAAATAGCATATTTAGCAACCCACAGAACAGAAATTACTTTTAACTGCCACCAATAAATAAATAAATAAATAAATAAATTTTTTAAATGGTAACTTAGCCCAATACCTAAGACACCAAGGCTAGTTTGGAGCATGAAGGCATGTGCCACACTAAAACCTGCAAAGAATATTAAATACATTTATAGACAGCAACAAAGTTAATTGTAGTTTGGAATAGCTCATATTCTTTTCTTTCTTTCTTTCTTTCTTTCTTTCTTTCTTTCTTTCTTTCTCTTTTTTTTTTTTTTTTTTGACAGGCAGAGTTAGACAGTGAGAGAGAGAGAGAGACAGAAAGGTTTTCCTATCCTTTGGCTCACTACCCAAATGGTCGCTACAGCCAGTGCACTGCGCCGATCCAAAGCCAGGAGCCAGGTGTTTCCTCCTGATCTCCCATGCGGGTGCAGGGCCCAAGCACCTGGGCCATCCTCCACTGCCTTCTTGGCCCACAGCAGAGAGCTGGACTGGAAGAGAAGCAACCAGGACTAGAACCTGGCACCCCAACTGGGACTAGAACCTGGGGTGCTGGCGCCGCAGGGGGAGGGTTAGCCTAGTGAGCCAAAGCGCCAGCCATAGCTCATATTCTTTGCACTAATAAAAAATACACGTTCACATGTACATATATATTTCCACACATATAGACATCCACCCTCATATCTAACTACTAAGAAATAGCGGCCATGGTTTTAAGCTCAAGGACCAAAACCCCATTGGAAACAACCATGAAAAGAGGAAAGGCAGGCAAGGCTGTTGTAGCAAGAGCACAGAGTGAGGCATGGACATGTGGTGCAGTAGGGTAGGCCGCTACTGGGACTCCTGGATCCATAATGGAGTGCAGGCTTGATTCCTGGCTCCTGGATACTTCCAGTCTAGCTCCCTGCTAATGCACCTGGGAGGCAGCAGATGACAGCCCTGGATCCATGTGGGTAACCAGGTGGAGTTACCATGTTCTGGCTTTGGCCTGGTCCAGCCCTGGCTTTGTGGGCATTTGAGAAATGACCCAGCAGATGAAAGAGCTCTCTCATACACTCTCTTCCTCTCTGTGACTCTGCCTTTCAAATAAATAAATATATAAATAAATATTTTAAAAAATAGGACATTAAGTGAAATGTTCATTTAAGCATTAAGAAACCAGGTAGCTCGCAGAGGCAGAAGCAACACGGAGGAGGTTGGAGTGAGAGGGACCCGAACGCGCGGCCGGCATCATGAGCCTCCTCAACAAGCCTAGGAAAGCAGTAGTGGATGTCCCAAGTACCAAGGCCCCTGCACCCATGTGGGAGGCCTGGAAGAAGCTCCTAGCTGCTGGCTTCAGATGGGGAGTGAACCCGTGGATGGAAGATACTCTCTCTCTCTCTTTCATCTCTTAAAATAAATCTTTTAAAAGCAAACACATCAAGAAGAGACATTCCTTACTGTGTCAGTATTTTAGGAAATGCTGAGCTCGAGTCACTGATAACCTATGTAGTATGTGTGTTCTTCATGAAGTCAGAATCCCCTTTTAAACAGTACTTCTATTTTGCAGCACTGAAGCACTAAAGAAAATCATAAAAAGTCAGAATTTAGGAGGTTTCTGTTTGTTTCCTCTGCATCCCATAAGAATATACAGCTGCCTGAAAAACATGTAATTCTTATTTGTTTGTGTACAAAACATATGAAGTCCTTACCCTGCAGGTCTTGTATGCTCCTCTCCAAATTTCATCTCCCTGCAACTTCCCACAGTAACCACTCCACCATTAGAATGAGGAGGGGGAAACAGCAGCAAGAAAGCAAGGCAACCTCAGCTGCCTGCTGGGATCTTTCCTTGCATTTTGTCCTGGAAGTGCCCCTGCAGACACTGAGATGCACACAGAGGATGCACATTGCCTGGGAGTTTAACCCCTCACATCTCAGGCCTGGGGACTCTGACACTCACTACCTAAACCCACAGAATAAGATGCAGATAGTCTGAAATATTTTATAAAATAGTGCACACAGGTTCCCCTGGATACCTTCCCTCAGTAGAGAATAAAACAGAGCGGACTGCAATGTTGCTTACTGTGAAATGATAGACTCAGAATATCTTCAAACTGCGAAACAGCTGTGAGTCCACTTATCTTAGTGTTCATACCTGGAGTCCAAATTTCTCTTATTTAATCATCATTATTTGTTTTTCTATTTTATCTTTTTATTCAATCATTTATTTAATCTTCATTATTTAATTGTTTATTTGAAAGTCAGTATTATAGAGACAGAAAGAGAGACAATGAGATCTTCCATCTGTCAGGCCACTCCCTGGATGGCAGTGACAGCCAGTACTGGGCCAGGTGGAAGCAGGAGCCAAGAACTTCATCTGGGTTTCTCTCGTGGGTTGCAGGCATTTGGGCCATCTTCCAGTCCTTTTCCCAGGGCATCAGCAAGAAGCTGGATCAGAAGTAGAGCAGGCAAGAAATGAACCAGTACCCATATGTGAGGCCAGAGTCGCAGGCTGAGCTTTATCTGCTCTGTCACACGTTGGCCCCTGTTCTTAATTATTTTTAAGAGTTCACTGCCTGGTGTTCTCTGCAAACAAATACCAGCCAGCAACTTGAAAATTATCCCACTGTTTCTGCTCTACAAATTGATTCTAGGCTTCAAGGGTAAACGACAGTGCTGCTAACTTGACAAATGAGTAACTAGAACATGTGGTGTTAAGGTCACAGTGACAGGGACCAGCTCTGTGGCGCAGCAGGTTAAGTTGCTGCTTAAATGCCAACAGCTCACATGGGCGTGCTGATGTGACTCCCAGCTGCTTGGCTTCATATCCAGATCCAGCTCCCTGCTGATGAGCCTAGGGAAGCAGCAGAAGATAGTACTTGGGCCCCTGCACCCGTGTGGCAGACTTAGATGGAGTTCAGGGCTCCTGGCATTGGCCTGACCCAGCCCTGACCATTACAGCCATTTGGGGAGTGAATCAGCAGATGGACGATCTCTCTCTTTGTCTGTCTGTCTCTCCCTATCTCTCTGCCTTTCAAATAAATATGACAAATCTTTTTTTAAAAAGTAGTTTTGTGATCAGAGGACCAAAAACTCATTTTTCTGTGTACTTTTGTGCATTTCTTGGTATTTATACCATATTTCAATAAAATGCTTAAAAATGTATCCTTTTGGAACATTTTGACGTTTTAATATTTTTATGATGTTTATAGAACATTTAGTATTCATTAAATTCTAAATTGACCATTAAAGTTATAATGAGTTACCTTTGAAAAATAAAATAAAAAGTACAGTTCTTCAAAAGAAAAAAAGATCCTTGTGACATTATGAAATTTTGAGTTCTTTTACATGCAATTTAATTTTAACAGCAAAATTAGTATATCACACTAACAACAAAACATTCCAATATATATTTAACCAAGCACTGTATTTATAGTTGTCTCCCAATTTTAGCTCCTAATAAAACACCACATCTATCTGTGACATATGACAAGACTAGAAAGAATTTCTCAAGAGAGAAGGGTTCATTGGTTTTGCACTGTGACTCCCACCTTCGTCTGGGGTTGCTCCTCCTGAGCTCCTTGAAAACACCTGGCAGCAGATGACCTTTCACACCCAGGAACTAGGAAGAAGCAGGATTCACGTCTGGATGAGCATTGACACCATAGGGATCCTACACATCCAATTAGATAAAGGGAAACACATCTCTAAGAAGGTAAGAAAGCACCCAAAGGTAAGGGAAGAGTCTAGTACCGCTAAAGGCAGAATGACAAGATTCTACAAAGTGCTGGCTAGCCCTGGACCAGCACTGTAGACTCCCTGTGGTAAAGAGAGGGCTCTATTGCACCTACCAGTTAGACATACACAAACCCCACACAGAGAGGCCTACCCAGGATATAAACAGGGAGTCACCATTGTCAACAGTGAAACATGTTCTTACTTTCTTTATGTCTTTTTTCTTAAATTGCTTTCAAATTCATCTTAAGGATCCTTAGAGGAAAATTCTACTGCATTATTCAAGGGGAAATTATAATTATATTTCATTCACTTCATTTCGATGTCACTTTCTAAATTCTATTTCCTTACATATATTTCTGAAACTAGACAAGGTATAAAAATTTTTTCAAAAGAAAAGAAACTAGCCAATTGCTTAAAACCTTCTCATCTTCTGGCCAATCATAACTCACAGAATTGTACACTCTTCATCATATATTTTCTATCTGCAGCTGTTCTCTGAACTTGACAGTGTGACCACAACCAGATGAACTTCGTTCTATCTAGTCCTGGGTGAACTGAGTTGGGTAAGAATGTGTATGGTTCTCCAAATATCAATATTGTAGGTATATTCTTTGATCCCGAGTCATCGTTGAAGGAACACAGGTCTGCTGAAAATCACATATCCTTGACATTGGAACTAAGCTCAAACTAGAGGGACCTGGAAAGACTGGCCCACTGAACTCCATAAATATTTGATATTACTCAATTTTAAAACAATTGCTTTGAGTTCTAACCTTTGAAAATGTAATTTTTTTCAGGATATTACCATGTAAATCCACTGAAGGTGGTAATTTTTCTTTCTAAAATGGGAGATGAAATGAGAATACAACTGACTTGTTTTCACAAGCAAAAGAAACATGATATGAAAGTGTAGGGGGAGACAACACTGCTAGAAACATAATTCTTGTTTTATAATTTTGCCTTCATGGCTAAGGTGGTATTTTATTAAATCATAATTTGCTCTGACACACTTATTTTTATTTTAAACACAATTTCTTATTTTTCAATATCTCATTTCTACCTTTTCTGTTAGAAATTCATAACACAGCACTGATTTTTCAATGCTAGGTTTTCCACTGCTTGGGAAAAAATATTTGTTTTCTGCTCTTGTTTCTACTTGGTGTCTGTATTTCAATTACTGTTACTTCCTGAGTAGATGAATTACCCCTTACTGTTGGTAGTAATACTTTTTTCTAAAATGTTCTGGGAATTTGGTATGATGTCAGGGATTTGTAACCTTCCTGGTAAGCAATCTTGCAGAAATTGCCAACCAAAAATAAATGGTTTCTCTTTCACAGTCTAAATTTTTCTCTGCTATTAGCATTTTAGCTGGTGCTCCAAATTTTGTGTTTGTATTTTCTTTTTGCGACTTTCCTGAACAATTCTTTGGCAAAATTCATTCCTCCCTTTGCTGGAACCCCCTTCCCATGTAGGGTGGAATGGAAATTGCCCTCTACCCTGTGAAGCTTTGCTGGAATGAACTGACAGCAACTAGAATGAATGGGGAGAAAAGGCACACACATATATCAAGGTGCAAAAGGGGAAAATCACATCACAGGGGGCCACTGCAGAGGTCCAATACAATTCAGACTAATCCACCTCCTCCCCATTTTCTATCAGGAAGGGGGAGAATGGGAATGCCAGGGGAAGGGTCCATTATTGTTCTTGAACTCAATAGGAAGAAAGGCCATGGGATCCATAGAGCAGACGATGGTTGTAAGACTGAACTAGGGAACAAGCTGTCCAGGTGTGCAGGGACCTGTGGTAGGAGTGGAGCTAATGAAGGCTCAAGGAAGGGCCCTGGAGCTGGAGTAGCTGTCTGTTCTTTGGTGGATCCTGTCTTTAGGCAGGAAAGAGGACTTCATGGAGTCTTTCCTTGAGCTCAGTGGGAGAGTCCAGGGAGAAGCCAGCCAAGGTCAGAGGGTCCTTTATTCTGAGCTTGCTTTTAAGGCCTTTTAATTTCCTTTAGGTCAAATCACTCAGCATGCCAAGACTACCATATTTTAGGGGTGTCATTGTCCAATCCCCAACACCACTAAATGTTTCCGGGCCTCCACTTATTGGAGACGCACAGGGAGCCTCTGAGGAGCTGCACAGCTCTGCTTTGCACCAGGGAGCGATGGGAGGGGAGGGCACAGGTGGAGAGGAAACCTGAGAAGCAGGGCTGAGATTCTGGCTGATTGCTTGGCTTGGCTCTTACCCTCTGTCCCCAGGTTTCTGAGAGCAGACATCATTCCATAAAAGAGAACGATGCCCGAATTAACCACTTGGCTTCTCTACTGAAACCAACGTGGAAAATTTTCCTGTAATGAAAGTTTGAGAACCCCTCCCCTCTTTTTATTCATTCTTCACCTGTATTCACTGAAGATGTTATTTTTGGAACTCTACAGCACTTTCCATATTATAATAAAGAAAAGAACATCTTTATAAGGTATATGATTGTGTTAAAAGTGAAAAAAATGCTGATTGTGTTTTAGTGATTAGTTTCTAATCAAATCTACCACTTTTGTCAATTATTTCTTTTTATGGTTTGGGATTGATTTATAAATTATTCATTCTCCATGGAGATTATTAAAATTTATTAGGGATGGATTTTCCTGCAAATATTTCAAGAGAAACAGGAAAAATGACAGATTTAACATGTTTAGGTATATATAGTTATACATTAGATATTTGGCTTGCAATCAACTTAGAATGTAAAACTCTTTAGTCATTTACAGTTTTCACATATTATTAAAACTATATGGGGGGCCGGTGTTGTGTCATAGTAGCAGCTCCGGCATCCCATATGGTGCCAGTTCAAGTTCCAACTGCTCCACTTCCGATCCAGCTCCCTGATAATCCATTTGGGAAAGCAGCTGAAGATGGCCCAAGTGCTTGGGACCCTGCACTCACGTGGGAGGCTCAGATGAAGCTCCTGACTCCTGGCTCCTGGCTTTGGCCTGGCCCAGCTCTGACCATTGCTGCCATCTGTGGGGTGAACCAGCCATTGAATGGAAGACCTCTTTCTGTCTCTCTAATTTTGACTTTCAAATAAATAGTAAAATGAATCTTAAAAAAAAAACTTTGTATGTATTGGGACTGAGGTAGGAATGTGTTCTGTGTAGTTGCAGACTAAAAAGAATATATTTCCAGGACATACTCAATGTATCAGTAACAGGCCATCTACATTAGAATGGAAAACTATACTGAAAAAATAGATTAAGGATTTTATGAATTCTCTTTCTAATATGTAACTTTCATTTTACTTAATGTAACTTTGTTTTCTCTGTATGTACTTAGAAGAGTTCATTACTAACGTGACAATGTGTGTGCTTTAGACTTCCCCCACAGCTATTTCAGATGAGCTGCAACAGGTGGGAAAGCATTCATATCATGCATACTCAGGCTACCAGTGATTGCAAATGCAAAGAGTCAGGTCCAGACATATAAAAAATACTGTTTTCCGAGACACTACTCATGAAATAAGACACACCTCCACCTGGAATAAATCCACAGATACTTCAAAGTGTAATAAACCTCCATCCAAACTTATTAGATCTTTCATTTCCTAAACCCACTCCTCCTGTGTTATATCCTACTCGATTTATATGGTCACCATCCTCCTACGAGCTGAAATTGTAATTCAAGTCAAAATCGTCTCTTCCCCTGTCTCCCTGCACTCACACTTGAACTGATGGTACACAGTTCAGTTAACACCGCATGGAATTCATCCCCTCGACTCTGTCTGGCTTCACTGTTTTGACAGAGACTTCATTATTATTAGAGATCTGGATGAATTTGATCTTCCTTCAGAAAGGATTAGGAGGTCTCACATCCATTTAGGAGATGCCTATGTAACCTTGGAAAGAAAAAGCTCAACCTTATTCTTCATGACCAATATTGCTTTGGCTCTTTTGGCCCTTTCGCCATTCTAAATGTGAATATAGAATATATAGAATATACAAAAAGGCCGTTAGATTTTTAAAACATTTCAGTTATATTGTTGTTGTTGGATGTCTGGGTTCAGGTTCCTGTCTCTGATACAGGAAAGAATTTAAGAATGTGATGTAAGTCAAGGTTAGTAGAGTAATAATAAGATATTGTTAGCAAAAAGTAAACACTGGAGAGGGAGTGTGGGCATTCTTCAGTGTGAGCTGTGTCTAACAAGTTCAGGGATAGCTCTTCCTGTGATTTCAAAAGAGCAGAGGGATTGAATAGTCATAAGGAGTAGTATTTCGGGTGGGGTTTGAGCCGCAACCATTTTCTTGTTGTTTTTTTTTTTTTTTTTTTTGAAATCTCGGAAGTGTCTTGGCGTTGGGTGAATGATGGGAGTGGGAGTGTCAGCCACAGCCGTCTTGTAATGTTATATAATTAGCTACAGGGGATCACAAGGAAAGAATCAGCAGCCATATTGGGTATTTTCAGTTGGAGCTAGGTCTGAGAAGCAGTTTTGTAGAAGTAACAATTTTGGGCCTCAGGCACAGCACAAAATGTGAGGGTTTTAGGTAGAGTCCACAGGGTCATAGGGAGGGCCTGGTGACTTCAGCTCTCTCCTCACTAGTTACCTATTTGCCTGTATCAATGTCACTGTCTTAACTTTAGTGATTCTTCCAATTCACACATACAGGATACTAACAGTAAAACTTCCAAGTCATGACTGTATTTACTGTGATTGTACATTTATTTCAGAAATATTTTGTAGTTTCCTCAAACTGAGTGATTTCTAATAGATCTTATTTTTTTAGAGTGAGTTTAGTTTCAGAGTGAAACTGAGCAAAGTGCAGAAAGTTCCAGATGTTCTCTGCTTTCCCTGTCCCCCAGAGCCCTCTCAGCTGTCAACACCCTCCCTGAGGGGTACCTTCACTACAGTCCATAAACCTGCATTGACACATCATTAGCACCCCAAGTCTCTACTAGATGTTCAGGTTCACTCTGTCTTTCACACCCTATGGCTTTGGACAAACAGGTGACAACGTGGATCCACCAGTACAGCATGAATGGCTTTGCTGCTCTAAATGTCCATGCTCCCTCCTCTGATCTGTACCACCATTCTCCTGCCTTTGCCATCGCTCAACCTTTCTACTCGCTCCATAATTTTGCCTTTTCAGGGTTGGAATCATACAATGTGAAGGCTTTCATATTGGCTTCTTTCAAATGTGTGATATGTTTTTAAAGATTCTTTTTGTATTTGCAGGACTTGATGGCCCGTTTCTTTTTAGTACTGAAAGATATTCCATTGTATAGCTCTACCACAGTCCATTGAACCCTCCGTCTGCTAAAGGGCATCTTGAGTGCTTCCATATTGCGACAACTATGAATGAAGTGACTCTGTGCATTTGTGCGCAGGGATTCACATTTGTATGCAGGTATTCACGTGGAATGTGAAGTTTTCTTTTTTTAAGATTTATTTATTTATTTATTTGAAAGTCAGAGTTAGAGAGAGAGAGAGAATCTTCCATCTGCTTGTTTACTCCCTAGATGGCTGCAATATCCAGGGCTTACCCAGGCTGAAGCCCAGAGACAGGGGCCTCTTCTAGTTCTCCTACATGGGTACCAGGGTCCCAGACACTTGGAGTTTTTTTCTGCTGCTTCTCCCAGGTCACTAGCATGGAGCTTGATTGGAAGAGGAGCAGCAGGGACAGGAACCTGTACCCTTATGAGATGCCTCTATCACAGGTGGTGGCTTTACCTGCTATGCCACAATACCAGTCTCAAAATGTGAGTTTTAAACTCACAACTCACTTAGGTAAATACCAGGGAGCATAATTGCTGGGTCATATGGTCAGAGTCTGTTTGCTTTTTGGAGAAACTACCATACTACCTTATAATGTGGCTGAACCATTTTGTAATCCTACTAGCAATGAATTAGAGTTTGTGCTCCACATCCTCAACAGTACTTGGTATCGTTAATATTTTGGGTTTTTGTCATTTGAATCAATATGTAGTGATACCTTATTGTTATTTTAATTTTCAATTCCTTGATAATCAAATAGAAGTTTTACCACTTTTTCCTCATCATCTGTTTTTTCTCTATGGACAGTTCCTTGTGGTCCATTACCAAAAGTGTAACCCTAAATCACACTGGAGATAAACACTTACCAAATGTTTACTGGTCACTTACTCTTGCCCAAGAATTCTGCTATGTGCTTGCTACACACCCGTGGCTAAAACCTAATTCCAAGACCCTATTAATTCTTGAATATTATGTTGTGTATGCTTATAGTCCATATGCACTTATCCATTGGATTATAAGTTAATCAATAATAAATTGCATCACAGATGCTCCTCATGGGGAGATTACATCATGACAAGTTCAAAATACAACTAAGTTAAAAATGCATTTAATACAGCGGAACTTCAGCTTAGCCAAGTCTACCTTTAGCCTGCTCAGAACACTTACACTTGTCAACACTTGGTTAAAGTTATCTAACACAAAGTCTAATTGATAATAGCATGGAATATCTCACATAACTTACTGAATACTATCCCTCAAG
The DNA here is from genome assembly GCF_033115175.1 of Lepus europaeus. Lineage (NCBI taxonomy): Eukaryota > Metazoa > Chordata > Mammalia > Lagomorpha > Leporidae > Lepus > Lepus europaeus. Next base: position 19,348,048 of record NC_084846.1, on the reverse strand, counting down.
TGGAAAAACAGAGTAGGAAATATGAGTACAATTTCAGGCCATTACAAAGCTGAAATACTGTAACTCAAGCCATCCTAAGCTGTAGAATGTCTGCATTTACCTTTATGTCATATATATTTTTATTGAAACACATGCATAGACACACATGTAGTAGTCTCCAACAAGAAAATAAAATGTTGTTAATAAAGCAGTGCTATCTTGTTTTTTTTTTTTTTATAATAGGCCTATCCTTGGTGCCATTCACAAATCTACCATAGGAAGGCCAGACGCATGGCAATGTGAAATCTGGACTGTGATAACAGCCCCCACAGAACTACAATGCTTGGGACAGTGATAAGAAGTATACATATGACCCCTAGAGAGTTTAGTCTCAAGTGTATATTATAAAATTAGGCATCAGAGCATGGACTGCATGAATTCCACCTTAAAATCTGCTGTTTTCTTGGGCACAAGGAAACTTTGGGGACAATGGGTAGGATTGCTGTTTTGCTTCTAGTGATGGTTTCATGAGTATCTAAATGTCAAAAATCACCAAGTCCTGTGCTTTAAAAAGTGCAATTATTGGATATCAATTCTATTTCCAAAAGCAATAAAAATGTTTAAAATGATATTTGTTTCCCATGGTACTCTTTTCATTTTCCTTTTCTTTTTAGAAATAGGTATACTGTTACAAAACAATAGGCCAGAACTTTGGACAGAAACCACTTTTTTCGTTTAACAGATCAAAATCAGGTGCCAGCATTGTGGTGCGATAATGGGTTAAGCTGCTGCATGTAACACCTGCATCCCATATCAAAGAACCAGTAGGTGGAAAATTCTCTCTCTCTCTCTCTCTCTCTCTCTCTCTCTCTCTCTCTCTCTCCTCTCTCTTTCAGTCTCTGTGTGTGTGTCTGTGTGTGTCTCCTTCACTCTCTGTCACTCTGCCTCTCAAATAACGAAAATAAATATTTTTAAAAGTCAAACTCAGTTATTTCATATGGATTCCTTTAATTTTACCTTGATTATATGCCTTTCTGTACATAGTTTGAACCAAGAGAATGCTGAAATGAATGCACTGAATATTGGAAATGCAAATATATAAGTGAATAGATTGATTCAGAAACTGGTCCACCTGTAGAAGAACGGGTCTAGCATCATCGAATCATTCAAGTTGTTTCTGAATTTAGGGATCATTTGTGGGTTATTCAATAAAATCCTTAAGTGTGACTGTAAAATAAAGATAATGGAGGAAATCTTCCTCACCTTGATAAAGAATGGCTACAAAAAATGCAGCTCATATTGTACCTAATGTTGAGAAACCAGACACTTGCCCTCTAGAATCAGCAACTAGAAAAAGATGCCGCCTTTCACTTCTCCTATTCAACAGGCTGCTATAATTCCTAGCTAATGCAGTAAGACAAAGAAAAGAAGCAATGCAAGCAATGATAAAAGAAATGCATAAAAATCAGGAAGACAGCCATAAAACTGTCTTTTTTTTTTTACTGATGGCATGATTAGCTAATGAAGGAAACCTCAGCTGATAGAAAATAAATTCCTAGAATAATTAAGTGATTATATCGTGTTCCCAGTAAACCAGGTACATACAGAGCAAATTGCTTTCCTATCAGTGTGATAGTCAGCTACTTGCTAATTTAAATATCAGAATACAACTTCTTGCAAAGTGGATGCTTCATTATGTCTTACAGTTGGAGGTTTGCGGTTCAGGATCAAGTCTCCCCATTAGCCTGGTGTGTGACGGAAGCCAGCAATGATGGAGTATGTATGCAGGAACCATACATGGCGAGCCTGGAAACAGAGACAAAGAAGGACTCCTGGCTTATTCAGCCTCCCCTCTTGTGGGAACTTCCTTCAGAGGACTAGCCCCCAATGACCTAACGACCTCCCTTCAGGTCCACCTTTCAGATACCATAATTACATCACGTCTCCATCCTTAATCCATCAACTTTGATGTTTAAATGTCTCCAAATCCTGTTCAAATCATAACAACCAGCAACAAACAGTTGGAATTGAGAATTAAACATATAACAGTATTCACATTAGCATGAAAAGAAAATATTTTGAAATAAAATTATTTAATATAAAGAAAGTATACAGGTTCTACATGAAGAAAACTTTAAAACTCACATGAAAGAAAATGAAAATTAGTGGAAAAGAACTCCATGTTCTTAAGAAGACTCCTTTACTGAGATGTCAGTTTTTCCACAACAGGATTTAATCAACACAATCCCACTCAGTCCCATTAAATTCTCCTTTTTAGATTCATTTGCTTATTGATTTGAAAGGCAGAGTGATGAGGGGGAGAGGGAGGAGGAGAAGGAAGAGGAGGAGGAGGAGGAGGAAGAGAGAGAGAGAGAGAGAGAGAGAGAGAATCTGTCTTCCATTTGTTTGTTTAGTTCTCAAATATGCAGCGCTGCAGCAGGCAGAAGTCAGGAGCCAGGAACACCATCCAGGTTTCCCTGGTGGGTAGCAATGGCCCAAGCACTTGGGCCATCTTCTGTTGCTTTTCCCAGGCACATTGGCAGGAAGCTGGGTAGGAATCAAAGCAACCAGGATGTGAACCTGCACTCCAATATGGGATGCCAACATCACAAGTAGGAACTTAACCTCCTGTACCACAACACTGGTCCCAGTATGTTCTTTAGATTCTGTGGTTCATACAAAAAGGCAAAAGACCCAGAAAAGCCAAACAGTCTATTGAAGAAGAAAATTATAAATAAAATCAGAAGACTGATGTTACCCAGATTGAAAACTCAACATAAAGCTACAGTGACAGAGGTGATGTGGTGTTAACAAAAGAATTAAAAAATACATTAATTGATAGGAAAAGAGAGTCCTTGAATATATACCTATTACTGAAATAGCTCAGTCTTATGGTGGCTCCAATTTTAGTTACCTAAGGAATATCATACTGTTTCCCACAACAACTTGGCTAATTTGCATTCCTAACAACAGTGTTCAAAGTTTCCCATTCCTCCACATCCTTGCCAGAACTTGCTATTCTCAGTCTGTTTAATAAAAGCAATTCCAACTGGAAAAGGTAGTATATCATTGAGGTTTTGATTTGCTTTTCCCTAAAGATTTGTGATGCTGGTCATTTTTTTTTTTCAAGTGCAAAGGGACTTCAGAAGGTTTGTGGAAAAATGGAATTGAAAGATGACTGTATTTTAGTGCATATAATGATAAACTGTAACAGGGAGATGTCAGTTCCCACTGATATGTAGAAGATTAAAAAAGTTGATTCCAGGGAATATGAGAGTAGAAAAGGGTTACTGGAGCCAGGAAGGGAGGGGTGATAGAGGGGTGAAGGGAGGCTACATTTTTTAAAAGGGTATTAAAAGGCAGTTAGGTAGGAGGAAGAAGCTCTAGGTTTACAATTTATCATCTATTTTGTAAAGGGCCAGGAGAGAAGAGGTCAAAGATTCCCAACAAAAGAAATGGTGAATGCTTAACAAGATGCAAATGATAATTACCCTTGTTTGATCATTGCATGTTGCATACGTGTATTGAATTATTACACCATACCTGCTAAATATGCACAATTATTATGTGATAATTTAAGAAGAAATTCCATAAGTATGTTCACATAAATATAGTCTAGTGATCTTTAACAAAGATGTAAAGCATTCAAATGGTATTAAAACAATGGCCATCTTTATGAAAAGATAATCTAGACGGAATCTTCATACCTTTCACATAAACTAATTCAAAATGAATCATAGACTGAAGTGTAAAATGCAATTCTACAAAATTTTCATAAGGTAAGATTGGAGACTGCCTTGCTGATACTGTACTTGACCATGACTTTTTATAGGAAAGAATAAAAAAAAATTCTATGAAAGAAAAAAACATAAGTTAGACTTTATTAAAGTGAAAAACGCTTGCTTTATGAAAGGCAGTATAAAGAGAATAAAAATATAAAGCAAAGACTGGAGACAATATTTGCAAACCACCTGATGAAGTTATTATAATATATACAACGAAATCATAACATTCAACAATTAAGAAACAACCAAATTAAAAAATGATAGAAGTTCTGAACAAACACTAGATGGAAGAATATATACACATGACAAAAAGCATAGGGAAATATAGTCAATGGTATACGTCATTAAAGAATTGAACATTAACAACAACAACAAAAAGATACAAGTACCTTAGAAATTCTTAAATCCAAAGAACTGAATAGCAAATGCTTGCAAGAACATGGAATGACAGGAACTGTCATTTATTGCTGGTAGGGGTACAAAAATGGCACAGCCACTTTGAAAGACAGTCTGGTAGTTTCTTATAAACCTAACATCATTGGCTAGCACTGTGGCTCAATAGGCTAATTTCTGCCTGAGGCGCCGGCACACCGGGTTCTAGTCCCAGTCGGGGTGCCAGATTCTGTCCCGGTTGCTCCTCTTCAAGTCCAAATCTCTGCTGTGGCCTGGGAAGGCAGTGGAGGAACCTGGCTTTGGATCAGCGCAGTGCACCAGCAGCAGCGGCCATTGGGGGGTGAACCAACGGAAAAGGAAGACCTTTCTCTCTGTCTCTCTCACTGTCCACTCTGCCTGTAAAAAATAAAATAAAATAAACCTAACATTATCATGCTCCTAGATATGTCCCCTTTCGATTTAAAATTTTATACTCATGCAAAAACTAGCATAGGAATACTTATAGTAATTTATTTCATAATCTTCAAAAATTGGAAGCCACCAAGATGTCCCTCAATGGACAAGTGGATAAGCGGGTTGTGGTACATCCATACACTGGAGAATTACCCATCAATAAAAAGAAACGTACTATGCAGAGGACAGTCATGTGGTGCCGCTAGTTAAGCTCCTGCTTGTGATGTCTGCATCCCACATCAGAGCCCCAGGTCAAGTCCTGGCTGTTCCACTTCCCTTCCAGCTTTCTGCGAGTATGCCTGGCAAGATGGCCAAAGTACTTGGGCCCCTTCCACTGACATGGGAGATTTGGGTGGAGCTCCTGGCTCCTGGCTTCAACCTGGCCCAACCCTAGTTGTACTGTATGAGACACACTGAAGCTATAGTAATAGCTAATTTAAGGTACTTTTTTTTTTAAATTTAGGGAGTAGACAGCCTAGTTATTACATGTCGTGGCATAATGGGTTAAGTTGCCACTTGGAATGGTGGCATCCAATATCAGAGGACAGGGTTTAGGCCTGGCTACTTTGCCTCCAATCCAGCTCCCTGGTACTGTGCCCGAAAAATCAGCAGAAGGTGGCCCAAGTGCTTGGGCCCCTGCCACTGATGTGGGAGACCTGCGTGGAGTTGCAGATTCCTAGCTTCAACCCTGAATTGCCCTACACTGATGGCTATTTGGGAGTGAACCAGCAATGGAAGATTCTCTCCACAGCTCCGAGCCCTGCCCCTGGCTCCTGTTGATCTGCCTTTTAATTCAATTAATTAATAAATGTGTATATATATATATATATTTAAAGACATTCTATGGGGCTGGCTCTGTCGCTTAGAGGGTAAAGCTGCCACTTGTAGAACTGGCATCCCATTATAGGTTCCAGTCCCAGCTGCTCTCCACTTCTGATCCAGCTCTCTACTATGGCCTGAGAAAGCAGCAGGAGGTGGTACAAGTCCTTGAGTCTCTGCACTCATGTGGGAGACCCAGAAGAAGCTCCTGGCTCCTGGCTCCTGGCTTTGGTCTGGCCCAGCCCTGGTCACAGTGGCCATTTTGGGAGTGAACCAGCTGTTAGAAGACATCTCTTTCTCTCTCTCTATCTCTGCTTCTCCCTCCCCTTTCTCCTTTAGTGTATTTATTTGAAGACAGTTACAGAAAGAGGTAGAGCCAGAAAAAGAGCGAGAGAGAGAGGTCTTCCATCTGCTGGTTCACTCCTCAAATGACTGCAAAGGCCGGAGCTGAGCTTATCCAAAGCCAGGAGCCAGGAGCTTCTTCTGGGTCTCCCATGGGTGCAGGGGCCCAAGGACTTGAGCCATCTTCCACTGCTTTCCCAGGCCATAGCAGAGAGCTGGTTTGGAAGTGGAGCAGCCAGGACTTGAACCGGCACCCATATGGGATGCTGGCACTTCAGTCCAGGGCGTTAACCTGCTGTGCCACAGCATCAGCCCCTATTAACTCTTTCAAATAAAATAAATCTTTTTTTTAAAAGACATTCACATTCCACATTGGAGTGCTTGGACTGGATTCCTTGTTCTGCCTCTTGATTCCCCCTTCTGGCTCATATGCATCCTGGAAACAGCAATGACAGCTAAAGAGATTGGGGTTTGATGAATGATGTGGAAGACCTGCATTGTGTTCCTTTGTTCTGGACTCAAGCTCCTGGCTCCCAGCCCCAGCACATCCCTGGCTGTTGCCGGAATTTGAGGAGTAAATTAGCAGATGGGACATCTTTGTCTGTCCATCTGCCTGTCTATCTTTGAGCTTGTCTGTCTGCTTCTCTCTCTGTCTCTTTGCCCTCAAATAAATTTTGAATTTCAAAATAAGGAAAACGTATCTTAAAGCATAAATACAGACCATATTTACATCTGAAGTAGGCCATATTCTTCAATATTAATAGACAATATGCAGCTGGGGTTCAAAGGTAGGTGTAATAAATTTACAGGATAAGATGTCCCATCATCTCAACATTTTCAAAGATGATATTCAGAATATGAATACATGTTCCTTGCTTTCTTAAAAATTATTTTAAGATTTTATTTATTTGAGAGGCAGAGAGAGGGAGGAACAAAGAGAAAGGTCTTCCATCTGCTGGTTCATTCTCCAAATGGCCATGAGAGCCGGAGCTGGGCTAATCTGAAGCCAGAAGCCAGGATCCAGGAACTTCTGGGATGCTGCCACTGCAGGCAGCAGCTTTAACCCAATATGCCATGGCACCAGGCCCCTCCATATTCAGTTTTTAAAGCTAAACTTTCATGTTCTTGTTTCATAATAAGTCAATGGATAGTTTTAACAACTGTGGCAATTAGGGACCAGTTCCACGTCAATATCACATTAGTTGCTGAGGAAATCCATCATCTACCTGGTGGCAGGTTGGTTACAATGGACTCCTCTTGTCAAGTAGGACCAACACTTTGTGTTTCCCTGAACAGACGCCCACCATGGATACTCTGCCTACATTCTGTGCTTCTGTCAACTGTCCAGCTTGGACTTATGGAATGGCTGACCTACCATTGTGGTATTCTGTACGGCATGGTTTGTGGGCTAGAAACTGACTTCATAGCCAGTGCAGCATTCTACATCCTCATGGATTCATTTGATGAAATGGTGGCCTTGTCTTATGAAGGCTCAGCTATGACAACAGCCACGTGGCCATACTGGGAGAGCAGGGGCAAGTTGTTCCGATGGCTGCAAATATTCTGAATCAGCATCTGAGACTCAGGGCTTTTCCCCTAATAGCCAGGGATTATGGGGCCAGGAATCCTGGGCTAGACAGCAGGGTGGCACCACCTAGTACTACTCCTAGTGACCCAGGAGCACAAATCTTGCTTCCTAGTCTCATGACTTCATGCTCTGCTGCCGTGATGTTCTTAGTTGCAGAGAAAGGAAGACTTCCACCAGGAGACAACACAGTGATACCAGGGAAGTGGAAGTTCAGGTGCCACTCAGCCTCTTCAGCTCCTCATTCCTTCCAGTCAATATGGAAAGAAGGAAACTATAAAGCTGTCTAGGATTCTCCTGACGCCGAGGAGGACATTGGGCCACTGGAGGTAAGAAGAGTATTTCTAGAATACTCATGGCATCTTTCAATTTTTTATTTTAAATTTTTACTTATATCAGGTGAACAAATCTCATATATACAGATTTAAGAGCAAATGATACTTCACACCATGTGCTCCCTCATGCCTATGCTCCCACCCTCCCTCCTTCTTCCTTTGTTATCATTTTTTAACTTTTACAATGACATGCTTTCAGTTTATTTTATAATCACAAGCTTAACTCTCCACTAATAAAAAATTCAAGTAGTATGTAGAAAACCCACTGTTCATCAAGAGTATAGACAAGAGCTGTAAACAAGAATCAAATCCGTACATGTCAATTTCACTCACTCACTCATACACATAACATTTTTGTGCTCTGTATATTAGCTACCACAAATCAGAGAAAACCTTATTTGTCTTTTTGGGATTTGTTTATTTCACTAAGCATCTCAATATTATCAGGCCATGTGATAAAGGTAAGTAGAAATCAAGGTACAACAACTCAACCCAGAAGAACTAATGGCACAGACCCTTCAAGAACGATGGTTTAGGTGTTCCCACGAAGGAAAGAACCTGGGTCAGCTGACGTACTTGATCCAGCTTCTTCCTGGAAAGCAAAGGAATTCATCAGGAACAGTCAAGGAAATTAGTTCCAGCCTGCATGAGCACATGGACAGTTACAGAAATGTGTACCAGGGTCCAGTGTCATGTCACAGTGGGTTAAGCCACTGCCTGAGATGCCTGCCTCCCATATGGGCTCTGGCTTCCTGACCATGGGATTGGGGAAGCAGCTGAAGGTGGCCAAGTGCTCGGGCCTTTGCCACCCATAAGGGAAACCTGGAAGGAATTCCAGACTCCTGGTTTCAGCCTGGTGCAGTTCTAGCAGGCTAGCCACGGCAGCCATGTGGGGAGTGAACTAGCAGATGAAAGATCTCTCTATTCTTCCTCTCTCTCTGTAACACTGCATTTCAAATAAATAAAACTAGATACTTTTTAAAATAGAAATGATTACTATAATTTAATGAAGAATTTTTCATTATTATAAATACATGTGTGTGTATAACACACAATTATATACTTGATTCTTTATTCCCTCATTGTTTAACATAAGATGTTTGATTCAACAGCTATATTCAAATTATTGCTAATTTCACATTATAATATTTAAGTTGTGGGATACTGGAAGAAGAGCCAATGCCATGCAAGGGCTTTTCTCTCTTCTGGGGAATGGTTCATGCATCTTGGTTTTATGCAGGGTGGTTAAACTGTGTTAAGTAGAATTGTGACTATGTTACTGTCTTTATTGGAGATAAGCGTGTCTTAATCCATAGGTGAATATGGGTGACAAATTGATAGGGGTAGACCTGTGCCAGTAAATTTTTTTTTTGACAGGCAGAGTTAGACAGTGAGAGAGAGAGACAGAGAGAAAGGTCTTCCTTTTTCCATTGGTTCACCCCACAAGTGGCCGCTACAGCTGGTGCGCTGCGCTGATCCAAAGCCAGGAGCCAGGTGCCTCCTCCTGGTCTCCCATGCAGGTGCAGGGCCCAAGGACTTGGGCCATCCTCCACTGCCTTCCCAGGCCACTGCAGAGAGCTGGACTGGAAGAGGAGCAACCAGGACAGAATTCGGTGCCCCAACCGGGACTAGAACCCGGGGTGCCGCCGCCGCAGGCAGAGGATTAGCCTAGTGAGCCAGTCATGCCAGTAAATTTTTAAGAGTCAACCTGACTCAACCAAGGGATTCCCAGATACCAGGTAAAACATTGTTTCTGGAAGGGATAGCATTTGAATCAGTAGACTAAGTGAAGATTGCTATCACCAGTTGGGTGATTTTTTTGTGTGTGTGTGACAGAGTTAGACAGTAAGAGAGACAGAGAGAAAGGTCTTCCTTCCGTTGGTTCACCCCCAAAATGGCCGCTAAGGCCAGAGCTATGCCGATCCGAAGCCAGGAGCCAGGTACTTCTTCCTGTCTCCGACACGCATGCAGGCACCCAAGCACTTGGGCCATCCTCCACTGCCTTCCTGGGCCACAGCAGAGAGCTGGACTGGAAGAGGAGCAACCGGGACTAGAACCCTGTGCCCACATGGGATGCCAGCACCACAGATGGAGGATTAACCCAGTGAGCTACAGTGCCGGCCCCCAAGTTGGGTGATTTTGAAATGATCTGGAGTTCATAGGAGAAAGTGCTTATTACAAATGCCCACAATTAAGCTTTTTTTTTTTTTTTTTTTTTTTTTTTGTGACAGGCAGAGTGGACAGAGAGAAAGGTCTTCCTTTGCCATTGGTTCACCCTCCAATGGCCGCCGCGGTTGGCGCGCTGCGACCAGCGCACCGCGCTGATCCAATGGCAGGAGCCAGGTGCTTCTCCTGGTCTCCCATGGGGTGCAGGGCCCAAACACTTGGGCCATCCTCCACTGCACTCCTGGGCCATAGCAGAGAGCTGGCCTGGGAGAGGGGCAACCGGGACAGAATCTGGCGCCCCGACAGGGACTAGAACTCGGTGTGCCGGCGCTGCAAGACAGAGGATTAGCCTAGTGAGCCGCTGCGCCGGCTCACAATTAAGCTTTTATGACATCATTGTTTTTGACAATGACAGAATCTGAAAATATCATTCACCATGTGTCATAAAAGAAAATGTCACTTTTAGTCAAACTAAATCAATCCTGAGCTAGAAATATTAACTAAAATAAAATTTAAAATACTTTCTGTATTTCTGTCTTTTTTAAAAAGGGGGTTACTTGGGGCCAGTGCTGTGGTGCAGTGGGTTAATGTCCTGGCCTAAAACATTGGCATCCAATATGGGCGCTGGTTTGAGACTCAGCTGCTCCACTTCTGATCCAGCTCTCTGCTGTGGCCTGGGAAAGCAGTAGAAGATGGTCCAAGTCCTTGGACCCCTGCACCTGCGTGGGAGACCTGGAATAAGCTCCTGGCTTCAGATCAGTGCAGCTCCAGTGGTTGTGGCCAATTGGAGAGTGAACCAGGGATGGAAGACCCCTCCCTCTCTCTCTCTCTTTTCTCTCTCTGCTTCTCTTCTTTCTGTGTAACTCTGACTTTCAAATAAATAATTCCCTTTTATAAAAGATTTATTTATTATTTATTTATTTGGAAGTCAGAGTTACAGAGAGAGAAAGACAGAGAAATCTTCCATCCACTGGTTCACTCATTCGATGGCCACAAGAGCCAGGGCTGGGCCAAGCCGAATCTGGGAACCAGGAGTTTTATGCAGGTTTTACAGGTGGGTGGCAGGGGTGAAAACAGGCCATCATCTACTGCTTTGCCTAGGCAATAATCAGGGAGCTAGATCAGAAGTGGAGCAGCTATGACACAACGCAGCATCAATATAGGATGCTACAAGCAATGGCTTTACCTACTATGCCAGTACATTGGCCCTGCTTTCTGTATTTCTTAAAGAGAAGTATTACTGGCTGATCTCAGAGATAATATACCTATAAATCATGTTTATTCTACATGTTTAACATATATAAAATTACTTATCAAAATTTAATAACTTGATTTCTATATTAGAAAATTCAGGTTGAAAATGAGCAAATACAGCTCAAAATTAAAGCATATTTCTAGACATTGTAAAGCCAAGATCAATGCTAAAAGATACTAAATTTATGCAGAGAGTTTTTTTTATTATCATTTAAGTTTAATTCTACATTGTACTGGAAATTCTAGCTAGAGATATTAGCAAGAGAAAAAAAATCAGGAACATCGCATCTAAATTAAAGAAGGAGGCCCAGTTATCACTTTTGGCTAATGATATGATCTTACATATAGAAAACCCGCAAAGACTCCACCAAAAACCTGAGAGAATAAATACACTCAGCAAAGTCAGGGTGCAATGTCAACATACAACATCCAGTAGAAAGCAATCCCATGTTCAATAACTACACTAAAGAAAAAGAAAATAGTTGGCAATAAATGTGACCGAAGAAGTAAAAGATCTCTACAATGAAAATTATGAATCATAGATGAAAGAAATTAAAGGGCATTTTGCTGTCCTGTCCAGGGTCCTGTAGTTCAGCCTCAAAGATTCATTTCATGCACAGCAGGCTTAGTGGTGAGAACTGTCCATGTCCCTCCAAACTTCATGTTCAAACTTCAAAGTCAATGCTAAAGTATATAGAGGTGGGGAACCTAGGAGTAGAGCTCAACACTCTTTCACAGGATGAGTAAGTTTCTTTTCCTCTTAAAAAAAAAGAGAATTAGATATTTATTTCAAAGAGTTATAGACAGAGAAGGAGGAAAGAGTAAATGAGAGAGAGAGAATGAGAAAGAGAGATATCTTCAAACTGCTGGTTCACTCACCAAATAGCAACAATTGCCACTTCTGGATCAGGTCTAAGGGAGGAGACTAGAACTCCATCCAGGACTCCCACATGGGTGGCAGAGACCCACATACTTGGACCAAATTCTGCTGCTTCCCCAACCACAGCAAACCACCAGCCTTTCCATCTTACCATCTCTCTCTGAAGAAGGCCCAGCAGCAGCAGAGAGGGAGCTCTTTCTCAACATCATGTCTGCTGGAGCCCTGACCTTCATCTTCCAGCCTGCAGAACAAACACTGAGGAATGGATTTCTGTTCTTTTTCCATGACTCCGTTCAAGACACTTTGTGGGAGCAGCCCGGGAACCCTGAGACATCTAACATGCATCAATTTCTCCCTGCTTTTCTAAGCACAATTTGGAGAATGCTGACACTTGGTTGGCCTTCCCTACCTGGACTATACCCACCCAGAGCTCCCTTCTGGTCCTCCAGAGTTCTAACGAGAAATCTGGTGAGGATCTTAGGGGGAGAGGATGATGAGAGATGCCTTCCTCTCGGTTCTGTCGATGTGGATAATGTGCCTGGTGGTGTCAGGGGCAACGGAACACTTGGTCAAGGTTATCCTGACACCAGAGAAGTTGTAACATCGTTCTGGGACCTATCACTCAGGGTTAAAGGCAATGGGATGTGTCTCTGGAGTGTAGACGATCAGAGGTCTTAAAGACCCAACAATTGTTATCACTTCTTAAGGAGAAATGAAAAGGCCATAGGTGCATCCTACGTGTTTAAAGTTCAAATTATAAGCATCAGTCTGTATCGTCAATCTAAGCCAGAAGCTCTTGGGGTCTTTGATATTAAGAGAAAGCTGGTTGAGGAAACCCCCGAGGATTAGCTGTGGCTGTGATTGGTCCCCGCCCGTCTCTGACTTCATAAGGACCAACTGTGATGAAATGGAAATTCGTGCAAGTCCCTGCTGGACTGCCATTGGCCCATTTCTCGCTCTGACTTCATAAGGAGCCCTGTGATGACAGAATTCCACACGCCTATATAAGCGCGGCTGCGCGGCCCAGGTTTTTGTCCGCTTTACCAGGGAGCTATTTCGGTGACCTGTGTGACTTGGACCCATCTTTGCGTGCGCTTGAGCTGGTTGTTGGTGGTGTGCTGTTTTGTTTGTTTGTTTGTTTCTTGTTCTATTTGGTTTTTTCTTTCTCCCATTTGGATTTAGTTTGTTTTTTTCCTCCTATTTCTTTTTTGGCCCATTGTGTCTTTTTTTGCAGTTTTTTTCGTTTTTGGCTTCCCCCTTCTTTAGCTAGGCAGCGCGGCTAGATCTCTGAGTGTTAGTGTAGCTATTTAGTGTTTGTTGTTTTGGAGTTTTTCTGGTTTTTGTTTTCTGTTTTGGTTAGATAGGGCTTAGTCTTGCCACTGTGTTTGATTAGTGTAGTTAGTATAGGTAGTGTGGCACCGTAGTCAGATCAGCAGGTAGTCCCCTTGTTGTCCCTTTCTTTTGTTAGTTATTGTAGTTAGGGTAGCTCCTTAGGTAGTGTACATGGACAGGAAGAGTAGTCAGAGCAGAGCAGAGAGTGTAGTTAGGGACACCAGCCTGGAAGGCCCTGAGGGTCTGGCTGCCGTGGCCAGCTCTCATCTTGAGCTCCAGTTGCTGTCGGCCCTGGGCCGGGGCAGCTTCGGCATGGTGGTGCTGGCCCGCCAGGCTTCCAGCCAGCGGCAGGTGGCTGTGAAGCTCTTCCATTTACACGCCGGCGACCCCTTCGGCACCCGGCGAGTGACGCAAGAGGCCAGCATCATGAGGCTCCTGAGGCACCCGAATATCGTGGAGCTGCTGGAGGTGGGTCGCGTCGGCCATTACCACTGCCTGGTGATGGAGCTGGTGGACGGGGGCGACCTGTACCAGTACGTGATGAGCCGGGGCGGCCTGCCAGAACCCGAAGTCATGGTCATGTTTGACCAAGTCCTGGCGGCCGTGGGCCACTGCCACGTGCAGCGGGTGGCGCACAGGGACCTCAAGCTGGGGAACCTGCTGCTGGACTCTCAGCACAACATCAAGCTGGCAGACTTTGGGCTCAGCAGCCATCTGCCCGAGGGCGAGCTGGTGCAGGGCTTCCGCGGGACCCCGGAGTACAGCCCCCCGGAGGTGTTCCAGCCGGAGCCCTACAACGCCTTTGCCTCGGATATGTGGAGCCTGGGGGTCATCCTCTTTGCCATGCTGGCGGGGGCCATGCCCTTCAGCGGGAAGGACTTGGCGGAGCTGCGGGACTGCATCCAGAGGGGGAGCTACGAGCTCCCGTGTGTGGCCAGCCCAGCCCTGGAGGAGCACCTGAGCTCACTCCTCAGCCCGGACCCCTGCGACAGGCCGACAGCGGAATTCGCCCGCCAGCATTGGTGGTTCGACCCCTTACAAGAGGGAGCTGAGGGCGAGGAGGTGTCCGTGGTGCAGCCCCTGGGGGTTCCCGAGGACCCAGAGGCCCAGGAATACCTGGCGGGCCTGGGTCTGCTTCCGGACGCTGGAGCCTCAGAGCCATCTGGTCCTGGAGGATCCAGCCGGATGTCCCTGCAGCTGGACTCGCAGCGCCTGGAGCAGGTAGAGAGAGCCCCGGTGTCAGAGCGCGGGTCTGTTCATGGTCTCCCCGGGTTTGGGGCAAGAGGGAGGTCCAGCGTGCACCTGTCCTTCTCACCTGCCTTCCCCTGTCACCTCAGGGACACAGGGAGCCCACGCCAGAGCCTGAGTGCAAGTCCGAGGCAGAATCGGATTCCGAGGCAGAGCTGGAGTCCCGGTCGCAGCCGGAGTCTGTGTCGCAGCCGGAGTCGGAGTCGCCACCCCAGCCTGAGCCGGATCCTGCAGTGTCCGCCCCCGTGCTGGCCTCTCCCATCCCTGGACAGCTGCAGGAGAGGAATCCTGGTGCCAGCCCAGCCCCCGAGCCCGTCCCCCTGGCCGCCCCCTCCACCCCCAGCCCCAGGAGCAGTGGGGACCCATCGGTGCCAGAGGTCCCAGCAGCTGAGCCTCAGGAGCCTGGGACCTCAGCATCGGCCTCTGTCCCGAGCAAGGGCCGGCAGGGGCTGGGCAGGAGGATTGGCAGGAGCATCCTCAGATTCCTCCTGCGTGCCTGCTGCCTGCCGGCCCCAGCTCGCAGCCCTGGCCCCCGCAGCCGCAAGGTGGCCCCCAGGTAGCCTGCCTCGGTGTGCAAGCTGAGCTGCCTGAGGGCTCGCATTTGCTTGAGACATTCTGTGCTTCTCACCAATAAAAATCTTAACTTTATCCATGGAACTGTCGTGTGTGGTGTTTGTGTCCCTGTGTGCACCTTGGCATGGTTGGACGGAGTTGCCTACCAGATGGATCTCCCCGGGACAAGTACAGTCCCCTCTCGTTGCTCTGGGGCTGACTCAGAGGCTGACCTCTTGGACTTGAGAGGAGAGGGATGGCTCCCAGAAGCTGGCTGGAGGGGAGATGGATGGCGGTTATTGGTGGGTGGGGGATTGGGTGTGGGTGGTGGGAGTAGCAGGGAGGGTCTGGGTTGTGGGAGTTTTTGTTTGGGAGGTGGAGGTGAGGGAGGTGAGCGTGGTGAGGCTTGTGGAGGGGGACGGGTAGAGGGAGGGAGGGGGAGGCTCAAACGTGCACAGTTGCTTCTCCGCAGCAAGGGTTCCTGGATCTGTGACACAGCAGGGAGGTCCTGTCATTAGTGATGTGCATGGAGGCAGAGCTGAGTGTCCATAGGCAATGTCCACTTGCATTGCCATTGGAGAACAAGACCCCACTCCCGAGGGCCATGTTCCTGACATCACAGTGTGTGGGATTGGCCAGGTGTGGACTCGGGCAGCTGCAGGTGGGAGCTGGGCAGGAATTCCTACTGTGGCCTGAGTCCTCAGAAAACAGAGGCTGCCATGTAGTAGTTTTCTGAAAGTGTTCAGGACATCGGTTCACCTGGCCCCTTCCTGGACATCCATAGCTGACTTTGCAAACATAGGGAACTGAAATAGAGTTGGGGGCTGTTTATAGAGGACAGGGCCTCCCGGGCACCACCAGGGGAAGCTGTGGACACGGAGCAGTCCACACCCATGTTACATGTCTTAACTCCGTGTTTCAAGGAGATGCGAGTTTGTTCTTAGGTAATGATCATTTCCGTCACATCTGAAGGTAGCATGGGTGCTCCACCAAGCTGGATCACAGCCCTATGGCTCTTCTGCCTCCTCCCTGGGTAGGATTGGTGCTGCACTGTGCCCCAGCTTATGCAGGGAGTCAGGCCCTTCTTGGAGGCCTCGGGGAAGTTACAGGATAAGTGACTCCAGAGAAATCTCAAGGTCAGCTCCAGGAGTGACAGATGGTTCATGGTGATCCTGATGGAGAAGGCTGTAAGCTGTGTGCAGGGCAGACGTGCAGACAGAATGTGTGAGCTCCCAGCACATACGTGACCTGGCTACTGTTGTCAGAGGTGCAATGAGAACACAGATCCTGCTGGCAGTGTGCACCTGCCCCAAGTCCACAACACAGTGACAAAATCATTAGAAGAAGACCCTGCGGGAGTTCACAGAGGTGGGCTAGGTGGGGCCCCCAAGGGGCTTGGTACTCCTGACCTTGCTTCTGCATTCCCTAACTGGTCATGAGCAGTATTTGGGCTGTTTCCCCAAGACGTGTTCTCCTCCCCGACTGTGACTTCGAGCACTTCTGTGAGGCTTTGCCACTTACCACTCAGGTTCCCTGGACCCTGGGCACCAGAAGGGAGATGGATGGTGAAACACAGCAGACCCAAGGTGCTAGCGGGTACATGTCTTTTCTAGGTCAAGTTCCATGGCCCCAGTCACCTGCATTTCCATGAGAAGCAGTGAATGTGTGCTTGGGGACGTGCCTCAGAGAGAGATCTGCTGGTTCATGCCTGAAATGGCTGCAACAGCTGGGGTTAGGCCAGGCCGAAGCCAGGAGCCAGGAGCTCCATCGGGAAGTCAGACCACTCCATTCGATGTGGATGCTGGTGTCACAGGTAGCAGCTCAACCCCATGAGTCCTGACACCGGCCCCTCCCCCTCACATTTGAAAAGGAACAAGTCATTCTGCTGCAACAGCACTTATGGTCTGAATTTCTGATGCTTTGTACAGTACCAGGGGCCAGTGCAGATCACCACTGTGATAATTCCTACCCTAGACAATGTGGCAGTGACCCAGATGTGGCCAGCACTGTGGGACGACATGGAAAGCCACCCCCTGAGACACTGGCACCCATCTGTGTCTGGGCTGATTCACTGCTGATCCACTCTTTGCTCATTGCCTGGGAAAAGAGCAAAAGTTAGCCAGGTGTTCGCCTGCTCTGACGTCATAATGCCCAATTGTCATGAAATACAAATTCACACCAGTCCCTGCTGGACTGCCATTGGTCCCTTTTCTATGAGTCTTCTGTCTGTGTGGCCTGCTGCCCATGTTGGATAATTCCCTCCTTTTAAATTCTAACAATTATAACTTGATTTCTATAATGGGAAATTCAGGTTAAAAAAGGAACAATATGCACTGAAATGAAAACATGTGTCTAGACATTGACCATCCCAGATCAATGCTAAAAGGCACTAAAATGTACACAAATTCCTTTTTTTACTGAAATTTTATTCAGCATGATACTGGAAGGCCTACCCAGAGAAATCGGGCAAGAAAAACAAAGGACCTCCAAACTGGAAAGGAGGAAGTCAAATTGTCACTGTTGCCAATTGAAATGATCTTAGAGAACCCCTAAGGTGCAACCAAGAACCTGATAGAACTAAGCCATGCAGCAAAGTTGTAGGCTACAAAGTCGATGTACAAAACCAGTAGCACTGTTACACACCGATACTGAATCATCCGGAAAAGAAACATAGAGAGCAATGCCATACCCAAGGGCTACAATAAAGAAAAAGAATACCCAAGAATAAGTGTAATCAAGGAGACAAAAAATTTTGATAACAAAGCCTAAAAACATAGATGAAAGAAATTGGAGAGTATCTTTAAATTGGGGAGCAGCATGCAATACTTGTAGATTTATGGGCTACAGTCCACTATTCCAATGCACATACCCAGCACAATGTGATCCTACCCGACAATTAGCCTTCCCAGAGATCTTCTTTCTTTATGGCTTTGGGTCCTGTGCAGGGTCCTGTCATTCAGGCTCAAAGATCCCTTTCATGCAGGGCAGGTCTAGTGGTGAAAACTGTCCACGTCCCTCCAAACCTCATGATCGAATTTCAAGGTTGATGCTACAGTGTAAAGAGGAGGGGAACCCAGGGCTAGGGCTCCACTCTCTTTTACAGGATGAATGAGTTTCTCTTTTCTAACACACACACATGCACACACACACAATTTATTTATTTGAAAGTCAGAGTTACAGAGAGCAAAGGTGGGAGACAGAGAGAGAGGGTGGCGAGAGTGAGAGAGAAGGAGGGAGAGATAACTTCCAACTGCTGGTTCACTCCCCCAAAGGCTACAGTTGCCACCTCTGGGTCAAGCCAAAGCCAGGAGCCCAGAACTCCATCCAGGTCTCCCCATGGGTGGCAGAGGCCCAACTGCTTGAGCCGCCTCCTGCTGCTTTCCAGGCACAATAGTAGGGAGCTGGTTTGGAAGTGGAGCCAGGCCTCCAACCAGCGCCCACATGGGATGCTGGGGGAGCAGGGTTTAACCTGCTGGACTGCAGTGTCAGCCGCAGGCTACCTGTCTGTCTAAAGGGCTTGACGGGGTGAGGCCTGTGCTTTCGCCATCTGAGGACACCCCAGGGAGCCATGATCTTTCCTTACAATTTACTGGGGAGTTTTGGACTAAGCTGTGATACTTTTTTAAGGACTACAACGCCACTCTCCACACATGTACTTGGCTTCAACCAACCACAGCAAACCACCAGCCTTTCCATCTTACCATCTCTCTCTGAAGAAGGCTCAGCAGCAGCAGAGAGGGAGCTCTTTCTCAACATCAAGTCTGCTGGAGCCCTGACCTTCATCTTCCAGCCTGCAGAACAAACACTGAGGAATGGATTTCTGTTCTTTTCCCATGACTCCGTTCAAGACACTTTGTGGGAGCAGCCCGGGAACCCTGAGACATCTAACATGCATCAATTTCTCCCTGCTTTTCTAAGCACAATTTGGAGAATGCTGACACTTGGTTGGCCTTCCCTACCTAGACTATACCCACCCAGAACTCCCTTCTTGTCCTCCAGGGTTCTAATGAGAAATCTGGTGAGGATCTTAGGGGGAGAGGATGATGAGAGATGCCTTCCTCTCGGTTCTGTCGATGTGGATAATGTGCCTGGTGGTGTCAGGGGCAATGGAACACTTGGTCAAGGTCATCATGATGCCAGAGAAGTTGTAACATCGTTCTGGGACCTATCACTCAGGGTTAAAGGCAATGGGATGTGTCTCTGGAGTGTAGACGATCAGAGGTCTTAAAGACCCATCAGTTATTATCACTTCTTAAGGAGAAATGAAAAGGCCATAGGTGCATCCTACGTGTTTAAAGTTCAAATTATAAACATCAGTCTGTATCGCCAATCTAAGCCAGAAGCTCTTGGGGTCTTTGATATTAAGAGAAAGCTGGTTGAGGAAACCCCCGAGGATTAGCTGTGGCTGTGATTGGTCCCCGCCCGTCTCTGACTTCATAAGGACCAACTGTGATGAAATGGAAATTCGTGCAAGTCCCTGCTGGACTGCCATTGGCCCATTTCTCGCTCTGACTTCATAAGGAGCCCTGTGATGACAGAATTCCACACGCCTATATAAGCGCAGCTGCGCGGCCCAGGTTTTTGTCCGCTTTACCAGGGAGCTATTTCGGTGACCTGTGTGACTTGGACCCATCTTTGCGTGCGCTTGAGCTGGTTGTTGGTGGTGTGCTGTTTTGTTTGTTTGTTTGTTTCTTGTTCTATTTGGTTTTTTCTTTCTCCCATTTGGATTTAGTTTGTTTTTTTCCTCCTATTTCTTTTTTGGCCCATTGTGTCTTTTTTTGCAGTTTTTTTCGTTTTTGGCTTCCCCCTTCTTTAGCTAGGCAGCGCGGCTAGATCTCTGAGTGTTAGTGTAGCTATTTAGTGTTTGTTGTTTTGGAGTTTTTCTGGTTTTTGTTTTCTGTTTTGGTTAGATAGGGCTTAGTCTTGCCACTGTGTGTTTGATTAGTGTAGTTAGTATAGGTAGTGTGGCACCGTAGTCAGATCAGCAGGTAGTCCCCTTGTTGTCCCTTTCTTTTGTTAGTTATTGTAGTTAGGGTAGCTCCTTAGGTAGTGTACATGGACAGGAAGAGTAGTCAGAGCAGAGCAGAGAGTGTAGTTAGGGACACCAGCCTGGAAGGCCCTGAGGGTCTGGCTGCCGTGGCCAGCTCTCATCTTGAGCTCCAGTTGCTGTCGGCCCTGGGCCGGGGCAGCTTCGGCATGGTGGTGCTGGCCCGCCAGGCTTCCAGCCAGCGGCAGGTGGCTGTGAAGCTCTTCCATTTACACGCCGGCGACCCCTTCGGCACCCGGCGAGTGACGCAAGAGGCCAGCATCATGAGGCTCCTGAGGCACCCGAATATCGTGGAGCTGCTGGAGGTGGGTCGCGTCGGCCATTACCACTGCCTGGTGATGGAGCTGGTGGACGGGGGCGACCTGTACCAGTACGTGATGAGCCGGGGCGGCCTGCCAGAACCCGAAGTCATGGTCATGTTTGACCAAGTCCTGGCGGCCGTGGGCCACTGCCACGTGCAGCGGGTGGCGCACAGGGACCTCAAGCTGGGGAACCTGCTGCTGGACTCTCAGCACAACATCAAGCTGGCGGACTTTGGGCTCAGCAGCCATCTGCCCGAGGGCGAGCTGGTGCAGGGCTTCCGCGGGACCCCGGAGTACAGCCCCCCGGAGGTGTTCCAGCCGGAGCCCTACAACGCCTTTGCCTCGGATATGTGGAGCCTGGGGGTCATCCTCTTTGCCATGCTGGCGGGGGCCATGCCCTTCAGCGGGAAGGACTTGGCGGAGCTGCGGGACAGCATCCAGAGGGGGAGCTACGAGCTCCCGTGTGTGGCCAGCCCAGCCCTGGAGGAGCACCTGAGCTCACTCCTCAGCCCGGACCCCTGCGACAGGCCGACAGCGGAATTCGCCCGCCAGCATTGGTGGTTCGACCCCTTACAAGAGGGAGCTGAGGGCGAGGAGGTGTCCGTGGTGCAGCCCCTGGGGGTTCCCGAGGACCCAGAGGCCCAGGAATACCTGGCGGGCCTGGGTCTGCTTCCGGACGCTGGAGCCTCAGAGCCATCTGGTCCTGGAGGATCCAGCCGGATGTCCCTGCAGCTGGACTCGCAGCGCCTGGAGCAGGTAGAGAGAGCCCCGGTGTCAGAGCGCGGGTCTGTTCATGGTCTCCCCGGGTTTGGGGCAAGAGGGAGGTCCAGCGTGCACCTGTCCTTCTCACCTGCCTTCCCCTGTCACCTCAGGGACACAGGGAGCCCACGCCAGAGCCTGAGTGCAAGTCCGAGGCAGAGTCGGATTCCGAGGCAGAGCTGGAGTCCCGGTCGCAGCCGGAGTCTGTGTCGCAGCCGGAGTCGGAGTCGCCACCCCAGCCTGAGCCGGATCCTGCAGTGTCCGCCCCCGTGCTGGCCTCTCCCATCCCTGGACAGCTGCAGGAGAGGAATCCTGGTGCCAGCCCAGCCCCCGAGCCCGTCCCCCTGGCCGCCCCCTCCACCCCCAGCCCCAGGAGCAGTGGGGACCCATCGGTGCCAGAGGTCCCAGCAGCTGAGCCTCAGGAGCCTGGGACCTCAGCATCGGCCTCTGTCCCGAGCAAGGGCCGGCAGGGGCTGGGCAGGAGGATTGGCAGGAGCATCCTCAGATTCCTCCTGCGTGCCTGCTGCCTGCCGGCCCCAGCTCGCAGCCCTGGCCCCCGCAGCCGCAAGGTGGCCCCCAGGTAGCCTGCCTCGGTGTGCAAGCTGAGCTGCCTGAGGGCTCGCATTTGCTTGAGACATTCTGTGCTTCTCACCAATAAAAATCTTAACTTTATCCATGGAACTGTCGTGTGTGGTGTTTGTGTCCCTGTGTGCACCTTGGCATGGTTGGATGAAGTTGCCTACCAGATGGATCTCCCCGGGACAAGTACGGTCCCCTCTCGTTGCTCTGGGGCTGACCCAAAGGCTGACCTCTTGGACCGGAGAAGAGAGTGATGGCTCCCAGAAGCTGGCTGGGAGTGAGTGGAGGAGTAGCTGTGGGGTAATGCTGGGTGGTGGATTGGGTCTGAGGTGTGGGAAAGGTGGGGGGAGGTCTGAAGTGTTTCGGGGAGTGGAGGTGAGGGAGGTGAGCAGGTGAGCGTGGTGAGGCTTTTGGAGGGGGAGGGAGTTAAGGGAGAGTGAGAGGCTCAATCATGCACAGTTGCTGCTACACAATAAGGAGAGTCCATGGATCTGTGACACAGCAGCGAGGTCCCAGTCATTAGTGATGATGCATGGAGGCAGAGCTGAGAGTGTCCATACCCAATGTCCACCGCCCTTGCCAATTCAGAACAAGACCCCACCCTGAAGGCCAAGCACTCTGACATCACAGTGTATGGGATTGGCCAGGTGTGGACTCAGACAGCTACTGGTGGGAAATGGGCAGGTATTCCATCTGTGGCCTGGGTTCAGCAGAGAACAGAGGGGGCCATGTAGCAGCGGTTTCTCTGCAAGTGTTCTGGACACTGAGTCACCTGGCTCCAGGCTGGCCTTCCAAAGCTGCCAGTGCAAACAGGAGGGAGGTAACAGAAGAACTGGGGGCTGCCTGTAGAGGAGAGGGCCCCTCGGGCTCCACCTGGGGAAGCTGTGGACATGGAGCCCTCCACTCCCAGGTAACATATCTCAACTCCATGTTTCCTGTGGTTGGGAGACAGTTCCTAGGGAATGATCATTTCTTTCAAATCTGAAGGTAACAAGGATGCTCCGCCATGATGGATCACAGCCCTTTTGCTATTCTGCCTCCTCCTGGGACAGAATCAGGGCTGGGTGCTTCAGCTGAGTGAGTGGTCAGGCCATTCCATGAGGACCTCTGGGAAGTTACAGGGACAAGTGACTTCAGAGAAATCTCAAGGGCACCCCCAGGACTGACAGATGGTTCATGGTGATCCTGACAGGATAGCACTGTGAGCCCTGTTCAGGGCCGACATGCAGACACTCTGTGTGGGCTCCCTGCATGTATGTGACCTGGCTACTGGTGTCAGAATGTGAAATGGGAACACAGGTCCTGCTGGTGTGTGTGCACCTGTCCGAAGCCCACAAAACAAGGACAAGTCACTAGAAGCAGGCCCTGTCGGGAGTCACAGAAGTGTGCTGGGCAGGGCCCCGGTTACACTTGGTTCTCCTAACCTTACTGCTGAGTTTCCTGTGTGACTGTTTTCAGTATCCTGGCTCTTTCCTCACGGTGTGTTTCCCTCCAGGAGCTGTGTCCTGGATACTTGTGGGAGGCTTCACCACTTCTCTCCTTTAGGTTCCCTGGACCCTGGGAGCCAGAAGGGAGATGGGTGGTGAAACACAGCAGTCCTGAGAGCTGGTGGGCTGGTGCCTTTGCTCAGTCAGGTTCCGGGGCCCCAGTCACCTGCATTTCCACGAGAGACAGTGAATGTGTGGTTGGGGAGGTGCCTCTGGGGCTTTCTCTGGGTTAGTCTTTCCTTTGGGGTGAATTACAGTGGTCATGGCCAGGTATAGAGATGGTCCTCCCCATTCAGGTGAGACTATCTTTCACCCCGAGGGCAGGGCTAGGGAACAAGAAGCAGGCAGGGATAGGGTGGCAGGCTTGTTGCCCCCGTCTTCTCCCTGGTGTGCATTTTCTTTATGCCCAGAAGCCCAAAGTGTGGACTCCCACTGTTGCTGTCCTTCAAACCCGTGCCGGGCGCTGTCCCCTTCAGGGCAGGACTCAGCTCTTCCCCTCACATTGGGGACCTTCCCTCACCTGCCCCCTGCCCACCTTTCCCTCTGCACATATTGGATGGCCTTATTAGACACAGATTCTGGGCCACCTCTGGGCCTTTGCACATGCTCTTTCCTCCCCGAGAAGCCAGCAGTCACAAAAGTCACCAAGCCTGAAGCTTGGATCTGCACCTGGGTCTCTCATGCTGGGTGTCAGGGATCCAAGGACTTGAGTGCTCACCTTCTGCCTCTCAGACTGCATGTGAGTATGAACTTGAAATTGAATGCAGTGCCAAGATTCGGACCCAGGCAGCTGGGCAGGGCGTGTGTGCATCCCAAGTGGGGTCTTAACACCTGCCCCCGACACTTGCATTTCTCTGGATTTTATTTAAACTAATGAACTTTATCTGAATGCTGCTATAGAGACCAGAGCTTTTCCATTTTTGAATCTTTAAACATTCGCTGCATGAAAACATGTTTAGGTGTGTTTCAGTACCATGTATTACTTACTTATATTTGAGCGTTTCTTCAAAAGGCTCTCCAAGAAATACTTTAATCCACTCCTTTTTAAAAACAAATATTTTAATTTTTAAGTGGCATCATTACACACACACACACACACAGAGCTTCCTTCTGCTGGTTCACTCCCCAAATGGCTGCATAGGCTAGGTCTTGATCATATTAAAACCAGGAGCTAGGAATTTCTTCCAAGTTTCCCATGTTGGTGGCAGGAACCCAAGCACTTGGGCCATCTTCTGCTGCTTTCCCATGCTCATTAGCAGGGAGTTGGATTGAAAGCGGGGAAGCGAAGACTGGAACAAATGCTTATAAGGGATGTATCTGCTGTGCCAAAATGCTGGCCCCCAATCCACTGCTTTGCTTTTGTCTTTGTTAAAACTAAAACAAACAAACAAAAAACAACTGAAGGAAAGGGTGGCTAAGTGAATATTAATTTGGAGCTACTTTGCAATTCCATAGTAGGTATGTGTGAATAGAGAAAAAAAATTTTTTTCTTGCAGAGTGAAGGGGGATATAGTTTTGGTGCAATCTTCTGAACAAAGCAATTTTGCTGGAAATCTGATTACCCTCAAAGTTAAAAAAATTATTTATTTGAAAGAATCACATAGAGTGGGAGAATTGAAGAGAGAGAGAGACAGAGACAGAGACGGAGAGAGAGACAGAGAGAGGTCTTCCATCCACTGGTTCACTCCCCAAAAGTTCAGAATAGGTTGTGAATATTTGGGGCAGGCTGAAATCAGGAGCCAGGAACTCCATCAGGAAGCTGGATCAAAAATGGAGCAGCCAGGACCTGAACCGATATGGGATGCTGGTGTCACAGGTGAGGCCTTAACCCACAGTAGCACATCCCTGGCCCGTCCACTCATATAAAAGAAAGAAGTGGTCCTCCTGAATGAGCTCTAATGCACTTCATCTATGCTATGTTGCACAGTTCCTTAAGTTACTTGGGCCAAGAAGACGGTCTCTGTGCAGCTCATTATTGTGATAGTTTTTATCCGAAAAAAAAAAAAAAGTGGCATTCACCCAGGTGTGGCCAGTGTTGTGGCCAAGGGGGTTAAGTGGCCTCCTGTGACAGCAGTACCCCATATGGGCACAGGTTTATGTCCCAGCTGCTCCACTTCCGATCCAGCTCCCTGCTAATGCACTTGGAAAAGCAAGGGATGATGGACTGAGGACTTGGGCCCCTGTACCCACATGGGAGACCCAAATGGAGCTCTTGATTTCCACATGGCCTAGCCCTGACCACTGTGACACCTGGGGAATGAACCAAGAGATGGTAGATTTCTCTCTCTCTCTCTCTCTCTCTCTCTCTCTCCTGCTCCTCCTCCTCCTCCTCCCAATCTCTTTCTCTATCACTTAGGGACTTTCTAATAAGTAATTAAATCTTAGAGAAACCAGGGAATGGCACTGTGGCATAGCAGGTAAAGATACCACCTGCAGTGCTGGTATCCCCCTAAGGGTGCTGATTCAAGTCCTGGCTGCTCCACTTCTGATCCAGCTCTCTGCTATGGCCTGGGAAAGCAGTAGAAGATGGCCCAAGTCCTTGGGCCCCTGCACCCACTTAGGAAACTCAGAACAAGCTCCTGGCTCCTGGCTTTGGATCAGCACAGCTGTGGTCCTGTGTTTCTGTTCAATTCTTATTTACAGTTCTCTTTACTTAATCCTACTTTTGTGTGTTTGCCTATGTAGTTGAAAAATTAGCTTTGTCCATTTTTTCTTTTTTAAAAATATTTATTTATTTATTTGAAAGAGAGAGAGAGAGAGAGAGAGAGAGAGAGAAAGATGTCTTCCATCCACTGGTTCACTCCCAAATTGGCCACAAAGGCTAGAGCTCTACTGATCAGGAGCCAGGATCTTCTTCCAGGTCTCTCACACAGGTGCAGAGGCCCAAGGACTTGGCCCATCTTCTACTGCTTTCTGAGTCCGTAACAGAGAGCTGGATTGGAAGTGGATATGGGATGCTGGCACTGCAGGCAGTGGCTTTACCCACTACACCACAGCTCCGGATCCCGTCCATTTTCTTTTAAACTTCTAACTTGGAATTTTGACATCTTGCTACAAAATTCTTCCCATTTGCCCTTTCACCTCAAAATTCAACATTACTAAAACTGAATTTACCATCATTTTCCAAAAAGAGCATTTTCCAATTCTAGTGAAATGTGGCCTCATTCTTACAGTGACACAGTCCTGGATGCTTGGAATAATTCCCGTGCAGATTTCCCTCTCCCCACATGCAGGCTTCCACTCTCACAGCTCTTCCTGAGCCTCTCATACCTTGAGTGATGGCTGAAGCCTGCAGGAGGTCATTCTTCTTTAGCCTTCTATTCCTTCCAACACACCCTATCAAATTCAGTGGGGTGGGTTTTCTCATCTTTGTCACACACCAGCTTTGCTCTGAAGCACAGAGTTCAATTGTCATATATTGGCATTTGTGCTTTTTTCATAATTTTACCTTTTGAGATCCTTTCAAATTTCTTTCTCATTATAGGAAAGTACCAGCACAGCCCTAACAAAATGAAATTATTGATTTGTTCACTGATTTTGCCTCCAGGTCTTAAGACACGCATTCTCCATGATCAGTTGTCCCTACTTTCATTCTAGCCAGAAATTCAAATAATCTGTTTACATTTCTTTTTGTCTTGGGAACCTTCCCGAAATGGTCACTTTGCTCAATTTTTGTAGCTCCTACTGGTTTTTCTATCACGTTCTCTTGTGACTATCTTTTTTATGTTCTAATTCCACAATCCTATTGCAAGTTCTTGTTGAAGGATGGTGAGGGGATCTCTTGTTCCTAGCCCAGATAACAGCCATAATTTATTTGCTGGGGTTCAGCATTGCCTACACTGAGTGGTGACTTTGTAGTTAGACAAAGCCCAGGACAGAAAAAGCCATGAACAAGTTTTCTCCTTTGAATTAAAAGCGGCATAGCTTAACATTTACTTAACCAAAAGCATTTACCAACAACTTACTATTTATGAGAAGAAATTAGAACACTAGCAATCAAGAAAAAACACTAAAATGATTTTATTAATTATTGTTCCAGGCACATTGTGTTATGGCTTCTTAACTTTTGGAACCTATGCCTTAGAGAGAGAGAGAGAGAGAATATGATGTTCCACAATCTGTGTAGATATTTACAAGGTTAGGGGGGGAAATCCTGTACCTCAAAGCAGCATGAGCATTCACTGAGTGGGAAAATTGACTTAAAGGAGAGCAATATGTGTCCTTCTTTATGTGGCCACATTATGCCAAGGAGACAGGTCTTTAACTCTGCTTTATGCATCAACACAATGGAGTTTTTCCAGGCAGGCGAGGGTCTATGCCAATTCTGCTGCAGTGAAAATCTAGAGAACAGGTCTTCCTATTTTAGGAACTCATGAGCCATGAGGACAGAAGTCACCCAAACATCTCCGTTTTCAGAGTTCACAAAGTCAGAATTTTCTCTGAACTTCCTCTAACTTGCTTTGAAATAGGGTTGTACTTAGTGATGAAGCTTAAAATTAATGATTTCTGTAAAAGTCATATTCCATTGAGTCTTGGTTCATCCAAAGTTTTTGGGGATTTTATATTTGAATCGGTGTCTTATATAACACTTATTTGCAGCAGGAGTTATAAAATACATGCCCTTTAGATTTTTGCTGGGAGTTAGAAACAATTTCACTTCAAAATGGTTTTTATATTAGTACCTAAACCCTGGTAATTTACTCAGGTTTGCAAAAAAATTAAATTGGATTAAGCAGTGCTCTTAAAAATTACATGGCATGATTAAGTGTCTTTATAAAGATGTTCATGTCAGCCTCTGTTAATAATCACTAGAAGCACTAGAAGTAAAATAAAAAATTTCAACTTCTTTTGCTTCTGTTTCTAGAAGAATTCTCCAGAAGTACACACAGAGAGAAAGAAAAGAAAATAGCAAAAAATAGAACCAGTAGAAAACAAATAGCAAGACTATAAACTTAAAGCTAACCATAATAATAATCATGTTCAATGCCAAGGCTCCATATACC
Organism: Lepus europaeus; assembly: GCF_033115175.1. NCBI lineage: Eukaryota > Metazoa > Chordata > Mammalia > Lagomorpha > Leporidae > Lepus > Lepus europaeus. The sequence continues at coordinate 19,319,748 of NC_084846.1, read as the reverse complement.
AAAATTAAAAGGAGCATTATTCAGATTAGATATAAAAGCAAGACTGAGTTATATCCTACCTACCTGGGACACATTATTTTTTTAAAAAAGGCTTAACAAGCCCTTGCTGATTTCTTTCTTTTAAAAACTTTGTTTACTCTTTTTTAAAAAAAAAATATTTGCAAGGCAAAAAGAGAAGAACTGAGGGACAGACACAGACAGAAAGACAGTAGGCACCCATCCATTAATTCACTCCTCAAATGCTCTCAACAGCCAGGGTGCTGGGCAGGGCCAAAGTTGGGTGCTTAACTCAATACAGATTTCCCACATGGATGCCACGGACCAAAGGACTTGAGCCACCATCTGTTGTCTCTCAGGGTGTGCTTCTGCTTCCACAGACAATGTTAGCAGAATATAAAGACAAGCCACAGACTGGAGAAAATAAATTCACATCACACATTTAATGAAGGACATCATCAAATATAGATATGAAAGACTTTCAAACTCAATGAATAAAATGACAACTGAAAAGACAGCCCACTAAAAAGATGGGCAAAAAGTTTGAACAGCCAGTTCACCAAAGAAGTTATACAGATGACCAGCACAAGAGAAGATAGAAACTTCCATATTCGTTAGGAAAATGTGAACTAAGGTCACAATGGGATCATCACACACTCATTTAAAAGGCTAACATTGAGAAGACAGACTGTATCAGTTATTGCACAGGTAGAGGAACCGGAATTCTCATTCTCTGTTGGTAAGGTTGTAAAAGAATATGACGGCTTTGGGACACAGATAGAAAGATCTTAAGAACTTAAGCATACACTTGCCAGATGATCTAGCAATTCTACAACCAGATGCTTTCCCAGGAGAATCAGTCATAAAAGCGGTGTTTCTTGAGACATCCCTTATACTGCAGTATGCAATGACAAATCTGTATGGACACCTCCCCTGTTTCTCACACAGGATATCACAAAGCCATGTGCATAAGGAATGAAATTTACTAAAATTAACATCTGTAACTGCTTCAACATAACTGTCTTTTCTCTCTTTCTTTTCACTGCCAGAGGTCATTGTGAATCATCCACTAATTCCTAACACAGGTAATTGCAAGCAGTTTTACTCACCATTGATTTTGTACACAGTGGTAAAGGCAAATGATATTTTAGTACTCTTATGAAAATAGTGTTCACCTTTCAGCTTTTCCAAATCATTTTGGAGAACCACAGGTTTTTGGAAACCATACTTTGAGAAATTTGGATATGATGGTGTAACTGAAAAAATAAAAAAAAATCACAAAAAATGAGGTTATAATAATGGCCAATAGTAGGAGAAACGATGAGGTAGAATTAAAAACACCTGGGAAAAAAATCTAAAAGCTGTACAACTAAATTATGCTCCAAATATGAAGCATACTAAAATGTAGCGTGATTTTAAACAGTTGAGCAATGATCTTAGCCATGCCAGCAACATTTTCCTTGCATAGTCTAGCATTTCTGATACCAGAACAGAGAAAAATGAGATCTAATCCTTGTGTATTATTTTGGTCAGCAATGAGCAGGTTTTTTTACAACCATGTAACTCAGGTCCTGTTTATTTACTTGCAACCTTGAACATGGACAAATTGCATAAGACTTTGGTGGGATTGCAAAACCATTCACTTATTCACATTGTCTGCACAAAAGAAGGGCTCACCAAGGATGGGGCATGGCAGTGGGAACTGGCAGGGAAGGTGGAGAAAAAAGTTTTCTAAAATATAGGAGGCAAGAGAGATCTTTGAAAGCCACTGGAACAAGAAGATAAGTTAAAATACATTATTTTAAATTACAATTGTAGCAATATAAGTAATCAAGTACCATAGATGAAGATGTGGACAAGTAATAACATGAGTCTTATCTACTCTCAGTCTCCAGGGCAAGGTGATCAGTGGCTACTGATAGAACTAGAACATAGTGGGAAAAGAAATACCTATTGATGGAATGAACAGTATAAAAACTTGATGGAGGGGCCGGCGCAGGGGCGCACTAGGTTAAACCTCTGCCTGTGGCGCCAGCATCCCATATGGGCACTGGGTTCTAGTCCCGGTTGCTTCTCTTCCAGCCAGCTCTCTGCCGTGGCCCAGGAAGGCAGTGGAGGATGGCCCAGGTCCTTGGGCCCCTGTACCTGCATGAGAGACCAGGAAGAAGCACCTGGCTCCTGGCTTCAGATAGGTTTACCTCCAGCTGTAGTGGCCATTTGGGGAGTGAACCAACAGAAGGAAGACCTTTCTGTCTCTCTCACTATCTGTAACTCTACCTGTCAAAAAAAAAAAAAAAACTTAAAAAAAACCCAAAACTTGATGGAATTCTGTTTCTAGGAACCAGGACCAAGAGAGGGTAGAAACATAAGCATTGCAACATTATGTCTTCTTCAGCGCTTTTTTTAATAGATGTAGTTATTAAATAATTCTACAGATAATTATATATGAAACTCAATATATAAAGAATATATTTTATATATTAATCACATAATGCATTTGTATATGTAAATTTATAGATTATACACTGACTTTATAAACATAATTCATTATATTTATATACTTTATGCACAATAGAAGTTAATTTCATAAATTATTATATAAATCAATAACATTTTCTCTGAAGCCTAACTCATATGCATTGATTTTACACTAAAGATGCCACCAAAGTCTTTAAAGTCTAACCCCTATGGGTTTGTTGACTTTATTTCTTCTGTATCTTCTAATGTCTAATGTGCAGGAAGTGCTCAGTAAGCACTGAGTGAATGTACAGCTGCCATGATGGCGGTGCAGCCCCAAGGACTCCTGTGTCGTGCTGTGCGTAACTTCCTCTCATACAATTGTGCCTTCCCCACCTATCATTCTAGGGATTTTGCACCACAACAGAATTATAAAAGGTCGTGAAAGCCAGTCTTGAAGAAAAGAAAGGAAGAAAGTAATTTTTTGAGTGCCTACTCCTTGCTCCCTGTGTCCTTGTATTAAGTCTTCAGAATGACTTTTTGTATGAATTATGGCAGCAAAACTGTCACAGTCCTCTTTCACGCCTTGCTTAGAGAATCCAGGCACATGGAAATCTCAACATATTATCCTTTAATAAATGACTATTTTTGAATGCAGTTTTAATTGGAAAGCAGAAGACAGACAGCCTGAGAACAGGGTGACATCGTGTCAGTTTTACTAGAAGCAGTGGAAGGAAAAGCACATCTTGTCTGTTAGAGCCTGGGGCTTCCCATCATGACCCTTGCAGCAGCCACATGTGTGATAGTTCAGTACTGTGGACATCGTTTAATAAGTAGATCTAATTTTATGTGACCTCAGGAGCATGACTTTGTGTCTGTCCCCTGAACAGAGTAACGATGACAGTACCTGTTCTGTTGCTGACTGACAGTCTGATTCTTGGAGTCATGTTCCCAGACTGTACTGCATCCAGGTGAGTCCATCGATGCACATTTCAACACCCACTTTCCCTTAAAGATACTTCTAAGAACAGCAATAATGCATGACATTCTGAAAAACTACATGAATTTGACTGCATGTCTTTCATTGTGTAACCTGTTAAGGGATAAACTGGGCCTTGACTTATCATTGAATTTGAAGCCTTACCAAGTGACTTGGCTCAGTCATGAGGATTTAATCCAAGCATATTCCATTTTCAGTTTTTTTATGTCAGTGCCATATTTTTAAAGTACAGCACACACAGACCAAGCAAAGGAACCCTCGCCTAACCTACTGTTGCTAGCCAAAAGGCAGGTTTTGGTTTGGCATACCAAGGGTCTGTGTTACATTTGGTTACCAGACTAATAATAAGTGTCATGTAAATCCCTAAAAATAGAGCAGTGCCAGTTTTGATATAGTATGCCTAGGAAAAACAATATAAAAGTCATCTTTTCAAGGCTATTTCCTTTAATATTCCAAGATACTGTTAAATGATAGAAATAAATTACACTGGCTCAGTTCTAAATAGCATTGCAAATCGAGCAAGTGTCTGCACAGTTCACCTTGCTCCGGGTAGCCTCGCTCCAATTTAAACTTTATGAGCTGTGCTTAGTTCAGGCCGAGTACTCTGCGAAGCATCTGGGGATTCTGATTTGGAGTGTGAATGGGACAGCAATAGAGTGAGACCTGGAGTGCTGCCTGCTACACTTCTAATACCACTCGAGTCTGAAAGATATCACGAGTTCCTGTATTTATCCAAATAGTTGTCAGGAAATAGAATATTAGCCACACTTTAGGTGAGCTCAATAAGAAGCAAAGTTTTAAGTAAGACAATGAATGTAATTTTAACCAAACTTTAATCATATGAGTATCAACATAGAATATTGCCAATGCCATCATTTATGTAAATGCTTTTAATTCCATTTTGAAAATACATTCAATGACTTAAAGAGGAAATTTTGTGTTATAAATAAATGTAAGTGAATATTCTGTATTACTTTAATATAAGCTGATGGTAATTTCTTTTTTTTTTTTTTTTTTTTTTGGACAGGCACAGTGTACAGTGAGAGAGAGAGACAGAGAGAAAGGTCTTCCTTTGCCGTTGGTTCACCCCCCAATGGCCGCTGCGGCCGGCACACAGCGCTGATCCGAAGCCAGGAGCCAGGTGCTTTTCCTGGTCCCCCATGTGGATGTAGGGCCCAAGCACTTGGGCCATCCTCCACTGCCTTCCCGGGCCATAGCAGAGAGCTGGACTGGAAGAGGAGCAACCGGGACAGAATCCGGCACCATGACCGGGACTAGAACCTGGTGTGCCAGTGCCGCAGGCGGAGGATTAACCTAGTGAGCTGCGGCACAGGCCAGCTGATGGTAATTTAAGAATGAATACAACAAAATAAAATGTCATTAAATATTTTAACTACAAATAAGAATATCTTAAATAAAAGTTAATTAAAAACTAATTCATACAATGTGTGACTGAAAAAAAATTCCCAACTGTCATTTTGTGGAGATGAAAATAAGTGCTTTTATTGTAAGATGTTCTGGTGTTTTCTTTGGTAGCAGTTAGCACAGGGAGACCAAACACCAGGGATGTGTGGCAGGAATAATCACACCATACCCGGAGTGACTGAAAATTCTACAAAGATAGACAGTCACACTGTGAATGGAGGGGACACAGACCAGGCACAACCCTCACAAGACCCATGCAGCCATATCTGCCTCCTACGTCACCTGTGTTTTCTAGGAAAGTGACATCTGAGTAATGTGTGAATTCAAAATGACTCGATCCCTGCCCTTACTTCATCCTCCTAAGTTGTCTCGTGTCTTGTGGGGAAGACAAAATCATACTTCCTAAATGGCTCAGTGAGAAATCTGAACAGGTCCTGGTCCTCCACCAAATCCTCTCTGCTCTCCTACAATGCCCTGTGACAGTGGTATGATGGTTCATTTTAGGTATCATCCTTACTGGCCTAAAGAATGCTCACACAGCTGGAAAAGCCTTGCTTGTGTTATGTCCATGAAGCTGTTTCCAGAACAGATTCTCAGGTGAGTCTGAGTGGACCAAGTGAGAAGACACCCCCCCCCCCCAGGTCTTTGAAGAATGATTTTGGTATTTTGATTGGTATTGCATTGAACTTGTAAGTTGCTTTTGGGAGAATGGACATTTTGATGATATTCTTCCAATCCATGAGCATGACAGATTTTTCCCTATTTTTGTATCTATTTTCATCATAGAGGTCTTTGACATCCTTGGCTAAATTTTTTCCAAGGTACTTGATTGTTTTCGTGGCTATTGTGAATGGAAGTGATCTTAGAAGTTCTTCCTCGGACACAGCATTGTCTGTGTATACAAAGGCTGTTGATTTCTGAGCGTTGACTTTGTATCTTGCTACTTTACCAAACTCTTCTATGAGTTCCAATAGTCTCTTATAGGAATTCATTGGATCCCCTATATAAAGGATCATGTCATCTGCAAATAGAGATAGTTTAACTTCCTCCTTTCCCATTTGTATCATTTTAATTTCTTTTTCTTGCCTAATGGCTTTGGTTAACACTTCTAGGACTATATTGAATAGCAATGGTGAGAGTGGACACCCCTGTCTGGTGCCGGTTTTGAATGGAAATGCCTCCAACTTTTCCCCATTCAATATTATGCTGGTCATTGGTTTATCATAGATTGCCTTGTGTTGAGGAATGTTCCTTCTAACCCCAATTTGCTTAGAGTTTTCAGCATGAAAGGGTTTTGTATTTTGTCAAATGCTTTCTCTGCATTTATTGTTGATAATCATATGATTTTTGTTTCTTAATTTGTTAATGTGATGTATCACATTGATTGACTTTCAAATATTGAACCATCCCTGCATACCAGGGATAAATCCCACTTGGTCTGGGTGAATGATCTTTCTAATATGCAGTTGGATTCAGTTTGCCAGAATTTTGTTGAGTATTTTTGCATCTATGTTCATCAGGGAGATAGGTCTGTAGTCTTCTTTCTCTGTTGTGTCTTTTCCGGGCTTAGGAATTAAGGTGACATTGGCTTTATAGAAAGAATTTGGGAGGATTCCCTCCCTTTCAATTGTTTTGAATAATTTGAGAAGGACTGGAGTTAGCTGTTCTTTAAAGGTCTGGTAGAATTCAGGGGAGAAGCCATCTGGTCCTGGGCTCTTCGTTTTTGGTAGTGTGTTTATTACTGATTCAATTTCTTTCATGGTTATGGGTCTGTTTAGGTTTTCTATATCTTCATGGCTCAGTTTAGGAACCTTGTATGTGTCCAGGAATCTATCCATTTCTTCCAGGTTCCCCATTTTGTTGGCATACATCTCTTTGTAGTGGTTTCTGTTGATTCTTTTTATTTCTGTTGTGTCTGTTGTTACATTTCCATTACTATCTTTGATTTTACAGATTTGGGTCTTCTCTCTCCTTTTTTTGGTTAGTTGGGCCAATGGTGTGTCTATTTTGTTTATTTTTTCAAAGAACCAGCTCTTGTTTTTGTTGATCTTTTGTCTAACCTATCAGGGTTGTGCCAAAGGTGATTTGTCAATTCTCTGTCACACAAGTGACAAATTGTCTCTGTCAAAGTGTAAGTAAACCTCCATCATATACCTCATTTATAAGAAAGGAGACTTTTCCTAACTAGTTGTAATGTAGCCATTGCTATCTTTTTTATGGACAAAATACTGATTTTCTTTGGAATATTAGGAAATCAAATTATCATATAAATTGCTTCAGACTTTAAAGTGTATGGTAATAGTTCTTCATCATTTATGTCAGTGAAAGAGAAAGCTAATTTTTATTTGAAAATATAATAGAGTTTAAAAATGTATGACATGATAGCTATTCAATTAAATAAAAAGTGAAAGTACAATTTAAAATAAATATCTCACTTATTTATTATCTATAAAATCTCAGGACAAATTTAAAAACATTCCATTCCTATAAAAAGCAGCTCCACAGTCTCACACCCTCATAAACTTCTTTTTAATCTTATGCTTTTTGTATAATTTATATAAGCTTTGGCTATAACTGACCTATACTGATTTTTTTCTGAACTGGTCAAGTATAAATCCTTTTGTGATAAACTGCATTTTTCCAGTAAATATAGAATTTGTTTACCTAGGCCACAGTGGCATTATTTATGCCTGTCAACCAAAACAAATGTCCATAATCCACAAGTATTAGTTTTCCATATCAACAATATCGATATTCTTACCGATACATTTGCATCATTATTTCTCATGGTATGTATCAAATCCACTGCTTTACAACAGGGTATAGCAGAACATACATTCACTCATACTTTCCTAAAGTATAAATCATGCTGGACAATTTTACGACCATATAAAATACTTATATGTGAACTTTTTCTGAGTTGTTACTATTATTCATGGAGATGCTATAATTATTTGAGTAAAGCATTTTGGAAATAATATTTTTGTCACAGTGCTTAAGAGTGGAAAGGAAGAGTTGGGGAAGGCCAACGTATAACATTGTTAGTCGCTACTAATCAGTTTTCTAAATATGATAAAACATTTTACACCCCCCCCCAAAAAAAAGACCCCCTCCATGTAGGCAGGCACAACCCAACTGGCTGGCAGCCCTGAGGAAAGATATCCACCAGGTGAATTGGTCTCTTTCCCCGAGAGCTCACACACACTCTTCTCTGTACATTAGAACTCCAGGCTTGCTGACTATAGGACTCCAGGGCCCTCCTGAACAGACCTTTCCCCAGATATGCAGGCTTCCAGCTTGTGACAGAGAGTTACACCTACAAATTCTCCATTTTTGAGGCTGTCAGAGAGGACAGAGCCATGATATCAGCACCCCAGTGTCTCCAGCCTGCAGATGACCTGTGGTGAGACTTCCAGTCCCTTGTCACATGACTCCATACCTGTCCTACTGGTTTGGTATCTCTGGAGACCCCAACTAACACAACAGGCAACAGAGAAAGACTGAATTAAAGGAGATAGCCCATCATATCTCTTATTATCAGCTGACTCTTTTAGAAAGACTTGAAAATAAAATCTAAATTTCATCTTCTCTTTTGCTACTTTTTCTATAGTATGGCTTTTAAAATGTTGTAATGCTCAATTTTATGCTTTTATTATTTTTTAAGATTTTTTTATTTGAAAGACAGTTTCAGAAAGAGGGAGATGGGGAAGGGGAGAGAGAGAGGAAGAAAAAGAGAGAGAGAGATCAATCTTCCATTCACTGGTTCACTCCTCATATGGCCACAGTGGCCAGGTCTTAGTCAGACCTGAAGCCAGGAGCCAGGAGCTTCTTCTGGGTCTCCCACATGGGTGCAGGGGCCCAAGGACTTGGGCAATCTGCTGCTACTTTCTCAGGCCATTTTCAGGGAGCTGGATCAGAAGTGGAGTTGCTGAGTCTTCAACTAGTGCCATATGGGATGCTAGGCTTGCATGTGGTGAATTTATCTGCTATGCCACAATGACAGCCCCTCTGTTTTTGTTTGTAAACAGAAAGAAATACAGGATCAAACCTATATCAAATAATTCATCAGTGTGTAAAAGGGTACTTAGAGAATGAGAACCCTCAGGTCAAACTTATTCTTTTTTTAATTTACATTTTTATTAATACAAAGAGAGTAGATTTCATGTAGTTCATTGATACGATTCTGGGAATACTTATAAACAATGTTTCACTGGGGCAGAACCACTGCCACTGTGCAGGCTGTTCTCAGTACCATGCAAGTGGTTGTAGCAGTGATGGAACTGAATAGAGAGCATTTATGGCCCTCATATAAAGGAAACCACGGCAGTCCCCAACTGTCATTATATACCAGTTCTAGTCCAGAGATACTCAGTATTAATGGATTAATTTACATGTTTTTGTTTCATTTGTCATTCCTCAGTGCCTCTTTGCAGCCCAGTTGTCATTGGCTGTATATGAAATCACTCTCTCAAATAAATTTGCATAAATACATCAGTAATAAAGCTGACTGGGGTGTTACTCTCAAGTAACATACATGTATTTTAGGAGAATTTTCCTAATTTGTCTTTTAAGTTCATTTCAGCTGCCTTTCTTTCCTTTCTTGGATTATATACGAACTTCTCTCTCTTTCCTGAATTCCTTGGTACCTATTGAAAATGCTACTCAGCAGTGTGAATACTGCTTTTCTTTGTCACCAGATTTTCCTGGATAAGTCATCTAAGTGATACATTCACTTTTAATGAGAAATGAACTTTCCAGCTGATAACTTTTAAAAAATTCCCTTTTACTCAGTTCAGTTGACATGTATGCTATCAGAAATCACATCTTTTATTTCAATATGAAAAAAAATTCTAGTAGAATATTGAGCCATTTATAATACATTGAGAATGGTAGGTGCTTTAAGAAGCCAATTGAACTTATCTAGAGATAATACTCATTCGAGCAAAGTGAACATCATGTCCATGACTCACTGCCTCAAAGAGGAAGAAAATAAAATAGTTATTAATATAATAGGAAATAAAGGAGACAGCTCAGGATTGGCTAACCTCAGAAAAGTCAAGATGGGATGAATTACCAAAAACATACCATCAATCACAGAGCTGAAGACTCATTCTGACATATTCAGTGTTTCAGAGATAAAATGTTCAGTACATGAACTAGAAAATAAACTTTTTTGAAAAGAGACTTTCTAAGAAAAATTTATAATATTCTTAGAGAATATTACAAATAAGTTTGACTCACAATTTGCTTTAAATTTGCTGGTAGTTTAAACTAAGTTGATAAACATTTCTTATCTTAAAAAAAATCAAGAAAAACAAAAATGAGGAGAAAGAAAGACCAGAAGAAATCATGAGTTTATTGATGGATTAAATAAAAATGAAAGTTCAAGAATGCCACGTACTTGAGTAAGGTTGGGTGATGGTTGGAGCTGATACAAAGCTAGAATTTTCCAGAAAGACTCTCTCCTCTCTTTGCTGCTGGGCTTAGAGCCTTTTTCCTTAATGTAGGCATAATCTGGGTTCATGATCTATCCCAAGTCATGGGTGCACTTAGTAACTGAACAGTGGACAGTCCTAGAGATAAGCATGGTTATTATTATTTATGTCATAGTATGATAATAAACCCAAACAGTTGAAAAGTCCTGGGAACTTGTATGCTTCAACATTCCCACCTTTATTTTCACATATATAAAGCTGATGTACTAACCTCTTGATGGAGAAGGGATATCCACCTGGTCACAGCAGAAGTAGAATCTGCAAGATTTGGAAATAGAATGCATATGGTAGTAGAAGGATGGGAGAAGGGAAGATATGATAGAGTCTAGAAATATTTTGACTCTAAGAACAGTTTCACAAAAGTAGAGATATGGGAACGATTTTCAGCTTTGGTGATGGTGCTATATGAATGCCAAGCAAGAAGGAGCACCCATGGCTCGGGACTGACATGCTCTGCTCTGACAGTGCGTGAGTAGTCTAGTGGAGACAGTCAGTAGTCAGTTTACACTCAAAAAAGACAACTCAAAGGAGGTGACATTTACACTGGGTCACAAGAAATGAGAAAAGCCAAGAAAAGTAGCCAGGGTGGAGGTCAAAATGAGCTTCAAAGTTGCTGAGTTCCTTTGAGATGCTGACAGTAGGGCCCCAAGGGCTGAAGTGAAGCGGGTAGGAGCAGGTAGGTTTGCTTTTGGAGTAAGATACTCAGCAGCCAGCTCATCAGATACACTCAAATTCAGTCTGCGTTTCAGCTGTTCCACTTCTGATGCTGTTCCCTGCTAATGGCCTGGAAAAAGCAGTGAAAGATGGTCCACACTCCTGGGTACCTCTCACACACGTGGTAGACCTGGCTGAAGCTCCAGGCTCCTGGTTTCAGCTTTCCTGTTGCAGATATCTGGGGAGTGAACCAGCAGATGGAAGATCTCTGTCACTCCCTCTCTCTGTAACTCTGACTTTCAAATAAATAAACAAATCTTTAAATATATTATTTATTTATTTTAAAATCAGAGAGAGAGAGAGAGAGAGAGAGAATCTCCCATCCAATGTTTTACTCCCCAGATGTTGACATCAGCCAGTGCTGGGCCAGGCTGAAGCCAGGAGCCTGAAACTCTAACTGGGCCTCCTACTTGGGAGACAGAGACTCAAATACTTAAGCCATTATCTGCTGCCTCTCAAGGTGCACATTAGCAGGTACTTGGAGTCAAGAATGAGAAAGGACTGGAACCCAGGCACTTTGATATGGGATGTGGGTGTCCTAAGTAATGTCAGCCTGCACCAAATACCCAAAGATTTTATTTATTTTTCTATATTCTACCCATGGCCTATTAAAATTATATTACAATCCACTAATCTGTTAAGATCATACTCTGGTTTAGCAGCAGAACCTACAGGCATTGATGCTAAACTAGATGCAGGGAATAAGACAATAGAAGCATCAGGAATACTCCCAGGTATAAGCTGTGCAATGAACTTTGACAGAGCAGATGAATAGACCCCAGTGCATTGCAACAAGCCAGCACTACAATGAAAGCATTTAGCAGAATATCTAACAAATCTATGAATTCATATGATGTGTCTGTACTGAGCAAAAATAAATATGCTATAAACACATATGTGCTAGTATTTGCTTGGATATATGACTTCACTTCCCTTGGGTGAACATGAATGGCTTGATGTATGTTAAGTAACCAAGTTTAATTTTTGGAGAAGCAGCCACACAGATTTGCATGTTGGTTTGTGTCATTTTTTACTTCCACCAGCAGTATAGGAAGGCTTCGTTTCCTCTGCATATCTTTTTAATTATACCCATTTCAAGAGGTGCAGAGTAGCTGTGGGTTGCACATCCCTAATTACTAAAGAGGGTGAATATTTATGTCTAAGTACTTATTTGCCATATGAATGATCTATAGTGTGGTGTCTCTTCAAATCTCTGGCCCATTTTTTTTTTAAATTACAGTAGATGGCCTTTGAGCTTTGAATTAGTTCTTTGTTCTGAACCTAAGGCTTTCATTAAATGTGGATTTGCAAGCATTTTTCTCAGCATGTGAATTACCTTTTCATTTTCTTGACAGTGACTTTCGAAGGATAGAGCTTTTATACTTTGTTGTTGTCCTGAGTTAGTTAGGAAGAGGTGCAAGCCAAGTGGCCTTGGGTGTGTTTGTGTGAAAGGTCTCTGCTATTATTTTGGAGAACTATTATTTAGTAGTTCTTTTTAAAATATTTATTTATTTATTTTAAAGGTAGAACTACACAGAGAGAGAGAGAGAGAGAGAGAGAGAGAGAGAGAGGGAGAGAGAGAGGGGAGAGATCTTTTGTCTGCCGATTCACCTGCAAATAACAGCAACAGTCAGGACTGGCTAGGCTTCAGCCAGAGGACAGGAACTTCACCAGGAGCTCCCATGTGGGTGATAGAGACCCAAGCAGTTGGGCCATCTTCTGCTGCTTTTTCCAGGACATTAGCAAGGAGCTGGATTGGAAGCAGAGCAGCCAGGACACAAACTGGTGCCCATGTGGGATGCTTGCATCACAGTCAGTAGCTTAACCTGCTGTGCTACAATGCCAATCCCCCAAGGAGGTTTTACAGTAGTGACAAATGCATCAAGCAGATCCTAAGGCCTCAAATTCATTCCTTTGAACAAGACAGGTGACACTGAAGTACAACCATGTTTCAGTGGTGGTGGTGAAAATTGACCAAAGATACCTTTCAGATATTCAGAAATAGCAGATGTTTCAGACTTCCTGAACAGGTGATAGCAATGGCAGCACAATGGTTCATATGGGACAATCAAGTTACACATTCGAGTGATGCAGCAGCACAATACCTTATACAGAACACTGGATAAGTTTCAATCTTCTTTCCCCAAGAAAAAGTCTAAAATAAAAGGCAACCGTATTGACGCATGGTTGAAGCTTCAAATGAAAGAAATCCAAAAGTGTATCCGTTTGCCAGGTGATGTTGGTATCCTAAAATCCTTTCATTTTCTCTGTCCATGAGTGTCACCAGCAGGCTGCTCCCAGCAGGTATTGGTTCATCTTAATCACAGACTGTGATCTCATGAGGATAATAAAAAAGTATACATGTCTCCTGAGAAATCCTGATCTAAATGAGGCACCAGTTAACCAGATAATTTTTTATTCATTAAATAATCTATTAATTTTTTAAGATTCCCTACCTCATTACCAAGAAAAATTAAAACATTATACACCAATGCATTTCATAAAGAACAGAAACAGCACAAAGAGAAGTAAGTAATAAAATGGAGGCAAGGAGGTTACGGGTAGCAATGAATGTGGGTGCAGGAGTGAGGTTAGTGTGTGGTATGAGCTAGATGATCTTAACTCCACCCTCTCCCCAAATTCTCATGTTGAAGTCCTAACCCCCACGGTGGGACCACTGGCAGGTGGCTGGGTCATGAACCACAGCACTGAGATCCGTGCCTTTATTCAAAATGGCCCCACTGAGCTCCTTTGCCCCCTGTCATGTGGGGACACAGTGGAAAACCATTGTGTACAAATCAAGAAGCAGCTCACCAGGCTCCAAACCTGCTGGCATCTTGCTGAGCAGCTCACCACTCTCCAACTTGCTGGCTTTCTAGTCTCCCACATGTAAGAAAGAGATTTCTGTGTTCACAAAACACCCACTATGGTTCTGTCAGAGTGGTCGGAACAGACTGGAGACAGTATGCCACCCCTTGAGTCTCTACCCTTGCTAGATTTATGCCATACATTTGACACTAAGCTACCTATTAAACCATCTGAAGTGGGAAACATGATTAGGTAGGTGATTCATGATGTCTATAAAATTAAATAACACAAATGCTCTTCAGGAGGAATGCATTATTTCTGGTACAGAAACTGGAGAGGAATTCCTCACCACATGTCCTAGAGAATGATAAGAGCTGGATTTATGTCTACGATGAATTGCTTCAACTCTGTTTCATAAAAGAAGGTTCACAGGTCCTTTCATCAGCTGGCAGCATTTCCTGTGATGAATATTTAGGTAAAGGACCCTGCCTGATGTGCTGGTGTTATTAGAAACACACTCTGAGCACAGTGGCGAGCTCCATCTCGCTCATCTTTTCTTCTCGTTTATTTCAAGCACAAACAATTTTTTGTAACATTTTCTCCCCCAAATCCAGGGCTTTAGTTACCATTACCAAGGATGTTTATCCTTTTTGAATCAGGGAAATGGGCCCTTCAGAGAGTACCAGCAGCAACCCTCAACTCAAGCCCCATGTGATACTTCTCAGCATCATTCACATGTGTTAGAGTCACAGGAACTTTCTCGTGGGTTGTAAGTGAGAAACTGGAGATGGGCACAAATCAAAATACATGCTTCTGTTGCTGCATTTTGTGGAACCCTGAAAATATGTCCACAAAAATCTCATCTTGGAGAACAAGTGTGGAATCTGGTCTTTCCCAAACTTCCTTAACAAGATAACTTCTCTTTGCTGTGCATCTCATGAGCTATTTCAAGAAATACTCTTGAGATCTTCCACATTCTTTTATTGTGCACCGTGAATTTGGAGTGATTCCAACATGAGCTCAAAATCAATCCTATAAAGAGAGAATTACATCCATTCTGACACTGCTGTGTGTGCAGCACTTGGAGCTGATCTTTTGGCACTGACTACTGTTAAAAATAACAATGAGATGTATTAGCTCAATCGTGTTTTAAAGAAATAATTTCTGAAATGCTGTTTATTTTTTATGCCCTGACCTCAAGTGTATGCCATAAATTTCTTTAAAGATCATGTTCTACCTGATCTTTGCCTTCTAAGTCGTGGAAAGAACTTTGGCCAAAAGTAATAAAATCTGATCTGAGAAAATAGGGAGAGAGAGATTTGTGTTTCATATGCTCCTATTTTCTAATGAAAAGTATTAATACAAAAGATTCAAAGACTCTTGGAGATAATGTTAACATTTCAGGAACACACGCCAGACTTTTTTTTTTAATGCCCTCAAGTACACATAAATAGAAAAGGAAGGAAAAATTAACATATTACATTATGACAACAGTATTCTACACAAATAATAAAGGCGATTAGATCAGACAGAGACAGTTACAAATAAAATCAGGGCTGGACATGGCAAGTTCTGGCAAAGAGACAGAGTGACTGAAACAGCCTAATGGGAAGCCTAAGTAGTATGAACACTTTGGCATTTACAATATTAAAATATGTGTTTACCATCCTGTTTATAAAATAAGAACAGGATATTTATTACAGTTACTTCACACTTCAATGTGCATACTATTGTATTTTATGGTATTTATTTTTCAACCATAAAAAATCAGTCATTAAAAATATAATACTCTTGTATTTTACATTAAAATGAGTATTTCTTGCTGATATGAGTACAGTTGCAGCACTATATGTGTACATAATCCTTGTGTTTGGTGCATAGCTGTTTTTGTCAGTACACTTTCTTTCTTGTTCAGAGCTAACACTTCTACTTTGAGCTTTGACTCAGATTTATACATCCAAGCTTCCAGAACCATCTCAACTAAGATGTCTACAACCTCCCACACCGTGTGTTAGAACAAATCCCCAGTCTGTCCATCACAATAAATAATAACTTCATTCTTCCAACAGCTTACATCAACCTTGGAACTGTCCATGCCTCCTCTCTTTGTCTCATCCCCCCTTATCTCATCTGCTTGGAAACCTTGTTTGCTCCACCAACTGAATGTATCCAGCATCACCTCCCACATTCACGCCTACTGCAACCGTAAAGTCTCCGGCATTGATTCCTTCTAATCAGTCCCCTGCATCCAGTGGCCCCTTCTAAAGACCATTCCTCCCACAGAATCCAGAGTGATAACTGTAATACCCTAGTTGATCTTCTGTTCAAAACCCTCCAAAATGCTTCTCTATCAGTTGGGATACTCTACTTGCTGGCTGTGTGGTGAGTGAGTAAGGGTCAAATGATAGCAAGCTTAACACAAAGTCCAAGTTTGATAATTGCTCACAGACTGTCCTCATTAATGGACACCTGTCCTCTGAGTGGTGACTCAGATGCTTTGCAGTTGAGGCTCTGCAATTTCTTCACGTGGCTTTCAAATTTTTAAAGAGCTGGACTTCAGATCCCACAGAGAGTGTGAACTCATCTGTGCAAACAGCATTCCTGAAAAAGACCTGAAACTGCAGAGGTTCACCAAAAGACTAATGAGACTGTAGTCAAATTGGCAAGTTTGTGATGAATTACTCTTTCTTACACATCCTCTGCATTTTTCTATATTTCTGTGAAAATCATGGATTGTTTTTGTAGCTCAGAAATATCAGCCAATCTTATAAGATGGTGATGTCAGAGCACATGTCCAGTCTAATCCCTCAAAACAGATCCTAACGACCAAGGAGAAGAACTTACAGACAAGGGGGAAAAAAAACTGGGTCAGTTCTAGACTGAAACCTGGCAAACCAAATACCCCATAATTTGCAGAAGTGAAGGCTTAAGACAGAGCAGCTCCAAGGAAATGATCAGGTCTCCTTTTCTAGATTTCCCACACACTTCAACTCTGTTATTTGTAACTCTTAGGAGTAAAATGACCACTCAATGAGCTGTTTCTTCAATCCAGTTTCTTTTTAATTTTTTTAAATATTATTTTTATATGAAAGGCAGAGAGACAAGCACAGAAAAACAGAGAACAGATGGACAGAGATTTTCCATCCACTGGTTCACTCCCCCAAATGGCTGCTGAGCTGGAGGGAAGCCAGGAGATTGGAGCACAATCCCAGTCTCCCACATGGGTGGCAGGGACTCAAACACCTGAGCCATCACCTGCTGTCTCACAAGATGCGGATTAGAAGGAACCTGGATCAGAAGCAGAGGAGCTCGGACAGATACCAGGTACTGCAGCATAGGGCGTGGACATCTCAAGCAGGGATCTCATCGCTGCGCCGCTCACCCATGCCAGCCTACTTTCATACAAGCCGTTTTCTTCTTCTGTAGAGTTTTCTTCTTCTGTTGCTGTGATCTGCGTGCGGTCAGGACTGACGGTGAGAACTAGAGCTGATCTGGAACCATTCTGCTCAGAGTTGTTTTACCCATCAGTGCCAGTGGCAGCAGAGGGGTTGGGATCATTTGTGGAGCAGGGAGTCGTTACAGGAGTTCTTGCAAAAATTAGAAAGCAAGCCCCTGGTCCTGGAAGCTTTCTTCCAGACAAGATTCTCTTTTGTTCCATTTATCAAATGATTCCAAAGCAATAGCCA